>NW_028227269.1:65140000-65740000 GCF_978045245.1 Mus caroli | reverse complement strand
GCATGCTCTCAAATACAGTTTCAAGACTTCTTGGCAGCTACTTATGTCCAAGTTATGTCAAGATTCTTGGTAAATAATTAAAGTTGATATGGGCAAATTTTGATAACAGTTTTGGAAGAATAAAGAAAGATCTTCTCATTCTTATTTCCCACTAAAAGAGACCGAGATGATGCTTTCAGAAGATGATTGAGTCACAAGGATACAGGCTTCCTAAATGAGACATAATTCCTTATAAAGCAAAACAAAAACAAAGCAAAGCAAAGACAAATAAACATCCCAGTGATGGGCACATTGGGACACACCTATGAATCTTAACACTCAGGAGCTGGGAGCAGGGGTGTCAGAGGTTCAGGGCCATCATCTATGTAGAAAGTGCAGGTTGAGTTCAGTTTGAGCTCTAAGAAGTCCTGGATCAAAAAAGATAAAATCAGCAAAAGTAATGATGGAAAGAAGGAAGGGAGGGAACAAAGGAGAGAAAGAGAAGTAAGGAGGGAAGGAAGGAAGAAAGGAAGGAAGGAAGGAAGGAAGGAAGGAAGGAAGGAAGGAAGGAAGGAAGGAAGGAAGGAAGGAAGGAAGGAAGGAAAATGCAAAGGAGAAAAATATCCCAGAGAGCAGTTATATGCCATGTGAGCATAAACAGGAGTTAATTCTATGTAATTCAAGAAATAACCATACGCTGAATCCACCAGAACCTTGACAATCTCAATCACTGGAAATGTAAACAAATGTTACTTAAGCCGTTCAGTCTATTTAATTTGTTGTAATTACTTAGAATGATTCGAACATTCAGATTTGGGGAGTACAGAGATGACGGCTGGATGTGGAGGAACCATTCTGGGCACAGACATAGAAATTTATTTGGCATGTCAGAAAAAAAGTAAATTGTCTTCCTGCCAATGTAGAAGTGTTTATTAGTTGCAAATATCCTAAGTTACTTGCATTTATTAAAATGACAGAAAAAATATTTGAACTGCTGTTGATTTGAAATTGTGTCAGAGCTACCTATATCCTAAGTGTATAGCAAAGTAATAAACTGTTACATGGGAAAATTTCCCCTTATTTAATATATTTCTACTTTTATAACTTCTCTCTGACATCTTTTCAAATATGTTTGCATTTAATGCCATTTACTTCTTATCACAATCGATTTTTTCTTTCTTGCTTCCTTCAATTTAAAGCTACTTATTCTATAGTCCTTGTGTCAATCAAAGGTTTATCCAAGAAATAGAAACAGAAGATTTGTGTAAAATAAGAGATTTATGATAGGGATTTATCATTTGTAGTTTTGGGTTCTAGGTATAAAGTCTTCATGGTCCTATTGTTTTTGTTTCAGGTGCTGGAGTCATTTGAACAAACAAAGAGGGAGGAAAAAAATAAGTTGGAAATGTTGTCTTAATAGTGTTTTATTGCTATGAAAAGACACAATAACCAAGGCAACTCTTAGAAGGACAACATTTAATTAGTGCTGTCTTAGAGGTTCACTCCATTATCATCAAAGCAGGAGCATGGCAGCATTTAGGCAGGCCTGGTGTATGAAGAGCTGAGCATTGTACATCTTGTCCCCAAGGCAAACAGGAGAAGACTAACTTCCAGGCAGCTAGGACAAGGATCTTAAAGCCCATGCCCTGAGTGACAGAAAAGGCCATACCAACTCCAACAAGGCCACACCTCCAAATAGTGCCACACCCTAGGGCTGTCATATTCAAAGCACCACAGTTGATATCAGAACTTCTAAAAGCACACTAGAATCTATACACCTTGCCATTGCTCCTAGTATCCAATTCCAAGTTGGGACAGTCTGCTTGAGTTGTTAATGTGAGCTGAAATGTACCTGTCTCACAAGACAGAAGTATTAAAAGAGGGAGTCTAGCAAGAGCAGTATTTCTGTGGCCTCACACCAAGAAAATGAGCCAGCCATCACATAGCTACATATGTAACTACAACAGAGCTACAACACTAGCTGGAAGGTACAGAAAGAACCGACTTTATTTGTTTTCAAATCTTATGCAAAGTATCTATCCTGTCCTTCACTAATAGTTCCAAGAGATCGGAAATTCTAAGAAAAGGTCTCCATGTTTGTTAAGTTGGCATTATATATGCCCTTTATAGTCTCTTCCTAATCAATTTCTAAGATCCATTCTCCCCAACACACACACACACATTTGCTTTGCAACATTCTTGTACATTTAATAGGACTGATCTATTTGACACAGGCTATATCAGAAGTGACAGCATGTAATTGAGTTGACTACCCCAAAGAAAATATGACATCCTTCTTCTTGGTCTTTTTCTTACACATTTTGGGATAAATCAGCAACCAAATTACAAAGACCTTTAAGCACCTCTGTATAGCAGATTCTGTCACCAAAAAAAAAAAAAAAAAAAAAAATGGAATATCCCAGCAGGTAGTTAGCAGAGTTTGGCAGTCATTGGAGTCAGCTAACTTGGAAGCAACCACAAAATCACCTCTTGCTCTCCCAGCTTCAGTTAATTCTAGCTTGTCGGCCCTGACATCTATCAGTGTACACATGGAATGACAAAAATAAAGGAACATAAGCCACCTCCATCCTGTACACTGAGTGCAGGAGGCACAGAAACTGAGGAAAAAGAATTAGTTTTTAAGCCAGTATACAACAATTAAATAGTACAATCTTCAGTTCTTGAGATAGCTTTAAATGTCTTTACTCTTTCATTTTGTATTTTAATTTATTTTAAAAGGGATTTACTTGAAATTTAACTAGGTAGTTTTGTCTGAGAGTGCTTACCAACAGTATTCTACGATTCTTTTCTCCCAGATGCATGATAGGATTTACTGACAGGAATATATTTAGATATAATTTTTTAAAACCTTGAAGATGTCTTGGTTATATTCATATATATATATATATATATATATATATATATATATATATATATATATATATATACTGTGTGTGTGTGTGTGTGTGTGTAGGCAGTAGTTTAACTTCAGGTGTCATTTGAAAGCCTTCCCATTCTTTTTAGGATTGTTTTGATACACTGGAATCTGAGGACCTCTGATAAGGCTAAGCTGACTGGCTACTGAGCCTGAGGAATCCAGCTATTTCCATACCCCAACACTGGTACTGAAATCATGCTTCATCAGACCCAGTTTTATCCAGGTGATAGGGACTGAACTCAGGTCTGCATTCTTGCAGGGCAAGCTTGATATCAACAAGCTCTTCTCCAGTCTCCTATCTGTAAAAGTTTCTTATGTTTCAAATGTTCCTTGCAGTGTTGACTACTCTGCCTTATTTTGTTGTACTTGTGAACAATTCCAAGACTGCTCCCATGCTAGACAGCTGTTCTTTTAAAGCAGCATTCCTTTGTAATCCATAATTTTGCATGTTTTATTATAAGAATATACTTATCATGTCTAGTCCAATACAATGGCAGAATGAAAGCCACTGATCTTGCTTCATTACAGTGTACAAGTTGTCTAAGGAAAATACATGTTAAATTCTGTATCATTAAATTAGAACGTCTTTCCTCAATAGAGAAGGAATTTTGTATGAAATCATATTTGATGACATTTTTTAATGAAAGACTATTTTCTATTAGTATATACTAACCACTTCCTTTCCCCTAATCCCTCCCAGATTCTTCTCATCTCCTCACCTCCCCAATGTTATATTACTACCAAGTCCTTCTTGGCCGTGTAGAGGACAGTGTGACATGGCTCCTGCCCCTGTAACAGAGCTAGCAGTGCATGGGCCTTCTTAAGTGTCTTTGGTGGCTGTGGGTGTAAGTAAGGCTTGTTTGTATAAAAAAATATATATATACTTTTTATTTCATGTTCCTCCTTCAGGATATATTCTCCCTGGCAAGATTAATGACTCCCTGTTAATTAGAAAAGGCAAGTGTCTAGGAGTGTCTATGTCTCAGCATCACAGTAAACACTGAGATTTCCAGGACAGCCTTAAGGTTGTGGGAAAGAACTCTGAAAACATGAGTTCTAAAATAGTTTTTTAGTGGTTTGGTTGGTTGTTGTCTCTTGTTTGTGAATAGTCTTCAGTAAACAAATTCTTAGGCAGATGCTCTAACTTATGGGTCAAGTACAAGGTCATACTTCAAGAGGGTCTAGGTAATCTCTCCAGGAATATGAAAGGAAAGAGCAGAGAGGGGGACAGGATTAAAAAAGATGGAATTGAGGAAGGGAGAAAGGAAGATAATGGATTGTTCACTTGCTAGACAAGACCTCTGATCATTCCATTGGATACTCAATTTACTTTTTTTATTGTATATTTTCTTTATTTACATTTCATATGTTATACCATTTCCAGGTCTGCCGGAAACTCCCATCCCTCTTTCCCTGCTTCCAAAATGTAATTTTTCAACTAGGCAAAATATAAGGATGCAATATGAATTGTATCGAGACTTTACAGATCTAAAGGAACAAAGGCAACTTCACCATGCTCGTCAGAAAGAAACTAAGGAAGGAGATGAAGAGATTTAAGGAGTGATTTTTTTTTCACAGGACAAGATCCCATCCAGCTAAGAATTTGTTGTTGTTTATAATTACAAAGGCAGACAGATTCCTGAGTTCAGGATCAGCCTGTGACAGAGGGAGTTTAGGTCCAGGCCCAGGTGTGATAGAAAAGGTAATTTCAGGGTGGGGTCCCACCCAGCTATCTTATTGTCTGTGCTACAAAGATTCGGTTGTCTGGGGTGTCTGGATGCTGATTCATGGGAGAATCATAAGGTGCCTGGGGTAATGACTGAATTTATATGTAAATAAAAGACTAGGCTTTTGATCTTCAAGAGGTAAGCTACCCAGAGAGAGAACAAAGACCTGAGCAGAACACACAGATTCTCTCTCTCTCTCTCTCTCTCTCTCTCTCTCTCTCTCTCTCTCTCTCTCTCTCTCTCTCTCTCTCTCTCTCTCTTTCTCTCTGGGGTGTGTGTGTGTGTATGTGTGTGTGTGGTGTGTGTGTGTGTGTGAGAGAGAGAGAGAGAGAGAGAGAGAGAGAGAGAGTTCAAGCAGAACATAGGCCATCAGCTTGGACTCACAATTTCATTCATTTTGGGTCATTTGTTTTGCTGCTTCCAGACATGCCTTCTTTCAGGAACCCCTTGCCAAGCTGAAGCTGTTGCTTGGCATATTATATTTTTCATTATCTTTAAAAATATCCAACAACAAAAAATAAAAACAAAATAAAACAAAACAAAACAAAACAAAACTCAAAATCAAGAAACTCAGTAATGAAAATCCAAAGAAATAAGAAAAAGACAATAGGACAAAAATTTTCCAAACCACAACCAACAACAAGAATGAAATCAAAAGTCCACAAAAATACCACTGAGTTCATTTTGTCTTGGCCAACATACTCCTAGCCATGTGCCTGCTCTGAAGTGTGACTGATAAGCCTAGTGATACTCCTTCAGAAAAAACTGAATTTTCTCTTTTTTCAATAGGTACCAATAGCAGCTGGGCAGTGGTGGTGCACACCTTTAATCCCAGCACTTGGGAGGCAGAGGCAGGTGGATTTCTGAGTTTGAGGCCAGCCTGGTCTACAGAGTGAATTCCAGGACAGCCAGGGCTACACAGAGAAACTCTATCTCGAAAAAAACAAGCAAACAAACAAAAATAGGTACCAATAGCAAAAGAGCAATTGGCTTCTTGGTTCCAAGTGGGACCTAGTTTCAGTTCCCTCTCTTGGTGCTGTAACCCCATCTAGCTTGAACTCCTGCAGGTCTTGAGAATTCCTCTATAGTCTCTGTGAGTTCATATGTGCATTTATCCTATTGTGTCAGGAAGACAGTGTTTCCTTGGAGTCATTTATCATCTCTGGCTCCTAAAATTATTTTTGACTCTTCTTCTACATACATTCCCTGATTCTTATTGGGCTGGCCTTTATTTGTGAACTGGTCTTTTGTATTTGCTGCTCTTAATAACTTTTATTTGTTCTGTACATTTACATTTGATCATTATGTGACATGGGGAATTTCTTTCCAGCTCCAGGTTATTTGGTATTCTGTATGCTGCTTTTATCTTGATAAGCACCTCCTTCTTTAATGTGTGGAATTTTTCTTCTATAACTTTTAATATTTCTTGGACTGGATATTCATTTCTATTTTTTCATCTTCAATGACTTAGAGTTTTTTCTCCATGTTTACAATCTGTTAGTGATGGTTACCTCTAAAGTTTTAGTTTGACATTCTAAATATTTCATTTATAGTTTATTTTCCATTTGAGTTTTCTTGGGTTATTCTATTTTTGTGTCTGGGAATGTTTTCTTTGCTCTATTCAACTGTTTTTGTGTTTAAGGTCTTCACTAGACATTTCTTCATGTCCTCTTTAAGGTTCTTGAACATATTCATGATTTCTATTTTGAAGTAATTATGCTGAATTACATTTTCCAGGATCTATTGCAATAAGATTATTGTCTTTTGAAGGAGGTATAGTGTCTTGACTATTCATGTTTTTTTTTTTTTTTTTTTTTTTTTTTTTTTGTGCTAGAAGCTAGGCCTCTGTAGCTATAGTGTTTGAAATGTTTTTATTGTAGATGTCTTGTCTTTCATGGGTAGGTATTCTCTCCTTTGGTTGTCATTGCCCATTCTGGGTCTTATCAAGTGTGGAGGCTGTAGGATTCATGGTAAATCATGCTTCTGCAGATCTGCTGGTGATACTAAGGAATGGAGATGGGCTTGGAGGAAAGGCAAACAGCTAGGGGAACACTGTCTTCCTCCTCTGCTATGAGGTAGAGTTCCCAGGGAATGCAGATATGGGTGGAGGAGAGCTCCTGCAGTCATGGTGCTCCAGGACTAATTGATATTCTGGAGAGAACAGATGGAGGGCAGGAAGGATGATGAAAACCACCTATGTGTATCCCAGGCCTGTAAAGCCACTGTGGATCCTGGTAAAATGTGTTTCTGTGGATCGGTAGCTGATCCAAAAGAATAGAGAGGGGCTAGAAAGAAAGGCTGAGAGGTTGATAATGGGAGGCTAAGGTGGTGGTGTTTCCACACTTGGAAGCAGAATCTTCAGGAAACAGAAGGAGAGTGGGAGAAGGGGCTTTTGGAGAGGCACAATAAAAATGGTTATTATTTTTTGGTCTTTTTAAAGATTTATTTATTGCTATATCTAAGTACACTGTAGCTGTCTTCAGACACACCAAAAGAGGTCATCAGATCTCATTATGGATGGTTGTGAGCCACCATTTGGTTGCTGGGATTTGAACTCAGGACCTTAACTGCTGAGCCATCTCTCCAGCCCCAAAAGTGGTTATTTTTAAGATACATGTTTGGAAGTAGTGATTCCTAAGACTCTCAGATTTTGTCTGCAAAATAATTCCCTGATGTTTAGCTAAATATTAAAAATCATTCTTAATTTTAAGCAGCCATGTTACTAACTCACACCAAAATAAGACATAAATTTATTTTCCCTATATTATAGAGCTGGTTGGGGAGTCATCATTTTTTGTTGTTGTTGAGAGTCACAGCACAGCTATGAACCTGCCCCATAATCCTAGTATCCTACAACTGTAGGTTAACTATATCACTGTATATCGCTATATCACTGTGTACACTATAAAGACATGAGATAATGAAGTCCTTTTTCTTCCACAAATCACTTTATACTCATAAGAACTTAGAATAGTCTTCTATTCCTTCTGTAGCTAAAGATCTTATGTTTTCTTACTTTCTCACTTAAATTGGAATCAATCAATTGAGTTTTCACTTTGAAGAAATATGAATTTCCTTGATGCACTAAATTGATGAAAATACTTTTATTGAGATTTTAGAAAGTTTTTACTGCCTCCAAAGACACACTAATGTTCTAAAAACGGTGGATACCAAGACTGGCAGTGCATTAAACAGTGTGCTAGAGTTTTAGAGAATGCTCTTCACATCTGATGACAATTACAATTTAAAATGATGACAAAACTGGTCTTTTTAGTAAACTTTTTCATAGAACACATATTCATTCAGCTGAGATTATGGGGCAACTTCATACTTGTGCTGGGACTCTCTACAGAAAAATAATGACCCCAAATACCTCTCTAATATTGGAAAAAATAAATTTGAGAATCTGAAGAACTATTACTTCAAACATATATCTTATCAAATGTATTCAAATTTGGTTGTCAAGTAGTCCATCACCAAATTAGAACTGATCAATTAAAATTAGAGATAAATAAACAATAAATCGAGGAAATTTAAGATTTGAAATCTGATTTACTACTTGTGCCCTGGTATAGTGTACTCTGAAATAAACAAGAGACGTAGAGCTTAGAGCAGTGGAATAAGCATTAATATTGTCACAACTAAGGATCTTGTAAATTGTTCAGAGGAAAACAACTTGTGGGCACATTTAGGCTGAGGAGTTGGTGTGCTGTTTTATTTACCTTGACAGTAGCAAGACCAAAAGGAAATTACTTTGAATAAGATAAGAACATGCTGGGCATTGGTGTCACATCTTGGGTGTGCCCTCAGGAGGCAGAGGCAGGCACATCTCTGTTAGTCCACAGCCAGCCTGGTCCACATACATAGTGAGGTCTAGAACAGCCAAAGATATACAGAGAAACCCTGTCTTAAAAAAAAATGAGGGGGTGGAGAGAGAAAGAAAAACATAAGCACATTCATTTCCAGAGGAAAATGCTTGTGCTAACCCATTTTTTTTTATGATCAAATGTTTTTTATACGTAAGCATGCCATATGCATTTTGTTTTTAGATTTTACTAATTTCATATTTTTGTCTTTAATTGATGTTTTGACATAAGCCATTTTCAGATACTCAGTGTGAAATGTTTAGCATATGTAGACACCCAGGGAGTCATCATCCTAATCACAGCAGTAACCATGCCCTTTATACCCAGACGCGTCTTCTTTCTTGGTAATGCCCCCTCCCACTTCTTCACATGGAACCTTACTGTCACTGTGGACTGATTTGCATTTTCTAGGAATTTATGTAAATGGGATCATAGGATATGAAATCATTTTGCCCAGCTTCTTTTTTTTCCAGTTTTTTTCCATATTTTTATTAGATACTTTCTTTATTTACATTTCAAATGTTATCCCTTTCCTGGTCCCCCCCCCCCGAAAACTCCCTAGCCCCTTTGCTCTCCCCCTACTCACCAACCCACCCCCTCCTGAATCCTGGCCCTGGCATTCCCCTATACTGGGACATAGAACCTTTACAAGACCAAGGCCCTTTCTTTTCAACTAGGCCATCCTCTGCTACATATGCAGCTGGGGCCATGAGTCCCAACATATGTTTTCTTTGGTTGGTAGTTTAGCCCCAAGGAGCTCTGGGGATACTGGTTGGTTCATATTGTTGTTCCTCCTATGGGGCTACAAATCCCTTCAGCTCCTTGGGTACTTTCTCTAGCTCCTTCATTGTGGACCCTGTGCTCCATCCAATGGAAGGTTGTGAGTATCCACCTCTGTATTTGTCAGGCACTGGTAGAGCCTCTCAGGTGACAGCTATATCAGGCTCCTGTCAGCAAGCTCTTGTTGGCATTCACAATAGTGTCTGGGTTTGGAGATTGTTTATGTGATGGATCCCCAGGTGGGGCAGTCTCTGGATGGTCATGCCTTCAGTCTGCTTCACACTTTGTAACTCCTTCCATGAGTGTTTTTCCCCCCTTCTAAGAAAGATCGAGGTATCCACACTGTGGTCTTCCTTCTTGACTTTCATGTATTTTACGAATTGTATCTTGGGTATTCTAGTCTAAGTGCTTCCTTTACATAGTATAATGGTGTTTAGATTTGCTCATCTGATATTTGTGTCAGTAGCTCATTTTATGGTAATATTGAGTAGGATATACATATTTTTTTCACAAATACACCACTATTCATTTATCCTCCAACCTCCTGATAAAAATCTTGACCATTTCCAGGTTAGTAGTATTACAGTGGTGATGATGAGAACATGGATTAACATTGATTCATAACTACATTGGTGAATACACTGGCTATTAGTTTTGGAGATTTCTGATGTTATAGTTCTATTTGGTTTCTTCAGTAGAAGTTCTTTCTTACAGGTGATTATAGTTTGTGTCAAGTTAAGATAAACTAACCAGCCCAGTCTAGCTAGAATTTATCCTGGTTAAAGTCTCACCAACTCTATTAAAATTGCTCTTACAAGTGAATGTAATATAATCACTTCATTTGAGAATGTATAAAAAGTTTTAGGTTTTGACTATATGCCTAATGGGCATGCAGCTGGTTATGAGGGAATCTAAGCTGTTGTTTAAAGTAGCTTGGTAATGCTGGAGTCTGACTGTGTTCAGCTGCCACTTTTCAGGGTCTCTCAGTCTTGAGCTATGAGAAACTTAGTTTTTCCTAAGTCAGAGGATAACTGATTCCTCACATGGTTCCTGAGTTGTAAGGCTGAATTCTTAAGCTTAAGGCTGGGTCCATGAACCATTTATATGAAGACAATAAATTAAATATTGACAGTGTGTTGTACAAGTGTTGCTTTAAAGACTAGGTTTGGGTTATTTGTATTGAGAGGTTAGTCAGCCAAGTTAACATATCACAGACATTCTTGTGTGTTTATTGTAGCATTATCGACAATAAATTATAAAAACAACCTAGGTATTCAACCACAGAGGAATTGATAAAGAAAAAGAAAATGTAGTTGCCTACACAATGCATTTTTACCCATATTTAATGAAATTGTCTGCAAGAATATGAATGCAATAGGAGATAATCATAGTAAAGGAATGTTGCCAATCAGAGTATATACAGGTTTTTTTTTCAATTTGTGGTACTAGAAATTATAAATAGATAATATATGTACTGACATCATTAAAGTAGAAGCAACACTGTCTGTAGTCAGGAATATAGGATATGGTCAAACAATATTATACTTGCATGAAAGTGGCCTTACATACTTCTCTATAATAAAAATAAATAGAACATAGAAAGATTACCTAGAATGTATAAGCAAGTCTTCATATGAATCCTTATGTTTAGTACCAATGAAAGAATCGATATAAAATGAACTGAGAGAGATTTGTAGAAGCAAACAAATATTTCAAAATATAGGACTGAAGCCTGCAATGGGCATGGCAAAGCTGGTCATTAGTACTGTTGCTTTTCCTGAAGATTAGAAATAATCAGGAGAAGATTGCAAGTGTAGTGAACATACAAACTCAAGCTTAACCTGCCCCATTACTATTTCCTAATCTATACAGTGTGAAGAACCAGAGTACTCACATTGTGTTGTTTTAGTAAGTAACTTGAGATCATTTAAGACACTGTATGTGAAGGTATAAACCATATGAAAATATGGAGAGGTTCTATATCAGGATATTGATATTGCAGGGGAGTCTGAAACCAATGTTCTTGAATACTATTGGACCATTGTACTGAAAAAAAAAAAGGCTCATAATCTGATAGGCATGCAGGTCAATTCAAGGAAAAGATAGAGCATCTGCAAATGAGCATTGGATCTGCACAAACCACAAAAATCTCAACCTTCTGCTGATAGGAATGAGGGTAATAGATAGGAAAGAGGGTAATAGAGACATTGATGGTGCTAGAACTGCCCATGCGTTGATGAGTGTCCATTTAATCTCCTGTTGGAAACTCTGGAACAGCCATACTGGATAACTATAAACAAGCCTTAGGGAAATCAGAGGTAGAGCTATGTGGGAAGACAAGAAAGTGGGACTTACACAATTGTAAGGAACATTATATCTTGAGGGAGTTCCTATGATTATATAAACTTCGGGTACTGTTCTTTCTTAGCAAAGGTAGAGGGATATATTTGGCAATTCTCAGAAGTTTCCTGTGGCCTGCTTGTCTAAACAATACTCTTCACAGAATTGTAGAGACGTGTTCAGCTCAATGAATAATTAACAAAGTATGGAAACATTTTTTGTTTTGTTTTAGAATCATAAGATTGTTTTGAGCTAGGAATACCAAAAATTATAAATATAAATTATAGATTCACAGTATCTACCTGATATTATGTTTTAAACTTACATAGAAATATTTCAAATATTATTTAAAAAAAAACTAAACTAACTGAATCATAGGAAAATAGTCAACACACAGATTTAAGACTGGATTATTAGTCTAGTTAGTTGACCAATTTTATTTTAAAATGAATACATTTCCAGACATTACTTATATATTGAATTTTGTTTATCTTTGTAATTTGTGTGGTAATTTCAAATAAAATAATTCTTTTGGAATTAGAAAAGCAGCTATAAAATCTCAAGCAACAGCTGGAAATGCAATTTCATGATATAGCACTTACCTACAATTCAAGAAACCCTAGAATAGATTCCCAGTAAATGTCCACAGCAACCAAGGAATAAATGAGTGTAAGACACTAATTATAACTATTATGAATTCCATTTGAAAACCAACGTTTAAATGATTTTTCTATACATTTAAACTTTTCCTTGGACCAAACTTACATGTATCTTGTCTCAAAATTATGTAACAATAATATCTGATTTACTTCTTTCTTGTAGTTTTCCTATATAGGGGCCCTATTGAGCATTCTAATACTTAATCTAATGATATTATAATCACAAATGTCATTCACTGTATATGAACATTTTACTGGATTTCAAGTAAGAGTATGTTTTGTTTCCAGTTCAAAACTATTTTGACCTTCACAAATCCATCTAAAGAAGCAGGAAAAGAAGCACCTCTGCCCCTCCTGTCATGACCATAAGAACCTCCAGTCCCACCAGAAGCACCATTTAGCCACACCTTAGTAGTGGGAGGGAAGGAAGACTAGACTCTAAGAATCCTAATTTAATCTTTTGGTTGTTAACCTGAACCTTAAACTCTACAGTGGAACTAAACTTCTGCCTTCTTTGAATATTTATTCTAAACATTTAAAAAGAAACGTTTTGTGTTTTGCTTTCTAATTATAACTTCAAAATTTAGCCAATCCCTCTCCAAAGAGGAATATTATTTTCTTTGGGAAATAAAACAAAAAGGCCTTTCTTTTTAGCAACACACACAAAATCTGTCATTTAATTTGTATCAAATTTAATGAGAAATTAGCCAGTGTGTTATAAGACAATCTGTTGTTAATAAAGAATAGCAATTTTTGCTTAATGACTACTAAATAGCTTTATTGCCAAAATGCATCATTAATACACATTATTAAGTTGGCACGAATCTGAAGCACAAACTGCATTAATCGCTTCTTTTTCATCTTCTCTGTGTTTTCTCTCTGTATCATTTCATGCAGGTAACACCCACAGAGAGCTGATTACCCATACACTAACCTCTCTGAAGCAGATGTCCACCACAGCTTGGTGGGCACAACAGCAGCACTCAGGTTGCCTTCATTTAGAGCATTCCAAAAATTACTCACAGACGATGGGAAAGCAGGCATATATTGATATATTTTTAGTTTACCCTGGAAAATTTAAATTTATAAATAAAATGATGAGGCCAGCATTTTGCCTGTTTTCAAGTGGGGAGGCTAACCACAAATGTATGTCAGACAGTGAGATAGATGACTCTGGCTTGGAGCTTTACAGTTGGTTCCAATGGGCAGAAAGCTATGTCCAAGGTATGAAAGTCAGAGCAAAATCAAGCTTAAATGTTAATTTCTTTTTCCTATTGTGGTTCCTATTGGTGCTTTTTTATAAATCTCAAAATTTCTCCCAGAGATGTAGTACTTCGGTAAGTGAGAACAGATGTGATATTGTCATGGTAGAATAAGTCCAGCTGAGGAGGAGAGTAAAGTGAAGCATTGGGGGTCACACAGAGATTTGATTACAGGGGAAAGCAGGCTTTGCAGAAAGGCATCACAAAGCATGAAAACTTCCTAGTTTTTGCCCTGACTCCCATTATATTTTTCCTCTGGGTAGAGGTTCTATGTAGCTCTTGTCAGTCATTACTTAGAATATTTCTTTACAATGGGACAAAAAGTACAGCAATAAGATTATAATTCCTTTTGAAGAAAATAATACATGGAAAAAATCAAATATATATCCTTAGATTCCAGATCTGAAACCAAGTGTGTAAAATTGATTAGATTTTTGATTTAGATACTGCTTAATTATTCATTAACATACAACTGTCAGAGTATATATCTTTCTCACACACATGTGCATGTACATATGTTTCATATGTTTCATAAATTATAACTTGCTTATGACTGTCCTTTGTTTTTTGTTTTGTTTTGTTTTTTAAAGACTTTATTTATTTATTTTATATATATATGAGTGCTCTATTCACATATATACCTGTGTGCCAGAAGAGGGCATTGGATCCCATTACAGATGGTTTTGACACCATTGCTGTTGCTAGGAATTGAACTCAGGACCTCTGCAAGAGCAGACAGTGCTCTTAACTGCTGAGCGGTCTCTCCAGCCCAACAATATAATTTCCTAACTTTTAAATTTTTTATTAGATATTTTCTTCCTTAAATTTCAAATGCTATCCCAAAAGTCCCCTATACTCTCCCCCCAGCTTTCTCCCCTACCCATTCACTCCCACTTCTTGGCCCTGGCATTCCCCTGGAGTGGGGCATATAAAGTCATCATCATTGGTCTTGCAAAATGTCCTTTGTTTTTAATGGCATATTACCACTTAAATTAAGTAGTAATGAACTTCTTTTCCCAGAAGATTTGTAGGGTTATTTTTTAATATATATAATTAGAGACTGGAACTATATTCCCTTTTACATTATACTTGTAAAACACAACCTCTCATTTTTATTTTCTGAAAATTTCTATTTACTATATCCTCGTTTAGCATATCTGCATTTGCTATGGATATATTGTGTTTTAAGCACATAAATTTTGTAACTTGACTTAGAATGTCATCCACACTCAATATGTATGGTCTTCATTGATAATCTCAGGCTAAATTTAGGAAGTATACCTCTAGGTCAAAAACAATTGTACATATAACTAGTGACTGTATATTAAATTGCAGAGGAATGGTGCAGACAATATTATAACTTATATTTGTGCATTTTTATATGTAGAAATCTTGATTGTTACTTTAGACAATAGCCAAGTTTCTCTTGCTTACTGAAGAGTGTTAACAGATCAGCTGGCTGAGACACTTCCATTCAACCTGGATAGAAACTGTGGGTAAACAAGGAGATATTCCCCAGTTGCTGCTCTTCTGCAGCTTCTGTGGGCCTCAGTATTCAACAAGTGACAGGTGAGTAGCAACAGTAGCAAGTGACACCCTGTAGTGTTATGGCTCTTGTGAAGGACTTGTGCCATGCCTATTACCTAGTCTAAGGAAATGGGCAGCTGCAGTCCTGGGCAGTAGCAGGTATGAAATCTGCTGAATAGTCCTAGATATGTAACTACTCAGCCATTGACAGCAACGAGTTTTATAAACCCTTCCCTAAAACGTTGACTCCCTGGAACTATTCTAGAGACCAGAGCCTACAGCCTGTATTCCGAATAACATTGTCTGATACAAAGTTTCCAAAATAGTTCTAGTTGGGCTTACACCTCTAGGTAGATTGAATCATCTGTATTAGTTTTTTCTATCTTCCATGAAGTGTTTAAAACAATCACTATTGTCGTATTGTCATGGAGTGCTTAAAACCATCAGCAGTTTGACTGACAGTCCTTCAGCTTAAGACAACCAGGGTAGCAAGGAATTTTCCAGTAGTTTCCAATTGAGGAGATAAATTGCACACTCCCAAATACCTTTATTTTCAGGATATTACAAAGAGTTTTTATAATAAAAATTTAGTAATCATAACATAATTTAGCAATGTTCTAAGATTATTTAGTACTCACCCAGTGTTCCACAAAGAGATAAAGACCTCTCTGCTGTTTCTGTAGCAAATTAATAAAGTAACAGGGAAGAAACCTTTAAAAGCCTATAGACATTATTGTTTGTACTTGACCTGTATATTTGGCATGATATATATATATGACTTTCTAATTATTCTCAACTTGTTAGCTGTATAATTATTTTCTAACTTTTTAACTTGACTTATATAATTAACTCAAATGTGAACAGAAATAGCAAACAAGTGATTGGATACCTTTCATCCCAGCATGTCTTCCTTGTCTGTGATTAATAATCTAAATGTAAGATGTTACTATGTCCTTATGAACTAAATTCTTACTCAAAACTCAAATATCAATGCATAACTATCCTAGTAACTGCCATAAAACTCATCAAAGCCTGCTGATACTTTTCTTTTTCTGTGATTAGTCTGATGAGTCCTGATAGCTGGGATGACACTCAGTCTTCCATTCTCTTCTCCTGTGATACTGGCATATATTCCCTGAGCAGTATCCCTGGAAGGACTCAGAGGTGGCTTTGACTGGTGCCTAAGCTCTATCTTTACTAAATCAACCATCATTATGAGGACAGGATGAAGTCCTGAGTGAATGTGTACTGTTGGCCACATCACAGACTCCATTGCTTCAAAACCATGGAATGGCAAGGCTTTACATGTATCTGACTCAGAGTAATGACAAAGCCTTACCCTGCTCCACATACAGACCTTACGGATGATTCACATCTATCTCAAACAACTGTATGCAGAAACTATCAACCAGAGTTTCCATCTTCTGGATGGAACCGGAAACTGCTTCCCCACTGAGGATTCCTACTGGGGTTATTTAACCTTCTTTCTCCAATTTTCTATAATAAAAACACTTCCTTGTTAAACCCACCTCCTCCCTCAGTGGTATATAATGGTATATAGTAAATGTGCATCTCTATCAGAGCACATAACCCACCTAGCCCCAGCTCTTCTTCTGTAAGGTGTCTGTCTTTTCTTCATTCCTTGGTTATCCCAGTCAGGTCAGTCCCAAAGATGTGAAGGTCTCCCCAGTACACAGAACCTTAACACAAACACAAGGAACAATGTTTGCTTGTGGAGCCATATGTGCCACTTCTTACTTTACAAAGATGTTTGCCAGAAGAAATCCAGTGATAATGGATGCCTGCGGGATTGTTAAGCTGAAAGGTGATACAAGCTCCTTTGATGAGCCTCTGACCATGCCTGTTGGGAATCATCTTGATTCCATTCATAACTAAGACAGATCATATTTGTAGGTGGGACCATTCCCTGAGCAGGAATCCTGAATTTTATGATATGGAGAATGTGGCCTGTTTGCCCTTTGCTTCTTCATGGTGGTTGATATGTAATCACTTTCCTCAGCTTCCTACTCTACGTTGTTCCTGTCAGGGAATTTTATCATAGCAACAGAAAAAGAATACCTTACTGCATTTATGCTTGATCTAAATTTTGAATTCCCTCTATTCAAATAAAAACACCTTTGATGAAGACAATATAGCAGAACATTAAAAAAAAAGTCAGCCTTTGTGCTGAGTGATATGGAAAAGCAGAAGCCAGTTCATATAAGAAAACACATTTTTAAAATAACTAGACCTTCTACACAGGCAATGTGAAAACCCAGGGACAGGTGACTTTAGAGATATTCATGTATATGAGAGGATCACAGATGATAAAGCTATGTGGTTTTTAATAAGGCAGAAGTATAACAACTTAAATACAAATCCTAAATACAAACCAGAGTCATCTCAAACTCTGATTTTTATCTCATGTAATGGTAGAAATCAAAAGACACTTTAGTCATAAACCCAGTCCTTCCACAAGTCATACATATTAAAAGGTTGCTAAACTTTGCTTCTTGGTACCTCTAATATCAAAAATGGTTACAGTTATGAATTCTTTAAGTATTATGGTGAGGATAAAAATGAAGTTTCTAAAAATGATTTTGTATTTATTCTTTGAGAATTCATATCTGTATTAAACAGATTTGATCATATTTACCTCACTCACTCTTCCTAATCCTTCCAGATGTACACCCACATGTTCCTGTCACCTTCATATCCTCTTTGTTAAATTAACTCTCTGTGTATTTTAATCATATTAGTCCCCTACCCCTAATAATTACAGTTCCATCCCTTCCTTCCCTACGCACCCAACTTCAAAAACCACTAAGTCAAATATTCTGCTGCTCATACCTCCATGGAAGTACTGCCATATAGGTATCCCATGAAAGGTCATTCCTGAATCATACAGCTGTCCATTACAAGCTATCAACTGCCAATAGTTCCTCAGCTAGAGTTGAGACTTTGTGAGACTTTCCCTTATATAGAGTTTTAAAATTTCCTGGATCCTTAAACTTGGAGGTTGACTTTTAGTATCATTATAATTATTATAATAAAGATCATTGAATGAGACTCTAAAGGTCATCTACTCCAAACACTTTCAAATTTTTAAGTTTTTTATCTATACTATATCCAGATATTTATTAAAGTCAATGGTTACAAAAATTCAAAACATTATTTGTGTTTCAATTATGAAAATTACTGAATATTAGTACATTTCCCCAGTACACTAAAAGCTAACTGGAATAATTTCTTGTATTGTTTATTTGTTGTGCAGTCTTAGAAAACAAATCTACACCTTTAAAATGCTAGTCAAATATTGTAACATTGAGCCACTTTCTTAGTCCTTTCCTATTTTAAAATTAGTATTCTATTTTCCATCTTAATATCTTCCAGTATTATATACCTATCCAGAAAAATAATCCTACTTTTTGCCACTTCCTCTCAGGTTGTTGGTTCGATGTTTGAGGAAAGATAGAACAAATCTCCACATTCCACCAAATAGCTTCCTCAATATCAGAGCAAAGTTAATTTCTCCAAGTGTTTGGTTTTCAGAATGAAAATTCATTGTCTTAAGCATTCATTCATATCATCTTCTCATTCCCCTTTTTATTAATAGTTCCTTTATTTTGTTTTATTTAACTCTTTAGATTTTATTTGTTTAGTGTGTGTGTGTGTATGTGTGTGCGTGTGTGTGTGTGTGTGTGTGTGTGTGTGTGTGTGTGTGTGTGTGTGTGGTGCATTATATCAAGTGGTATCCCCTATTACACTTCACCTGATGAAATAAGGTTTCTTACTGGACCCAAAGCTCAATGTTTTAAATAATCTGGATCATCAGCTCTTAGAATCTACCTCACAATAGTTATATTGCTGGTATATATGACCCTACCTTGTTTTACTAGGTTTTGGGGGTTTGAACTTTAGCTCTGCTTGCTTCCATTGTGGCACTCTTACAGACTGAACCATTTCCACAAACTATGGATGGTTTTAAATCTGATGATTATTTATTATTTTTTATTGTTTTATTATGATTATTATTATTGTTTTATTGTGATTATTAATTACAATCATCAGGGTTTCCCTTTCTTGCTCTGCCCTCATGCGAGTTTGGCATATCCTATCTGTGACTCAATCTATTAAATCTCTCTGGTTTGTCTGACCCTCAATTTAAATGTGACTTTCAAACATGGCTATTTCCTCCTACAAACTTATTTTACCTTTATGGGGCATACTAACGGCTTGACTGCATTACAGCTAGATCACAAAGACCTAGGCTACTGAATGTGATCCCTTGCCAAAACAGCCATGTTGCTGGATTAAAATTCCTCTATACTACTGAGAAAAGTCCAAGAAAACATGGCAAGTGTTTTATGACCTCAGTTTCTTAAAAAAACGTGAAATTGATCTTGGAATATGGTTTGTTGCCCCTCCCAAGTACAGCAGATAGGAGTGAGTTTACTTCAGATTATTCATTACAGTTGGCTACTGCTATTTGTTTATATGCCACTATGAAAAAGCGTGTTTTGGCCACATGAAGCTTGTCCTTGTTATTGTTTATAGCTTGGACTCAAGAGAACATAACTCGTGTGACCTTTCTTAACCTTCAGAGGGTAAATTGTCTGCTGCTCTGAATAAAGTTGGCTATAGCATAAGACTTTAGACTGTCTCACTTTCAGACTCTGTTCTTTCATTTCCCACCACCTTTGAAGCAGTAAACATTCTATGCTGCTAAAATGTACCAGTTCTATCAGGGACAGTTAATTTTATAAACACAATTTCATAAACAAAAAAGAGTTTAATAATGAGGAGTATTTTGTATTTAATATATTCAATTAGTTTAATTCACAGAAAAGTAAGGTTAAATATTTCAAAATCAGATAATAGTCAAACATAAGTTTTAAAGAATCATTATATTTTCATTTTTCATCTGCAATAACAAAAAGAAATATGTTTGTGTGAATAATGCTTGATTCTCTGTAAGGAAGACTTGTGGTAAAATGAAAAGAGAAATGATAAAGTGATCTCTAGATTTATGACTTGAAAGTAAGATTCTGTTACTGAAAGCACAGATTAGGTTTATAATATCAAAAAGTATTATGCAAGATACCAAGAGAGGAAAGCAATTGTCAGTCCTACCCAGTTATAAAACCTCTGAGCCACAGCAATGACTGACTTTCCAGTGATACAGTAGTGATACTTTTATCTTGGAGGTAAACAAAGCTATCTAGTTGAATTTGAGGTTTACCAATAGGAGGAAAACCATGCTTGGTACTATAAACATAGCCAACTACCCATGACTAGAGAAATCATAGACCCTAGAGGGGAACCCACTATCACTATTTTTCTAAACTAATATAATTTATAAATGCATTTTAAATGCTTATCTTTTTTTTTTTGGTTTTTCGAGACAGGGTTTCTCTGTATAGCTCTGGCTGTCCTGGAACTCACTTTGTAGACCAGGCTGGCCTCGAACTCAGAAATCCGCCTGCCTCTGCCTCCCGAGTGCTGGGATTAAAGGCGTGCGCCACCACGCCCGGCTCATCTTTATACTTATAGATGAGTGTAATTCCCTTGCCTTATAAAAACACTTCTTTTTTTGCAGCAGACAAAGACTAGGAGAGAGTTGTATTTTTTATTTTTTATTTTATAATTTTTTTATTGAGTGGCTTCCATCCCTAATTGATACGCATACTGCCAAGTCCTGCATGGCCGTTGAAGTAACAGTGTGAAACAGTTTCCTGCCCCTGGAGTACTTAGAGCTAGCAAGACAGTTGCTAGGTGTGAGGCTTGTTTGCATAATAATGAACATATTTTCATGTTCCTTCTTCAGGGAATGCTCTCCCCATTGTTAAGTTTAATGACTCCCTGATAATTATGAACAGCATGGCTCTAGGAAGTACCTTTAGGACATCTCTTAAGGCTGTATGAAAGAACTCTGAAAACATAAGTTCAAAAAAATTATGAACAGGATATCTCATCTATAGAAAGTATAAGGATGAAATATGAATTACATGAGAGGCTTCATGAACCTAAAAGAACAGAGCCACTTTATCTGAAAGATATTCAAGAAGGAGATAAAGAAATTTAGGGAGTGGTAGTCACAGGGCAAGATCCCACCCAACTAAACTTACTGTTTGTGCTTACAAAGGCAGGCAGGTTTCCGAGATCATCTGCTATGTTTTTTTGTTGTTGTTTGTTTGTTTGTTTGTTTGTTTGTTTGTTTTTGTTTTTGTTTTGTTTTGTTTTGTTTTAAGGGCACTTGCTGTCTCTGAGAATCTGGGGCTTAAGGTCATAAAATGCTGATTCATGGGATGATCAAAAGGGAACTTGGGATAAAGATTAAATTGATATGTTAATTAGTCACTGGTCTTTGGTCTGCTAGAGCTGAGCTGTCTGCAAAGCTGTCTGTAGAGGCAGATGAAGCAGAACACAGGATTGTCAGCTTGTACCCACAACTGACTTTGAGTTTTTCTTCCATGGCTCCCAAGCACTCCTTTATCAGGAACCCTCTCCAAGACTATGCTGGTTCTTAGCAAAATACTACTCAACTCTTACACTTCAAACTCATTGAATATTGGGCCAGAAGTAACAAAAAGAATGTAAAAGCCAGAAGACCAGGATGTTCACAGTGAGATAGTATCTTTTACACATAACACAGAGGCTACAATTATGAAATCTCAAGAATATGGTTGTCTAAACAAGACCTACATAATGACAACATCTAACACTATGCAAATACAGCTGACAGAAATTTCACAAGGCCCCACACATAGATAAGGAACTACAGGTGAACAACAGTACTAAGAAAATGAGAATAATTTCTCCCCAGTTTTGAGACACCAGATAGGTTACTCATTCTCAAAGCACACATAGGTATGAACAACATTAAATAGATTCAGTAGGTGTGAGTGTGGGAGTGTGTGTGTGTGTGTGTGTGTGTGTGTGTGTGTGTGTCTGTATGGTGTGTGTATGTGCATGCTTATAAAAATTATGAAAGAAGACTTCATAAATTTGAAAGGAAGTAAGCGGACATGGGAGATGTTGTAGGGGAGAAAAGGAGGGTTGAAAATTATATATATTACTCATGTGAAAATCTCAAAGAAAAAAATGAAAAAATATTAAATGTCAATGATTCTAGATTATGAGACTCTGATTTATTAGCATTTATCATTTTACTTTGTAACCGTTTTAATCCCAAACAGTAAAATAAATGATTTTTTAAAATGTCAGGAAAAAAAGAAAAGAGAAAAAAGAAAGAAAGCAAAGGAAAAAAGGAGAGAAAGAGTTATAAGAAAGAGCTGAAGTAGACCAGAAAAGACAGGAAAGAGATGGCAATATAACCAAAAGATCTTCTATGGAAAGTCTTGTAAAGCAGGAAGAAGCAAAGCTACTTTTGTTGAAATTAAAGTATCTTAGCGTTCTCCTTGATTTCTCTCTGCTGTGGCAGATGCCTGGACTTGTGGTCTTACTTTTCACTGATGTGTTCTGTATATACATGTAACCCTGGGCAAATAGTCACTCAGCACAGTTTTATGAATGTCCCCACGAGGGGATGGGAGGGGAGGTTAAAATGAACCATATTTGGAACTACCCACTCTCTGCATATAGGTTTTCTATTTGAAAATTAATGAAGGTTCGTGACATGAATTCACTTAATTACACAGGGGTTAGAGTTGAGAAAATAAAATTTCAATAATAAAAACATTAAATTCTATAATATAACATCTAGCAGAAAACTCTATAGAGGGATGTAATATAAAAATAATTAAGGGTTTTTCTATGCCCCCGTTGCACCCAAATACCAACAAGGAAATTCTATGACCAAACTATCATTTTAGCTCCTAAATAAGTGACATGGAGACCTACTAAATTTATTAAAAGGCTGCAAGCTCTAAACTGAGCAGATTCTCACCAATTCTAGGACTCTGTAACCTGGCTACTGCCCAGCCTTGTGGCACTTTACTTGGAATCTTGCCTGGCTTGTTCTGCTATATGTGTGTCCTCATACTAACTCCTTCTTGTCCCTCAAGTTTGCCCTTTGCTTTCATGATTAACAGGAACATCCCTGTGAGGGTCGTCTGAAGAACAAGGGTTTCAGCAGCTTTTGTTGCACATTAGCATTGGATTATGAAAGCATTACAGATATTTGGAGACTCCTCCTCCCAAGAGAAATCTATTGGTCAGCTAAGTTTCCACCAACAGAAATAACTGTAATCATAGAAAACTATGTTATGAAGTAGGGCTTTTTGTTTGCTCTTCACACATGATTTTTTGCTGTTCCCACTTCTGTTTCTTTATATTTTTTTTAACTTTTATGTCTGATGTATATCGTTGAATATTTTTGAATTAGTATTAGGTATAATATTTCCTTTGTACATTCTTAAAACAAGATAAAACATAAACTAGAAGTCATTGCAAAGATGGAAGCAGATCTGCAGGAGAGTTTTAATTCAGCAACATAGCTGCTCTGTCAAGGAATTTCATCAAAAGACCCAGGTCTGTGTGATTTTTCTGGAATGCAGACATGCCACACACCTTTATTCTCTCTGGGTAGAATACAGAAACACACTTAGGACAGACTTTTAAAATTAAAGAAGTTAGTGGCAGGAATCAGCCATGTTTGAAAGTTACGTCTAATTGAAGGGCAGAAAAAGGGTTTGACTGAAAGAGCCAGAGATAGGATATGCCCGCCTCTCATGAGAACAGGACTGGAATGAGAAGTTAAGAACAGTGCAGGGAGAGAGGGAGAGGGAGAGAGGGAGAGAGGGAGAGAGGAAGAGAGGGAGAGAGTGAAGGAGGGAGAGGGAGAGAGGGAGGGGGAGAGAGAGAGAGAGGGAGAAAGGGAGGGGGAGAGAGAGAAAGCTAGAGAGAGAGAGAGAGAGAGAGAGAGAGAGAGAAGAGGAGGAGGAGAAGAAGAAGAGAAGAAGAAGAAGAAGAAGAAGAAGAAGAAGAAGAAGAAGAAGAAGAAGAACAAGAAGAACAAGAACAAGAAGAAGAAGAAGAAGAAGAAGAAGAAGAAAAGAAGAAGAAGAAGAAGAAGAAGAAGAAGAAGAAGAAGAAGAAGAAGAAGAAGAAGAAGAAGAAGAAGAAGAAGAAAAGAAGAAGAAGAAGAAGAAGAAGAAGAAAAGAAGAAGAAGAAGAAGAAGAAGAAGAAGAAGAAGAAGAAGAAGAAGAAGAAGAAGAAGAAGAAGAAGAAGAAGAAAAAGAAGGAAAAAAAGAAAAAGAAAAAGAAAAAGAAAAAGAAAAAGAAAAAGAAAAAGAAAAAGAAAAAGAAAAAGAAAAAGAAAAAGAAAAAGAAAAAGAAAGAAAGTTCTGGTCAGTAAGTTCAGAGTCAATGCAGTGAGTGCAGTACAGTTTAGTTGAATTCATTCATTAGTTCACCCAGTTCAGTGCAGGTCAGCAGAGGCAACTGATGCTAGAAAATAAGGGGGAGCCAGAACATTAGAACAAATTGCCAGACTTAGTTTGAGCCCAAGCAGAGCAATTCAGTGAGAAGCTGAAAGTAGCCAGATTGAATAAAGCAGCTTGCAGAGGAGTTTGAGCCAGAACAGTTGAGTTCACTCAGCAAGCAAGAGTTCAAGAAAAAACTAGAAAGGGTTTGCCTATTTGTAGGAGGAACAACTGTATAAATGGAGCCCTGCAGCCACAAATGCAACTTCTGCAGGAGGACCTAATCGAAGACTGCCTGAGAGACTAAGGATTTATGATGCAGACAATGCCAGTCAATTGAGAACTGCTGCTCAGAATAGATGCTTGCTTTGGACCAATAGAATAGGAGGGTATAAAGAGTGCCCTGTGGATTATTAAATGAGCTTCCAGCAGCTTTCATAAGAGCTTGCTGTGGAGTTCTCACCTGCTCCTGAAGTTGGTGCTGTTGATTCTGCACCACCTCATCTTCAACCCACAAAGGCAAGTAAGGTCGGGCAGCAGGCAGTCCAGGGCATAGGCAGCACTTCCTTAGCAGTGCATCTCAGAGACTGGAACAGTCTAGGCCTAGGTGAGGAGACAGAGGTTGGAAGCTGAAGCCTTCAAGGTCTGAACTTGCAGAAGATTAGACTGTATGGAGGCTAGAAGCTTCCAGGCCTAGGCCTATAGTTAGTGAGATAGAAATGCTCTGAGCTCAGCTTCAGCTGTGTATTTGTAAAGCTTGAGTATGGCTCTCACCTCACCCCACATCTGAGGAGATAGAAACACTTACACATAGCCTCTGTGAGAACAATTTGCATGCATTTAGACCATGGAGAAAATGAGGTAAGTGATGACACCAGAGAATTAACAAGAGATTAATAATGGCTTGTGCTGTAAGATCGAGAATTGACAAGTGGGACCTCATGAAACTACAAAGCTTCTGCAAGGCTAAAGACACCATCAATAAGACAAAAAAACCACCAACAGATTGGGAAAGGATCTTCACCTATCCTAAATCAGATAAGGGACTAATATCCAATATATATAAAGAACTCAAGAAGGTGGACTCCAGAAAGTCAAATAACCCCATTAAAAAATGGGGCTCAGAACTGAACAAAGAATTCTCACCTGAGGAATACCGAATGGCAGAGAAGCACCTGAAAAAATGTTCAACATCCTTAATCATCAGGGAAATGCAAATCAAAACAACCCTGAGATTCCACCTCACACCAGTGAGAATGGCTAAGATCAAAAATTCAGGTGACAGCAGATGCTGGCGAGGATGTGGAGAAAGAGGAACACTCCTCCATTGTTGGTGGGATTGCAAGCTTGTACAACCACTCTGGAAATCAGTCTGGCGGTTCCTCAGAAAATTGGACATAGTACTACCGGAGGATCCAGCAATACCTCTCCTGGGCATATATCCAGAAGATGTCCCAACCGGTAAAAAGGACACATGCTCCACTATGTTCATAGCAGCCCTATTTATAATAGCCAGAAGCTGGAAAGAACCCAGATGTCCCTCAACAGAGGAATGTATACAGAAATTATGGTACATTTACACAATGGAGTACTACTCAGCTATTAAAAAGAATGAATTTATGAAATTCCTAGCCAAATGGATGGACCTGGAGGGCATCATCTTGAGTGAAGTAACACAATCACAAAAGAACTCACACAATATGTATTCATTGATAAGTGGATATTAGCCCAAAACTTAGGATACCCAAGATATAAGATACAATTTGATAAACGCATGAAACTCAAGAAGAATGAAGACCAAAGTGTGGACACTGTGCACCTTCTTAGAATTGGGAACAAAACACCCAGGGAAGGAGTTACAGAGACAAAGTTCGTAGCTGTGATGAAAGGATGGACCATTTAGAGACTGCTGTATCCAGGGATCCGTCCCATAATCAGCTTCTAAACGCTGACACCATTGCATACACTAGCAAGATTTTGCTGAAAGGACCCAAATATAGCTGTCTCTTGTGAGACGATGCCGGGGCCTAGCAAACACAGGAGTGGATGTTCACAGTCAGCTATTGGATGTATCACAGGGCTCCCAATGGAGAAGCTAGAGAAAGTACCCAAGGAGCTAAAGGGATCTGCAACCCTACTGTTGGAACAACATGATGTACTAACCAGAACCCTGGAGCTCTTGTCTCTAGCTGCATGTGTATCGAAAGATGGCCTAGTCGGCCATCAATGGAAAGAGAGGCCCATTGGACTTGCAAACTTTATATGCCCCAATATAGGGGAATGCCAGGGCCAAAAGAATGGGAATGGGTGGGTAGGGAAGTGGGGGGCGCTATGGGGGACTTTTGGGATAGTATTGGAAATGTAATTGAGGAAAATATGTAATAAAAATATTAAAAAAAATAATTAAGCCAAAAAAAAAGAGATTAATCAGTATCAGAAAAGCAAAGTATGATCTTCAATATACAGACAGGAGGGTATCCATGATGCACATATCCTCCTCAAGATCAAAATAAGGAGATGGAAAAGGAAAGATGACACTAAATTTCCACTTCTGCATTTTAAATAAATGGTATTATATCCAACACAGACTTTAAAAGGGATGGTTGTAGGAACTGGAAGGATGACTCAGCGATGAAGGGCACTGGCTGAACCGATCTGATTCCCATAACTCACACAGTGTCTCATAACTATCTGTAATTCTAGTTTCAGGTAATTAGCTGTCCTCCATTGGTCTCTGAAAACACTAGATAGGCACATGAATGGTGTATAAATAACTCACTTTGCATGAGAAAGGATGAAAACTGAACAATATATTATACCCATGAAATAAATTTAGAAACATAAAGAAAGAAGGTAGAAACTGAGAAGACCACAACTATCAAAGATATAATATTTACATGCTCAGTTGTCTGCTAGAGATTCTGTGAATAGAGTCTTAGTTAGGGTTTTACTGCTGTGAACTGACTGATGTGCTACGACCAAGGCAACTCTTATAAGAACAGCATTTAATTGGGGCTGGCTTACAGGTCCAAAGGTTCAGTCCATTATCATCAAGGCAGGAATATAGCAGCATCCAGGCAGGCATAGAGGAGCTAAGGGTTCTACATCTTCAGCTGAAGGCTGCTAGCAGAATACTGGCTTCCAAGTAGCTAGGATGAGGATCTTAAAGCTCACACCCACAGTAACACACCTACTCCAACAATGTCACACTTACTCTAACAGGACCACACTTTCTAATAGTGCCACTCCCTGGGCCAAGCATAAACAAGCCATCACAAATAATATAGCAAAAAAGGTGTGATAAATATCTACAAACAGTGGTAGAATAATACAAAAAGTTAGAAACTGGGAGACTTCAAGCAGGCAATAATTGGGAGACCTGGAAAATTGTATCAGTCAGCAAAATGCTTGCCATGCAAGCATGAGAATCTGAGATAGATCTGAGATATAAGATATTATTCTAGTCTACTTCATAGGATGTCTTTACAATCTAAATTTTATGTCCAGTAGTCAAAATATGAATTAGTGTAAATAGAAAATGTATATACATAGAAATTTTTTTCTATGTTATTGCCAACAGAAAGCAGTGACAGCAAGATTGATATTTTCTTGGGGATAGAAG
Organism: Mus caroli; assembly: GCF_978045245.1. Classification (NCBI taxonomy): domain Eukaryota; kingdom Metazoa; phylum Chordata; class Mammalia; order Rodentia; family Muridae; genus Mus; species Mus caroli. The sequence continues at coordinate 65,711,913 of NW_028227269.1, read as the reverse complement.
AATCTGTACAACTATCCTGTAGGTTGAGATGTAGAAGAAACAGATACATTTAGTAAATCAAGAAATAATACGTGAATTACTCTGAAACTGGGGTGTCCTGTCCATTTGCATATAATGTTCTAGCCTTCTTGCTCAACCTTCTCATCTGTTAATTGTCAATTATCTAGTATTTATATGCACATCTTAAACAGCACAAGACAAGAGGAAGTTACTTAATTTTTAAAACACTTCCAGTTCCCAATCAATGAGTATTGTCATTAGTTACTTAGTTTTAAAAGTAATTTTTAAAATGTAGAAATAACTTTTGCTAAATATCAGATATTTCACAAATATCAGCACACATGGTCTTAAATGGCTTTGCTTGTCACTCTGCTTTGTTACTTTTGACCCATTTGGATTCTTAAATTGGATATTGGATTTTTCAGTTCAAAAACCAGACTATTTACTATTTATTGTAAGAACTTCAAACACAGAATCCATGAAAAAGTATAGATGGTAGGTTTTATTCAGTTGCATATTTGTATACAGACTTCTGTGCTTTCCCAAAGTCTATGGATATTTTGACTTCCAATGGCTATTTCAGTGCTTCATTGTGATGTGTCAGCTTCTCAAAGAAATTCTTATACGGTATGTGTGTTCGGCCACAGATGGTCTTCCAAAGATTTGAGTATGATTTCTTAGTAATAGTAATAGTTACCACCATCACACATTCATATTCTTACATTTGACGTTCACCAGCTACCCCTTGAATATTGTCTTCTTTGAAAAATATCTTGTTCATGATTTTCCCCTGAGTAAATAAGATACTAACAGGACATTAGTTACACTTATCTGTGACATCAGCCATCAGATTCACTGACAGCCTGTGACAATGAAACTAAAGATAAGCCTTTAGGAAAAAAAAAAGCATTAAAAGCCTGTCAAAGATCCATTAAGTGCTGATTCCTCTGGGAGAGATGCATTCATAGCATCCAGTTCCTGACATTGATTAGAAGTATAGGATCTGAAGGCAGCTCACTATTTGTTAGCCCCCAAAATTACACTCTGGAAAGATAAACAGCATCTGGCTGAATTCTGCTATCATGGGTTCTTTTAAAGTCAGGCCAGAAAGAAAGAGTCTGTATCTTATTTCTGTGTCCAACATACTGCTAATTTCTAATCCTCTACAAAGATCTGATTAGTCAATGAACATATTTTGTTGATAAAATTTCCCCCAAACAATCAAAATGCAAACTACTTTATTTTGGAAACTATTGAAAATGTCTAAAAGACTTACATCTGGCACCCCAAACTTTTCAACTTTCATCAGACTCCGCATGGCCTAGTTTTTGGCCATCTCTTCTCATGATTATTCCCAATCTTTTTAGAAATAACCAAAGGACTAATTAGGTCACTTGTAGTTTGGCTTTCCTGCCAGTCTAGAATCCCAGCTGGAAGTGAAGGTCCTTAGGAGAGCAATCACCATGTCTGACACTGCTGCTTGGCTTTGGGGATGATTGACATTTCAAGAGCTGAACAAGCTTAACATTGAATGAAAGGCATTGAGGCAGAGCTGACACTAGGAAATGAACACATTTGTTCTACAAATATTTGCCAAGCATTTGGTATGTGCCAGCCATTGTGCTAGGTGCTCGGTATGGAAAGAATGAAATGAAATAGCCTCTGTACAAAACAATAATAACAAAAAAGCCACAGCCTATGGAGTGAGACAACTATGTAATTTACAATATTATATGGTGCATGCTATCCTTGATCCAAAACTAGAGGAGTTACTAGAATACAAAATAAGAGTATAAAATAAAATTTTAAATGGAAAAGAAGAAAATCCTCGAAGAAGAAAAATATATAGGCACTATGGATATTTCTAGAAAAGTATAAAATAGGAAAAAACATAAGCTGATGGGACACATAATACCTTAAGAAAAACCAAAATACATAATATGCAGTAAAAGATCATCACCTTGAATCTCAGTGCCAAAGTGTATCTGCTTCTTATTTTCTCTAGGGTTATTCAGATATTCCCTACCCCTTTTGGGGGAAGGGGAATGCCCCAATTATACTTCACATGATACCAAATAAAATCCCAATATGAGGAATGGGTACATCTTTTTATATCATTCTCCAGTGTGATCCAATAAGTGTCTAAATATTAAAAGTTATTGCCAGTGTTATTTGTTACACTTTACAGTTTGGTGATATGACCTATTTATTGCTGAAGACATCACATACTTATGTTATAGAACATGGAAAAATCTAGCTTGGACTTGATTAGAATTTTTATTGCTAGGGAGCTAGCATTAATTGAGTTGGAAGATGTTGTATATGCTGTGGGATAAAAAAAAAAAACATCAATATCACACACATATAAGTCCTTTGAGGTATACTAATGATATCTTTGCAAGATATGCACACTTGTGCAGTAGTTGGATAAAAGTTATTGGACTCCATTGTGTAAATGTATCACATTTTCTATATCCATTCCCCTGTTGAAGGACATCTGGGTTCTTTCCAGCTTCTGGCTATTATGAATAGGGCTGCTATGAACATAGTGGAGCAGGCCACCTTATTACAAGTTGTAACATCTTCTGGGTATATGCCCAAGAGTGGTATGGCTGGGTCCTCATGTAGTAGTATGTCCAATTTTCTGAGGAACCAGCATACTGATTTCCAGAGTGGTTGTACCAGCTTGCAATCCCACCATCAATGGAGGAGTGTTCTTCTTTCTCCACATCATTACTAGTATCTGCTGTCACCTGAGTTTTTGATCTTAGTCATTCTGACTGGTGTGAGGTGGAATCTCAGGGTTGTTTTGATTTGCATTTCGCTGATGATTAAGGATGTTGAACATCTCTATGGAGTTTCTCAGCCATTCGGTATTTCTCAGTTGAGAATTCTTTGTTTAGACCTGTACCCCATTTTTAAGAGGGTTATTTGGTTTTCTAGAGTTTAACTTCTTGAGTTCTTTGTATATATTGGATATTAGCCCCCTATCAGATTTATGATTGGTAAAGATCTTTCCCAAGTCTGTTGGTTGCTTTTTTTGTCTTATTTTTTGTCCTTTGCCTTACAGAAGCTTTGTAATTTTATGAGATCCCATTTGTCGATTCTTGATCTTACAGCACAAGCCATTGGTGTTCTGTTCAGGAATTCCCCCCCCCCATGCCCATATCTTTAAGGGTCTTCCCCACTTTCTCCTCTATAAGTTTCAGTGTCTCTGGTTTTATGTGGAGTTCCTTGATCCACTTAGACTTGAGCTTTGTACAAGGAAATAAGAATGGATCAATTTGAATTCTTCTACATGCTAACTGCCAGTTGAGCCATCACCATTTGTTAAAAATGCTGTCTTCTTTCCACTGGGTGGTTTTAACTCCTTTGTCAAAAATCAAGTGACCATAGCTATGTGGGTTCATTTCTGGGCCTTCAATTCTATTCCATTGATCTAACTGTCTGTCACTGTACCATTACCATGCAGTTTTTATCAAAAATTGCTCTGTAGCACAGATTGAGGTCAGGGATGGTGATTCCCCCAAAGGTTCTTTTATTGTTGAGAATAGTTTTTTCTATCCTAGGATTTTTGTTATTACAGAGGAATTTGCAAATTTCCCTTTCTAACTCAGTGAAGAATTGAGTTGGAATTTTGATGGGCATTGCATTGAATCTGTAGGTTGCTTTCGGCAAGATAGCAATTTTTACTATATTAATCCTGCCAATCCATGAGCATGGGAGATCTTCCTGCCAACTGGAAAATATTGAAAAATTTTCCAGCTCATTGAAAAATATTTTACATTCTAATGTTACCCTATTATTTTGTCTGAATTTATAAACAATATTTTGTGCCAAGTTCTACAGGCAATATATTTTAGAAACTGTAGGTAAAACATATATGTACTATACATACATGTACTCTATATTTTCTATCTATATATACACATACCAGGACCAAAGTTTAATGATTGTACATAGTAGAAAATTAATAGTAACTAATAAATGAGCAGGAAATTATAAGAGTACATGCCAAATATTTTCTGCCACCTCTGTTTTGCACTTTGTAGCCACTGTTTTATAAAATAAGGATGAAATGTATACAAGCATTATGGTACAATAATAGCATAGCTGCTAAATGATTAAGAAAAAAACAGCCTGGAATTGGAGAGGTGACTCACTGACTAACATCACAGTCTGCTATTCCAGAGGTCCTGAGTTTAATTCCCAGCAACCACTTGGTGGATCTCTTATGTAATCAAGTTCTTGGCCAAAAGAGACCCCCATGGAACCCAAAAACTTCTGGAGCTATTTTCAAGGCTATTGGTTCCCATAAGTAAGTAAGTCAGTAAGTCAGTAAGTCAGTAAGCAAGCAAGTAAGTAATTAAACAAGCAAGCAAGCAAGTAATTAGTAAGTTAGGGAGTAAGAAGACTGACAGTGAGGTGAGGCCCCATTGCTGAAGACACTATCTATACATTATTGAATTCTTAGAATTGATGTTAGTGCCTAGCTAGAGCCTTCTCTGTTACTGACTCGTGTTTATGGTGATGGGAGGTACTATGCACAGTGACAAAGAAGAAAGGTAAAGTCTAACCCAGCTACAAACCCTTACATCCACAATTTTGCTCATCCTGCAAGATTTGCTAGTGCAATAGTGACACAAAACTTGTGGAGGTTAGCTAACCAATAACTGATTTGACTTAAGGCCTACTCTGTAAGTTGGAACCCATTCAGAGCAGGGATCTAAAAGAAAACCAAATACTAATGTTCAACTAAAGGAATGTAGCAACAAAATGACACCTAATGACATTCTGATATACTCATAGTTAAGTGTGCTGTTTAGTCATTGTCAGAATTTCCCCAGGTAATAGATGGAAACACATCCAGAGCTCAGTAGCCAGTTAATGTACAGAGAGTTAGAGATCTTGGAACACTCAACCTAAAATAGGATGATTCCATCAAATACCTCCCCTCAGGTATCAAGAAGCCCTGGGGAAGACGAGGCAGAAAGATTTAATAACCAGAGGGGGTAGAGGACAACTAGACCTTCTGAACTCAGCAAGCCTGACTCACACATGAACTCAAAGAGACTGAGGCAGCATCTGAGGGATTGTACAGGCCTGGGGCAGGTAGGTTTCCAGTGCTCAGAGAAATGGATACAATCCCTAACCTATCCTAACACAGCAGCTATTTCTAATAGATAAAGCTCAGAAAAAAGTTCTCTAAGAGAGTCTCACTAGGGATACAAAACACGCTTCAGAGCGTTTTCAGTTTATATTACATATTACAGTTTCCAGTTTCCTGTTTTGTTGTGCTTTCTCTGTGGTGTATGTACATGCACGTTTATGTATATATCTTCTGCTTTGGAGGAAGGATCTTTTTTATTGTGTTTTTCTGTTTGGTTGTTTTTCTATTTTGATTTGTTTTGTTCTGTTTTATTTTATTATTATTCTTTAGATGACCATCTGTTTTCTACAGAGAAATAGAGATTTGGATAGGGAGAGAGGTGGGGAGGATCTCAGATGCATTAAAATACAAATATAGAAAACAGAACAAATATAATCAATCTATTATTTAACAAACAGTGAATTCATCAGGGCAAGAGAATTGATCTATGTATTCAATTACAACAATTTTTTAAAAGTTCCTTTTTTCTTTTTTCTTCTTTTTCATTCTTTTTCTTCATGATGAGGACTAAAAAGAAGAGTTTAAATTGGATAATCATGCTGTAGTGGAAAGTTTGTATTCATGTTTTAAAACAAAAATTACAGATGTGGAATGCTGGAGGAGAAAGAGCTTGATGCTTCCAAAGACTTCATACAGACAATTCGTGTGTTGTTTCCTTTACACTGGAGGGCAGATCTGAAGATTGAACCTATGATCTCATGCATGCCAGTGAGGAATATTGTGCATGTGACAAATATGTGTACATCTCTGTAAGAAAATATATGCCGTGGTGGGTTCTTATTAATCTTGGAATTAACAAAAATATTAATTTAATTTTTATTTTATCTTATGTTATTTTCAGATTTTCATAGTTGATCATGTGCTACTGAAACTGTATAAAACTCAACAAGAACTACCATGTCACCACATGAGTGAGTTTAAAAGAGTGATAGTGTCTTGGCAAAGTTTATCCACTAACATAGTGGTAATAATATAAGTAACTACTAGTGAGGTTTACAATTTTTGTAAAATGTAGGACAAATTGATAAGAAGTAGCTTTTAAATGTATTTAATTTGGAGAAACAGGATTGTTCAAAATATTTTTAAATCATCTTTTATGTTTACATGCGTTGGCAGGAAAGGACAAAACAGTGACCTGTTTATCTTCTGTGCTGAAATAGATTGGAAATCCATTATAATACATGAACAAATACATAATGTGCATTGCAGTCAGAAGACACTCACAGGAGCTCTTCCATTAAAGACAGCAAATAATAATGTAAAATGTTCATCCTGTTTAGCATTTCAATTTAAAATGCATGGAAGATTAAGGAATGAGAAAGGAGTTTCTATGATGACTGGGTTGAAGTGCTAGATTATGGATCCACATAAGCCATGTAGATGTCAAGTGAGCTTGACAGCCTGCCTGTAATTCTCGTCTGGGCAGGTAACAAAATCCAGGCATTTCCCCACCTGTGTGCACAAATACACACAAATGTGAATGCACACATATACATAACACACAGAAATGAAAAATATATAAAAGTTTTTATAAAACTATATTTAATTTATAAAAATATCCACCTCAAAGCAAAATATGTAACCAAGAAGGGCTTCGGGTAATAGTTCTTTCAAAATGTGGGAAACAAATATGATTTTGTGGTTTGTATAACAGGAGCTCATTACAGAGAAACAACATTTAAATTGATCTGTGCCACAATTGCTGACTTACTAAAGTGATCATTCTTATTTACTGGTTTTTGTTTTATCTGTACAACTGAAGAAAATTATTGAGCAAATAAATCACTCAGGAGCACAGTAAAAGAACTAATTACTAAATAGACGTTACTTTTAGAGTTGCTGGGGACTGTAGTGCAGGTACAACTCAGTGATAGAGTAATTGCTTGGTATTTGTGACAGCCCAGGTTCTGTCCATGGGACAACACACTCTTATCATACACATATTCTCTCTCTCTCTCTCTCTCTCTCTCTCTCTCTCTCTCTCACACACACACACACACACACACACACACACACACACACACACACACACACATACTCATAAACACAAGGATAGATAATAGATAATGAGAGTTAGCGAGAGAAAGGATACTTGTGCAAGTTTTGAATTATTTTTCAAACATAATCAAGATTTCAAAGAATATCCATTTCATTCTGAATTATAAAATCTTATTGTTACAAAAATAGCTATAAAAATATTTCATTTCTGAGAAGTATTAAGTCATTGGCTAAAGACTAAGACACTGGGGGTATTTATAATAACGGCAGTCGGTATTCAATTTTAACATTTCCCTGGAGATTCGGGAGTATTTATTGGTTCAATTGAAAGAAGTTTCAGACCTAACCTGTCTGTGTAAAAACAAAAGTCAGGCTGACCATTAGCCCTGAATTTTGCACCTTCATGAATTGAATATTCACCACTTCCAAAAGTCTTTCTCCTTGTACCATCAGTATAGCTGGATTGTATCTTACACCCAAACCGCTGAATCAGGACCCAGGCCAGCTCCACTAGTCAAGGTTCTCCTGACATAGCTCAAACAAACATAGCTCATTCAAACAATCCCTTTGCTCCCCCTATGAAACTAAACAGAGTCACATTCAGACTTGCTCTATTCTCCATTCTTTCCCCCCATGGCATTGGCATCCATACAGCATTTCGTAATACATAATTGCTGAGTATGATAGTTAAAACTGCTTGTGTACTTGACAGTGCTCAGAATTGTTTAGGGCACATGGCTATCTAGATTTTGTTATCCTCCAATAATGCCTACAAGGGAGTATTCTGGTGAGGTAACTGAGGTGAGAAGACTCACAATAACAGCCTGTATTTCCATTTCCTGCTATGGAATCATAAAGTACATCAAAAACCAAAGCTAACTGGGAAACTGCTGGCACTATGATTCCCCCAACATGACAGACAGTGTCCACTGAGCCAGATCAAAACTTATCATGCTTTTGTTGGAGTATTTTAACCACACAGACAGTACGGTTTGGTTCTCTGCTCATTCTAAGTGCCTAAAGGAAAAACTTGGTGAATAATAACAATATATCTCCTTTCATTGGTTGCTACAACAAAATACACTGAATGGCTTAAATAATAGAATTTATTTTCTTTTGCTTTTCTTAGCTGAAGGTGCCACATCTCAGAGTCAGCAGGTTTGGTTCCTTCTGAGGTCTCTTTGATTGGTTTCCACATAGCTTGGCCACTTTCCTGTGGACTTGAATGCCCATTGTCGTCTTTTCTTAATCTTCTAATTACCCTTTATTCATGAAAACTTCTTAGATTAGATTAAGTTCCATGCTAAGAACCTCATTTAAAATTAATCATCTCTTTCAAGGTCCTGTTTTCACATGCAGCCCCATTCTGATATTCAACACACGAATGATCTTCTGTGAACTATGAGCATTTATCTCATTTGCTAAAATTTAAATATTGCAACAAGGTAAAAGAACAATGACATAATTATGAATAAATTCATCATCATATGTTTAGTCTATAAATAACAATCTAATGTGACTAAATAACAGAAGAAATTTAAAAATAATAAACTACAATAAGAAAATTAGTTCCTTTTCATATGATTGTGCAAAAACTCCAGTACTATTTTTATATTAGTAAAAATCATTTTAAAAGTTACTACATAAGAGGTCTTGATAAACATGTAAGACTAAGTATAAAAGAAAAGGCAGAAAGATGAACTCTGAAGTACCTGTGGCCAAGGGCAACATCAGAGCTGCAAATTAAATTGCACGATGGAGAAATGTACCCAAATTCCATTCCAGTGACTCAAAGATGATGATATTTCAAACTGCTCTCTCATTTTAAAAGTGGGTGTAAATTTGGGATTAAAATAAAGAAAACAAGTGAACACTTTGCAAAGTGCCACAGAAACAGAATATGTTCAATAAATGTCAGGGATCAGAAGAGTAGGCTGTAAAATGAGCAGAGTATTAAATATTAACTTTATTCAGGCAGATATATGGTTATCGATTTGTAGTTTGTGTTGCACATACTTAGCATTTTGTTCGATTAAAACTATCAGACCAAATTATCACACATCTCTCTTCATATCCACTACCAGCCTGTTATTTTTAACAATTAAATGTTTCCTCTGTGAGATAATTCAATATCTCTAAGCATTACTGCTTCAGATTCCCTCTACATAAATGAGAGAGAGAGAGAGAGAGAGAGAGAGAGAGAGAGAGAGAGAGAGAGAGAGAGAGAGAGAGAGAGAGAGAGTCATTTCAGCTGATAAATGTGGCACATGGAGAGATCCATCCAGAAATGTCTTTGCTTCTCACCTTGCCCAAGTTCTTCATACTGAGAGATTGACCCAAAGGTCATGCTCGTCTCATGGATGTCAATCACTAATTGGAAAGGTGTGATATTTAGAGGCAGCACAATTGATGTCATGAAACCAAAATGGTACCATCCAAGAGACATCACTCTAGAAGTTTGGGAAAAAAGCTATCAAAACTCCTTATTAAATTTCTTGAGTTATTTTCAGTGTAGTTTAAGTCAGGTTTACATATGCCTTCCCGCCTTTCATTTTTGTGTATACATGTGCTTCTGTATGCCATCTATGTGGAGATACCAGGGAGGCCAGAAGAAGGAGTTACATCCTCAGGGGCCAGAATTACAGGCAGTTGTAAGCTGCATGACATGCATTCTAGCAACTGGATTCACGTCCTATGGGAGAGCCTCTGAGGCATCTTTCCAGCCCCTGCCATTGCTCTCTATTATGGAGAGCTGAAAGCTTGCCTTACAGGTCCAAATGAACTTCTCTAGATAAAAGTTGTGAATATTAGAATTTGAATTAACTGTGAGAACTCCTTGAACTGATTCACTTTGCTCTAGGTCACTTGTAAGCTTATTATAATTTTTCCTAGGGAAAAATAGGTTATAATTTTAGAACAGAAAATAGGAAAAATTATTCTTACACAAAACTGTTTATATCTATGACTAAATTAACAAAAAGGCCCTTGGCAAAAAAAAAAAAAAAAAGAGGAAAAAAAGTCCTAGCATAGGTAATTTCACAGATGATGATGTGAATTTTTCTCATGCAGTTGTTTTAATGAGTCCATTGCCCATAAAGCAATTGTTCTTTTTCATTCTCAGACTGATGCCAGGACAAATTTAAAGGAAAATAAAAAATGCCTGCTGTCATCATTTGAAATGATTGCTTTGCTTTAGAAATGCATTTACTTTCTGCGTATACTCTTTTATCATCGTTGATATAAGAATTCACTCTATCTTTCTGCAAAAACTGTCATACAATGTATTCTCAGTGAAGACTATTTATTCAAAATCTGAAGCCTTGCCTGGCTGTGAACCATGTGTAATGGGGCTGCTGCTGCTCTCCATGGTACTTTTTATCTCTGGAACACTTTCTCAAGTTTTTTGAGCTCTCATCAGAGAATCACACTGTGCTCTGGTCTCTAGTTATCTGTGCCATCACTGAAAGTTCTTTTTTTGGATAGCCCAAGTGAAAACATTCCAAAGCCAATACATAAATAAATAAATAAATAAATAAATAAATAGATAGATAGAGTTTGAACAAAATGATCTTCACCTGAATAATAACTAAGTCAATATTATTGGATATAAAGATGATAAAATACTCTTATTTGACTATGTATATAAAAGATTTAATTTCTTAATGTGTTAATGATTATATAATGCCATTTATATTAAATTATAATCTGTACCCTGGGTATTCTGTACTTTTTTGGCTAATATCCATGTAGTCAAAAACTCTGACCCAGAATTGTCCCTGTCTAAAAGGGACAAAACTGGAGAAGATACTGAGGGAAAAGAGGTCCAGTGACCATCCCAACTTGGGATCCATCTCAAGGGAAGGCTCCAAGGCCTGACACTATTACTGATGCTATGGTGTGCTTATAGACAGGAGTCTAGCATGGCTGTACTCTGAGAGGCCCAACAAGCATCTGACTGAGATAGGCCCAGATACTTACAGCTAATCAATGGACTGAAGTTGGGGGTCCCTGTGGTTAAATGATAAAAAGGGTGGAAGAGGGTGAGGAGGAGGGCAACCCCATAGGAAGACCAGCAGCAGTCTCAACTAACCTGGACCCTGAGGTCTCTCAAACACTTAAGTCACCAACTAGGCAGCTGATATGAGGCCCCTGGTTTGGCCTCAATGAGAGAAGATGTACCTAACTCTTGAGAGACTTGAGGCCCCAGGGAATGGGAAGACCTGTCAGGTGGGGGTTGATAGCCCCCTGGAGACAGGGGAGGAGCAATGGGATGAGGAACTGTGGGAGGGCAGACCAAGGGGAGGATAGCACTTGGAATTAAACAAAATTAAAGATAATTTTTAAAAAACTAATAATGTGTAGAATACAATATAAAGGAAGGAATTGAAAGATAGAATAAAGACATATATAAAAACATATAGTAAATATGATATAATCAATCTTTATGGACAGAAGAATATGTGGAATCGTGTACTGAAATAGAATATTTACCCAAGTTACAATTTATTAAAACTTTACACACTTATAATCTTTTATATTTAACAATGTTCAATATGTAGATAAGCAAGTATAGAATATAGAATATTTATTTATAATTTGTTGATAAACACTTTCAAACATGGTTCACTGTTTATCATCAAGTTTTAATTTGTAAATAAATTATTTGATTATATATAGTATTCGAGAGCTAGCATAATGTTCTTATGTCATCACATAATTTTTCTATCAGGATATAGAGTTGCTTATTTCCTTGTTACTTATTTAAGAGAGGTCTATATATACACAAACAAACAAAAATATGAAGTACCCTCCAAATCCAGCCTTCTTATTGTGATGTCTATTTTCTCTTTTTAAAGGAAAATTATACTTGTGATGTACCACATTTTACATAATTAATTTTGATAATCAACTTAATAGTTTCCAGATGGTACTTTTTATTTAGGCCACAGGTGTTGGAAATAAACTGGGGACATTGTTTTTATTCCTATATATTTTTCTTGTACCTTGAGTTTGATTACCTTTAAAGTTTTGACTACAGCTGGTCAATTTCTTTGCTGATGTAACAGGAGTCCTGTTGCAAAGCATATTAACAGTCTCTAAAAACAACGTGAAGCCATATCACAAACATCTCAAGAGCACCTTAGTTATGCATTTGCTAAGCAGTCTTAGTGTGTCATTTATCATCATAAATTATATATAATTATAATATACCCCAGCTGGAAAGCTCTTGATCAAGAAGATCAATTACTTCCCCTGCAAGTTGACTGACTGTGGAAGAATCCACAAGCAATGTAAGACTCTTCCTGCAAAAGTTCGAGACTGTGTAGGGCTTTTTTTTTTAATTCCATTTTATCCATGTTTGAATCTGAAAGCAGAATTGAATGAAAAGATAGAATTACTGAAATAAATGTCCAAACTTACACGATGCTGGAAATTAAACACTTAATATGCAAAACAAAAATTTCAAGGGAAAACCTCACCAACAGAATTGATCACATCTAGTACTTAGTTCTGGAGGACTTAGTAAGGAGTTTGATCACCCACTAAAGAGAAATGACGAAATGTAAAACAATATGTGAAGGGAACATGGGGTAGCTTTGGGACAAACTGAAAAGCCTTACCTTTGAATTATGATCACAGAAGAAGGTATGATGGTTTGACTAGGGATGACCTCCACAAACACATATGTTTGAGTGCTTACCCATCAAGGAGTGGCACTGTTTGAGAGGGATTAGGAAGTGTTGCTTTGTTGGAGAAAATGTGTCACTGGGGGTGGGATTTGGGGTTCCAAAAGCCCAGGCTCTTCCCAGTGTCTCTGTCTTCCTGCTGACTTATGGATCCAGATGTAGAATTCTCAGATCCTTCTCCAACACCAGGTCTGTCTATATGTCACCATGCTACCTTCCATGATGAAAATGGACCAAACCTCTGAAATTGTAAGCCAGCCCCAACTAAATGCCATCATTTATAAGATTTGCTATGATCATGCTGTCTCTTAATAGCAATAGAACGATGACTAAGGCTAAGCAGAATACAATACACAAAGTATAGATAATATTTTTCTTTTTATAAATCATAGGAGAAAACTTTTTTAAATTTAAAGAAATGCCTACCCAAGTACAACTATCCACATCATGGTATAGTTAAAATATATTTAAAAACAGAATATATAAGGCACATTACATGTAAGATAGAACAAGTCAATCCTAAAGGCAGGCCTGTCAGAATCAATTTAACTTTGAAAGCTAGAAGTGCGTTGAAAGATATATTCTGAGCCTTCAAAGACCACCACTGCCAAACTAGACTATTATACTCAACAAAACTTCAACTAAAATCGAAGGAAAAACAAAATAAAAAATTACAAGATAAAAGGTATTATGACCAATAAATCATCTCTGTAGAAGACATTTTATCTTTCTAAATTGCTGACGGTTTGGATCTTTTATGACTTAAGAAGTTAAATAGGCAGAGGTTGATTAGCTCACTAGATAAAATGCTTGTCATTCAAGTATGAGAACTGTAAGTTGAGAGAAAGGGATTGGGATGTCGACTGACTATAATCCCATTCTCCATGCACAGAAAGAAGGAATCCACAGAACAAAATGGCTTGCTAGACAAGCTAAACCAATGTGCACACACACCAAACTCATACTCACATGTGCTTCATGTGCGCGTGCGTGTGCATGTGCACACACAAACACACACACATACAAAACTGAACTTCATGAAAAGCATGTGAACTAATTTAAACGAACAGAAATTTGAAAAGTTAAAATTGGCTTATAATGACTGGCCATGTTTATGAGGTAAATATGAGAAATGCTAAAGATTGAAGACAACAGTATTTGATTTTAGTACGCTAGATTTAAAATACTTATTGAAGAAAGCATGAAGATTTGCCTGAGTTACAACACCAAGCAGCCCAATATGAATGGGTATTTCCTGCTTGAGAAAGGGAAAGAGAATTAAGTATAAGCCTTAGATTTCAAACAAAATACCAACCTAGGGAGAACTAGAAATAAAGCATGCAATCCAGTGGACGTCCACCATCAGTAGAAACTGAATAATGGACCTGTTCAGAATACCCATGATACAACCCACAGACCATATGACGCTTAAAAAGAAAGAAGACGGAAGTGTGGATGCTTCAATCCTACTTAGAAGGGGAAACAAAATAATAATGGGAGATAGAGGGAGAAATGGACCTGAGAGGGAGAGAGGAGAAGGGGGATAAAGGGGGGCAGTGTCAGGTATGGGAAGAGACAGGAGAGAAGTACAGAACATCGGGAAATTGAACAGAAAGAAATATATAACAGTGGGGGTTGGGGAACTGGGGAAGCCACTAGAAAGTCCCAGATGCCAGGGACCCAAGTGGTTCCCAGGACCAATGGGGATGACATTACCTGAAATCTCTAGCAAAGGGTAGATAGAACCTGTAGAGACCATCTCTAGTAGATAGGCACAGCCCCTCATTGAGGGATGGAGCCACCCACCCATCTCAAAAATTTTAATCCATAATTGTTTTTATCTAAAGGAAATGCAGAGACAAAAAAATGAGCAGAGACTGAAGGAAAGGCCATTCAGAGACTGCCCAACCTATGATAGTTCTCACTATCGCTACATGAACGATAAGTAGCACAGTATAAAATAGGATTCCACTCACTGGGAAGCAGAGAAAGAAATTGATCAGAGATCTTTTTCTCTGAGCACAGTGTCTGCTGCACTGCTGTTAGACTCAGTACTCAATAGAAACTTAAAGGGGCTTCTTATAGACATCAGTACTCTGGACTGACTCTACCACCAGTGGGACAAACAACATTTGGACACATAAGAACCAGCCTTGAAGTAAACCTGAGAAATGCCTACCTCTTCTGCAGAGACTGTGCAGTCCCCTGCTAATAGGAAACACATGTGGCCAGCTTAGCTTCAGTCCAGGTAGCCAAGAAGCTATCTTCACCAAAATTTTCTAAATACTGAGCAATGTAGTAAAGGAGTCCATCTGCTGGGCATAGATAGATAAAGGATGGAAGCACAAGAATATGCCCTGGGAATTACTTGAACCTATGAAGAGGTCAAACTCAATTACCTCCATTCCCAGATCTACACATAGCTAGAGATACTAGAACAACTCTAGTGCCATACAGGTCTGTGTGGCAGAACCTTCCCCTAATGAATAAAGATCAGGGAACCAATCGCTGGGAGAGGAGTAGGCGGGACTTCCTGGTTGGGGAGAGGAAGAAGGGAGGCAGGAGAAGTAAGACTTCCTTTTGGATGGAAGAGAGTATAGAGGACACAATGTAGGTAGCAAGAGGCCCCTGGTTTAGGTGGCAGATGCACCGGGTTCGGCCATTGGAGGATGTATAACTTAAAATAGCTTACAATAATAGGATGCTAGTTTCTGTGCCCAGCAATTGTGTTACTTGGTATTTCTACACTAAGATTGTGTGGTGTTTTCTTTCACGAAGTGACACAGCCGGATGTCAGAGAAAGGTCCAGCTGCAGGGCACCCCAGCCAGCCACTGGAATTTAGAATCATGGGGCACGCTTGGCAGTGGCCCGCCATGGCAACTTAGCAAGCCAGGTAAAGAGATTTCAGAAGTCTGAGTCAGAGAGTCTGCTGGGCTGAGAACAGGCTGGCCTGTCTGCCAGGTTGAGAACAGGCTGGCCTGTCTGCCAGGCTGAGAACAGGCTGGCCTCTCCACCGGTGTCTTGCTGGTGGTATCATGGATTGCTTTTTAATATTTCACATAGCATGCCTGGTTTATGAGAATTATATTCTATCTAATATTATATATAGATGATTACTGCAATCTCAGTATATTGGTCCACTCCAGCAATAGAAAGCCAATGACATCACTGACTATGATCTGAATACAGCATTATGTTGGTCTTTGGTTATATACTTAGGTCTGACAGAGCTTGATAACTATGGTGTCCATAGGTGTGAGACCAGTTCATCCTTGGTGATTCTGAAAAGGCTTGTCTATTTTAAGAAGTCAGCAATAATAGGCAAAAAAAAAAAAAATATCCCAGAGGCCCAGTTAGATGTATAAGGGGATACATTTATTTTTTAAAACATACTCACCTGATTCTGAACATTAAATCAACACAGTATTCAGGGGAAAACATGGTCTTGGATTGCCTTGTAAACATTGACACAACAGCATGGTCCTGAGTAGGGGACCCATCTTGTGCTGAATAAGTAAAAGTAATTATAATTCCAGAGAATATGAACAGTATTCTAAAATTTCTAAAGGCATTGAGGTGAGGTCAGAAGGGGAGACTATAATAACTATCTGGTATGCCAGTAACTAGACAACATACCACTAATTGTCAAAAGTTTTCAGAACCCCATGACTTCACTGATGGAGAAACTGGCTGGCCAGCAACCAGTGAGAGAGAACCAACAGAAACTTAAATAGCTGTTCTAATGAAACTCAAAGAAAATGAAACTTCAAATAAAAACATAATGAAACATTTCAGTATTTTAATGGAAAGACTTACAAAGTTGGAGGCAATGTAAAATTTTAAAATACAACTCCTTTTTGTTGTTTGTGTTTATTTTTTAACAGGAGAAAGAGGATTATAGGGTTAAAATTTCAGTTTAGAGTTCCCCATTTCCAAAAAATCAAGGCAGGAACTCCAAGCTATTAGTTGTATCACATTCAAAACCTGAGATAATGAATGTCTATAAGCTTTTCTGTACTCATCTGATCTCCAACCCCATGTCTATCCACATGTCCACAGTCCAGGACCTAAACAAAAACAACGACAGCAACAAAAAATGTGCCATACAGATAGATAGGGTCTTTCTGCATTAATTAATATATCATGAAAACAATCCTTTATCAGCTATGCCCATAGACGCCTGGACCCTGGCAAACCCTCACTGAGACTCTCTTCCCAAGGATAAAATAGAAATTCTTTACTTAATCAATATACCCTGAAACTAAGTATGAAAAATGGTGTTTCCCAGATGGCGTTTTCATCAACGGGAATAGTTACTGGGTTATCAAATGAGTAAATAGCTATATTTATTAAAAGAAAGTGGTATACAAATAAGCATTTACTACTGCCAACAAAATATTTTGATACACATTGGTATCCTTGTAAATATAATGCATTATATCACCCTGGTACTCAGAAATGTATTGTAAATATATTTTTTTTTAATTTTCCTTCTTCAAAGTTGCAACAGATGTACAGGGACCACATATTTAAACTGCATTTGTACTAAGAATGAGGGTTTGATCATACTTTGTTATTTAACTAATAACCACTAATTTTAGACACTTGTTCAAAATGTTTGTAAAACTTGTTGAGAATATGAGTTTTATATACATGTCAGAAATTTTCTGTTTGGAGTCCTCTTCATATCTGTATCCATTTTCTATGTTAGAGAAATCCCTAGTTTTTTTGAGTCTTGACTGGAAGCTAAATTTATTTCAATTAAAGAAGGTTTGCGTAGAAAATTCTCATGTGTCCATTCCTTCTGAAAGACTGGATTTAGGGATGTAACTTAGATTTATCAAAAGTAATGCACTTCTTCAAGACATGTTTTGAACTAACAGCACCATGAATTTGGCCTTATGGAGACTTCCTTATAGAATTTTTAATAGATGGAAGGTATAAGATTTTTGAATCAGTATCATTCAATTTCTAGCACTTTTACTGTCAAATGATGTTTTTACCAATGAAAAGAGTTACTTAGGAATGAATTCATCCTATGACACCTCTTTGTTTTCTTGTGAATTTTAGAAGACTAAGCACACTGTCAAATACGTGTATGAGATCCTTTATATGTGTATAGGCATTAAAATTATTTCCAATTTGTGTAAATTTAAAAGAGGTAGATCATAATAGTTGCTGATCAGGAATCTGATAAATATGTGCATTGAGTAGGAACATTGTGTCTGGGAAAACAAGAATCCCATGGGTAGGCATATTTTTTTATTGTTTTCTAATGTATGTAACTCTCCTGTTTAGTTCGTCTCAGTTGTTTTCAGGATGATTCCCCTGGGAATCTTCTTTCATTCTGGTGGCTCGCATGTAGAAACTTCATTTGAGAGGCTTAGATGAGCTCCTTCATTGATTCAAATCTCCAGTTCCTGTAAGAGAGCTGTCTTGGCCATCCTGCCCAGCAATGCTTCATAGTCATCCAAGCAAGCACTGTCACCTGATTCTGTTAAGTCACAAAAATCACGACTAACAGTAACCGACAATGATGTCATGCCACTAAGTCCTGGAGTGTTTTGCTATACAGAGACAAACACATAAAAGCAGTGACATCTCACGAAACAGAAGGACTTAGGAGCCATTTCTACAGGAGAATGTATTAGGAAGACCCACTAACTAGCAAAATATAGCTAACCTCTGAAATGTAAATACTGACTCAAAGGGTATAAAATCAGAACAGAAATTTGTTCTTATGCTGAGACTGAGAGAAAGGAAACAAGCTATTGTATTTCCACACATGAAAACACAGACAATTCTCATAGAAGTAACCATATTCCTCCTTTCCCTCAAAATGAAGGGACATGCACTCTTGGTACATAAATGAATCCTCAATACATTCAGAATCCTGTTGGACTTACTTTGAAAAGTAGAAAACACATTAAGAGTTAGTTTTTTTTAAAAAAATAATAAATACTCCTGTGTGTGAAAGAATCGGTGGGGGAGAGGGTTTTAAGCAAAAAGGGAAGTTGCAGTCTTGGAATAGTTTTCCACATTTTAAAATTCTTGCAGTCTGTTGCTAAGGTGTCCTTTATCCGAAAGAGAAAATACACTCCAGGAATCATGATAATGCTTCTATTTTCTTTGAAGTAATCAATTGAAGCAATCATTTATGAATAAGTATTTCTCTTCTAGTTCCAAGGACTACTTTATATTTTAAATTTTCATTTCTACCTTAAGCAATTGTGGTATTTTATTGAGTATGGAAAACATTGTTAACAGTTTTCAATATTTTTTGAGACAAGGTCTCACTAAGTTGTCTAGGTAGGCTTTGAACTAACTCTCAGTATAAATGGTGCAGTTTGTGAACTTGTTATCCTTCTGTACTAATGACCCAATTAGATGGGACTGCAAGATTATGCTACCAGGATTACCACTGCTATTTTGTAATGTTATTTCTATTATAATCTACCACCATTCATAGAAGATTTCAAAAAACATTATTCCTGAGTTCCAGAAATAACCTTCTTTGGTTTATCATGTAGCAATAACCCATAATTTTATAATAATTAGAATAATTTATTACACTTAGTCGAGTATCTCCTTTTTCTAGTCACCTAGAGGCACAAGCAGACTCAAATGTTCTTAACAAACTATTCTTAAACATGAATACAAGCGGCATTATATTTCCAGAGATAAACTGGTCCTCTGAGAACAATAGACCAAGAGGTTCTAGGAGCAAAAGCAAACAACTGTGTTTGTTATACCAGGCAGACTGTAAATGAACTGACGTTCTACCATTGTTTTTCAGATCTATCATTCTGACATATGTAGAAGAAGCATAATATTATTTCTAATTTGAAGTATGTACAGTTTTTAATAGTAACTTGCAATACACAATAAATGACTATTCAACAGGACATCCACCCACCCAATAAAGCTTTTAGGCCAAGCATTTCTAGATGACATATTTTGTAATAAGCCCAATGAAGTCAGTAACATCACTGGAGCTGAGACATTTGTTGCTCATTTAGATTAGATGTTGGCAAATTTTCATTCCAGAGATTAAATGACTGAATGCCATCAGTGGTTCTAGGTGAGGTATGTACCATGGTCATTGAAAGAAAGTCCATTTTCAGCAAATATTTTTATCACAGCAAGGCCTATTCTCCTCTGCTTTCATGAGAAAGAATCCAGTGATCCAATTTGCTTCCTAGAGGTGTGTTAATCAATATCAAGAGACATGCCATGAAGGTATTTCAAGTTACAGATATTTTACCATCAATTATGCCTTGGGTTGTGATATTATAGACATCAACTTTGGAAGGAGGAAGTTCTTATTATTGGAGTATTTCAACCCAGGTCTCTGGGTCCTTTGAGAACAGAAGCTGTTAATATGGACAAGGTCATTTGTCTACCTTATTATGGAGCCTGTTCTTTAAACTAAATGACCTTCAGCATCCCTCCATATACCTCTTTCTGAATTCCTTCTAACAAATCTTCCACTTGTATTTTTCAAATTCCCAACCATCCGGACAAATTATGATAAGGAGTGTAGTCAGAGACAGCCCCAGCTTCTATTCAGGAGTCCTACATAAAGACCCAGTGGCACAACTGCTGCATATATTCAGAGGGTCGAGGTTGATCCCATGCTCTCTGGTTGTCAGTTCAGTCTCTTCGAACCTCTATGGGCTCAGCTTAGTTGATTTTGTAGATTTTCTTTGGGACTCCTCTGGCTCCTTCAATCCTTTCTCCCCTTTTCCACAGGATTCCCCAAGCTTCACTTAATGTTTGTCTGTGGGTCCCTGAATCAGTTTCCATTAGTATTTGGCTGAAGCTTCTCTGAGGACAGTTATGCTAGGCTACTTTCTGTAAATAAGGCAGAATATCATTAATGGTCTGGGTAGGCTTCTTCTCATAGGTTGGGTCTCAAGCTGGTCCAGTCAGTGTAAACAGGACAAATTGTGGGTGTAAGGTTTTGTCTCTCGATGGGTGTCTCAATCCCTTCATTGCAAGTCTTGGCCATCTCATGTAACCAAGTGATTTTAGTGTAGAATTGCAAATCTTTAACTATTAGCTGTTAGGCTGTCTAAGCATATTAACCAGAGTAATGTGGAAAACAGTAAAAAATACATTTTCTTTTACTGTAAAGTCAGTCTATAAATCACAGTTCCCCATGAATCCAGATGTGCAGGCCCAAAAATATGAGGCAACACAGAAAGAACTGGCTTTAAATAAGGGACATGCATTTGCTTATCCAGTTTCTCTGTGCCTTTGGAAACTTCCTGAGCCAAGTCTCTGCTCTGTCCATTTGATATATTGCCTTTGCTCACACTCAGAGTTCAGCCTGGGAGATCAGAACTATCTAGTTGGTGAAGAAAGCTCATCTTCATGGTACCTCTATGTGCAAAGAGCATCAGATCCTTACCAGTGTCAGGCAGCAAGTCAGAAACTGGTTCTCACGGAGAAAATGGTTAGCTGACAAATAAAGTATCAGTTCAGTTTCCTGAAAAATTGTTGAGGGTTGTACTGCAGTTCCTCTACAGGTTGATGGATTCTCCTGAGAATATTCTCATTTGCTCCAGAAAGCTCAAGTGTCATTAGATCAGCTGGACTATAAGTCCCAAAGGGAAAGCCACACGGACCTGAAGCTTGGGCTTGTTGCAGGTATTTTATTTCTCTCTGGGAGATCAAGCCTAGAAGCAATTAGTGTACAGATTAAAGTGAGATGCAAAGTGAACTAGATTTCTTTTCAAATTCCCAAAGTATCAATTAAATGTTTCTTCCCTAGGGTTTGGAGGAAGGCAGGTTGTCAGTGACCATACATCTCAGTGTGGACATTCTGCTCCAGAGCCCTGGGTCCTCAGAAATTTCCTAGGAATATTAATTAAGCCTGAAGAGTCACAAGGTTTATCTTTGACTCTTGGACTCACATTACGAAGGCATCTAAAGTGTCTACTATTTATGGTTCATCCAATGCACTGTGAATCATATCATCAGTTTATACATTAATGTTGATTACATGAGCAGTGTAATAGATTTTAAAGTTTCAAGGTGTTCAAGATCTCTAGAGATTGCAGTTACAATACAGCAGGACTGTGGGTGTAACTTGGCTGTATACCTATGCAAACAAACAAACAAAAACAGAAAACAAAAAACAAAAAACCAAAGTCAAACTCTTAGTGGTTCATGCACTTTTCTGATAAACACCCAGAAAACAAATCTCAATCTAAATCATTAACTGCAGGAATCAAATAAATTATTGCCCAAGACATGTTAAACCTTTGTGTGTGTGTTTGTGAGAGAGAGGGGGGGGGGGGATTAAGAGATGACTCAACAATTAACAGTACTCAGTGTTCTTTCAGAGTACCCAAGTCAGTTCCCCACACCTCCATCAGGTGTCTCACAACCACTTGTAATCTAGCTCCTTGGAATCCAATGCCCTTTTGTAGTCCCCTTTTGGGGGAGGGGATTCCCCCATACAAGTGCACATACATATATGCACAGACATAAACACAGATACACAAACAAGATTAAAATAAAGTCTTTCAAAACAAATTTAAAAATAATACAATTAAATTAAATTAATGTGTGATACATATCACTAAGCCGCATTTCTACTTTTCTCTCTTTCCCCCCAACCCCAAGTGTGTGTGTGTGTGTGTGTGTGTGTGTGTGTGTGTGTGTGTGTGTGTCTTTGAGATACAATCTCGGACTTTTAACAATCTTTTTTGGAAAAGCAGAAACTTCAAAGTCCCTTGAGGATGTGATACTGCTTATAGTTTAACAGCAGAAGAGGCACTCTGTACATTGAATAAGTGGGGAGACACATTCAGGCTTAATATTGCTATGAGTTTTTTGAGGGCCCAATGTCATTCTGGTAAGAACTTAGAAGAAAAGAATCCTGTGAGAAACAGTGATAGTGGAGTCCTAGGTCAAGAAATGTCAGAGGGGAGAGAAAACTGGAGTTGGGATAGATAGAGACTACTCTTATGGTAAAATTCTCTTTTGGTTCAGCCAGTCCCTGAGAGCTTGAGTGGAGCTGTTTAGAGGAATAATGGATAAACTTATTCAGTGGAGAGAATTTCTAGGTAAGATAGCCTTCAGACCATGGCATAGCTACTGTCTGTCACCCCATCCCAGTCTAGAGTGAAAGAAACTAAAAAAAGTAAATTAGAAAAAAAATATTAAAAATATGCAGTTTGATGGAGAAAGGCAAATAACGTCAACTTGGAAGCAGAAGTAACTATTCGAGATCAACTGTCTTAAGGAGAAATCCTGTATTTTGAACTTTGAAAACTGGAAAGGTATAAATCTCATTCTGAGTTACCTCCTTATAGACCACATCTCCAACAGGCACAGTCTACATCACAATGAACCAAAACTTGAGTATATGGATTTAAGTCTGCATTCTATTGCATTTGTTATAATTGTTAGACATTATTGGACTTCTCTGAATGAACAGTCATTACTTTAAATTCCTCAAAAATTCCTTCTGGCAAGCATCAACTCCATCTAAAATTATGATTCAAACACAGGAATTGCAAGTCAGACCCACCTACAGCCCACCAACACTTATCAAAGCCTGCCCACCTTTCGTCAACAGCTCCTTTTCCCCTCATCACCATATTCTGGTTCGCAAACCCAGAAGAAACCCCCTGTTCTACCAAAGGCTACATCACCAAACCCAAGGGCCACAGGCTACTCTGGTCAGAAGACCAGAAAAGAAAACCCAAGGGGAAAAAATACTCAACCTAAAGACAAACTGAGAAATCAGCACCCAAACCTATAATTATTATAAAGCCAGGTGCATAGAGGCCAGCATAAGAACACAATCAAAAATAGACAGGGAAATATGTCACCATCAAAGCCACAGCATCCTGCTACAACAAGCACTGAATATTCAAACACAGCTGAATCACAAGAATATAATCTTAAAACCAACTTTATGAAGATGATAAATATCCTTAAAGAGAAAATGAATAAATCCCTGAAAGAAATACAGGAAAACACAAACAATGGAAGAAAAAAAGAAAGCAAGAAAAAGCAAAAACCAAACAAACAGGTGAAGGAAATGAATAAAACTGTTCAAGACATGAAAATGGAAATTTAAACAATAAAGAGAACATATACTAGAGGAATCCTGGAGATGGGAAAGCCTAGGTAAGTGAACAGGAACAACAAACACAAGCTTAAATAACAGAATACAAAAGATGGAAGAAAAAAGAAGAACAAAGAATCTCAGTTGTAGACAATAAAAGAAATTGATACATTGGTCAAAGAAAATGTTAATCTAAAATATTCTATACACAAAACATCCAGAAAATCTGGGAATCTATGAAAAGACCAAATCTAAGAATGATAGGAATAGAAGAAAGAAACGAATCCCATCCCAAAGACCCTGAAACTATTTTTTAAAAATCATAAAATATTTTTTCTTAATATTTTATTTTATTTTATTTTATTCATTCTTTCATTCATCCATTTATTCATATATATATATATTTATTTATTTATTTATTTATTTATTATTTTTTTTTACATTACAGACTTTATTCCCCTTCTGGTCCACCCTCTGACTCTTGCACATCACATACCTTCCCTCCCATTCCCACCCCCGGTCTCCAAGAGGATGTCACCAACCCACCAGATTTCCCCACTCCTTGGGGCCTTGAGGGTTAGTTGCATATTCTCTTACTGAGTCCAGACCTGGCAGTCCTCTACTGTATATGGGTTGGGGGGTCTCATATCAGCTGCCTAGTTGGTGGCTCAGTGTCTGAGAGATTTCGGTGGTCCAGTTTAGTTGAGACTGCTGGTTTTTCTATAGGGTGGCCCTCCTTTTCAGCTTTTTCCAGCCTTTTCCTAATCCAACCACAGGGGTCACCAGCTTCTGTCTATTGGTTGGGTGTAAATATCAGCATCTGATTCTTTCAGCTGCTTGTTGGGTCTTCCAGAAGACAGTCATGATAGTCATGAGCACTCCATAGCCTCAGTAATAGTGTCAGGTCTTGGGGGGTCTCCCCTTGAGTTGAATCCCAATTTGTGCCTATCACTGGATCTCCTTTTCTCAGGGTCTTCTCCATTTTTGTCCCTGCAGTTCCCGCAGACAGGAACAATTCTGGGTCGGAGCTTTTGATTGTGGAATGGCAACCCTATCCCTCCTGTCCCTCCACTGGAGGGTAGACTCTACAAGCTCCCCCTCCCACTGTACAGTACTTGATCCAAGGTCCCTCCCTTTGAGTTCTGATTGTCCCTCACCTCCCAGGTCTCTGGTACATTCTAGAGAATACCCTCACCTCCTACCCCCTGAGGTTTCCTGTTTCCATTCTTTCTGTCTGCCCTCAGGGCTTCAGTTTTTTCCCCCACCCAATGCCCGATCATGTTCCCCTCTTCCCCTCCCTGTCCCCTTTCCCATCCTGTCCCTCACTTCTTACCCCTTCCTGTAATTTCTTCTCCCTCCTAAGCAGGATTGAGGCATCCTCACTTGGGCCCTTCACCTTATTATTCTTCTTGAGTTCTGTGGATTGTATCCTGGGTATTCTGTACTTTTTTGGTTAATATCCACTTATTAGTGAGTACATAACATACATTTCCCCAAAGTTGACCCCATATTTAGCCACAAAGCATGTTTCAATGTATATAAGAAACTCAAAATAACCCCCTGTATCCTTTTAGACCACCTTGCAATAAAACTGGACTTCAACAACAGAAACAACAGAAAGCCTAGAAACTCATGGAAAGAGAACAACTCTTTACTTAATGACTACTGGATCAAGGCAAAAATAAAGAAAGAAATTAAAGACTTCCTAGAATTCAATGAAAATGTAGGGACAGCATACTCAAACTTGGCGGGCACAATAAAAGCAGTGCTAAAAGAAAAGTTTATAGTTATAGAGCACAAAGCTATTTCTCACATGATACTGTTAGCCACAGCAACAAGAACAAGGAGAATGAATATAAGCCCATACACTGCTTTTCACTGATACCTAATTCAGGTACTTGGACTTATTTTAGTGAGATTTCTTATCATCTACATTGAAAAGTTTCACTTTTAAATGAGTAGATACATTCCAAAATGATAATTTCTTTTTGTTTAATATCATACACAAAATGATTAAAATAATCTTTATGATAATATAATGGGTTACTTTTGAAGGGAAGTTGGGGATAGTATTCCTGAAAATTTATGCTCTTAGATTTTTATTGTTTAGACAAATAGAATACATTTGAGTGAATCAGTTTGGTTAAAATGAATACAATATGGCTGCTTGATAAGTCAGGAAAATAAATGACCAAAAAATAAAAGTCAGGAAAATAAGCCTTATCCACAGAATTATCAGGATGGTGAGAGAAGTTGTTTCAGAGCCTGAAACTTTAGAAGCTATAAAATTGAAGCCAAGATAGCAGTATGAGTAATTTTCAATCATTTAATATAATGTTAAAATGTCTTAAATGTATTTTTATTTTATATTTGTTACATTTCAATGATTTAAATTGATGTAATTTTTGTTTATTGGATGTCTCTTTTATTATACAATTAGATGATATTACTTGAATAGGGAGACAGTGTATTATATTTTCTCCACATTATTGATTGAGAAAAACCACCAAGATTTTTCTACAAATATGTTTTTCAAAATGGTGATTGACCAGAACATTTTAAAAGGACTTCCTGTCTACAGTATTTTTCTTTACAAACATTATTGATTTAGGGCCTTGTGAGAGAATTCAGTCAGTAAAGAATGTGCCTTGCAAGCCCCAGCATGAGGAGTTGAGAGTGATTCCCATAATTCACAAGTTGGATTCCAAGAACTCACAAAAACACTTAGTGTAGTACCAAAGGCTTGCAATCTTAGTCCTCTGAAAGTGGAGACAGTGAGATTCCCTTAGAGCAACGGTTCTGAATCTGTGGGTTGTCACCCAAAGCGGTCACATAACAGATACACTACAATTCAGAAGAGTAGCAAATTACAGTTGGGAACTAGCAATGAAATAATTTTAAGGTTGTGGGGTACAACAACATGACGAACTGTATTAAAGGGTCACAGCATAAGGATGATTGAAAACCACTGCCCCAGAGGCTCACTGTGCACACAGATCATCCTACTTGGCAACTTCCAGGCCAGACAGAGGTCATCAAATAATCAGTGGGTGATGATTTAGGAATAATTGGCATCATTGTTCTGTTTCTTCATGTACACATATGTATATACACATATGCCTGCACATGTTCAACTATGCACACATAAACATTCATACAGAAAATTAGTGATTCAATATGAAAAATGAACATGAATTATATCGTGGTTTTGGTATATAGAAATGTGTGATTCGATGAAGTTCACTATTGGCTCTTTATTTTTATTTTAACCATTAGGAGGTCAATATTTTAACAAGAAAATAATTGATCAGAGAATATATTTCCTTCTTTGAATATTGCCTGTCAACTAATGAAGTATTTCACTAAAATGGTAATATTCTCTGTTACACTATCATTTTTGAGCATTTTTTACTTTTAAAGAAGAAAAATCACAAATGTGTCTTGCAAACTTAAATAAAATATTCGGTATCGATTTTGTGAAATGTAAGTAAAACAATTTCTTGAAAACCAGATTAAAGCTAGAATGTAATGCTTTGAAGACTTCCATAAAGAAATCACAAGCATTTGTAGCTAAAAGACAATCAAGTTCAAAATAGAAGAAGGTGATTGTTCATCTCACTGGTCAACTTGATGAGATCTAGAAAACCTAGGAGATAAGCATTCAAACACACCTAGGAAAGATTATGTAGATGAGGTTAGCCTGTGACCACACCTCTGAGATATTATTTTGGTCAGGGTAATTAATGGTGTAAGAGTCAGCCTAAAAGTGGACATCTATATTGCCAGAGTTGAGGTCTTGTATTGCATAAAGGAAAGGTAGCTGAGCAAGAACATGAATCTCTCTTAGCTTCCGGACTTTGCATACAATGTAATGCTTCCTTGATTGACTGTGCTCTGAAACTGTGAGCAAAACACCTCACTTTTCCCTTTGGATCAGAGGATTTTTCACACCAAATAATTAACTCAAACAGATAGGTTATGGGTGATCAAAAAGTCTATCTACACACTTTACACCCTTAATTTTCCCTGAAACCCAAGTTTGTATAGTCAAAGCCTGACTTTATCCTGAATTATCATTGTTTTTTAAGGTCATTAATTCTAGACTTCAGCTGTGTTGTATTCAAAAGTGTTTTTCAATACAGTGCTTTGGAAAAAGTAAGTGTGCGTGTCTGTGAAAAATGGTGGGGCTGGGGGGGATTTTGTCTTTAGACAATCATATACAATAAGATATCATACATGAATGTTTTCAGTGGTGGGATTTGTATTAGTTACTTAAAATGCATGTAGATTAGAAGCTAAAATAACATTTACTTATGTTGACATCAGTAATATTTGAAGGAAATTTTATGAAATTGGCAATATTCCATTGTTTTATCTGTTCAGTTTTGAGAACAGCTTATTGGCATGTATTTGTGTATAATATATTTCATAAAGATTTGAAAAAGGTAGAATGTGAAACTTAAAATGATAAGAAATTTTGACATTTGTTGAAATTGTAACAGATTATGTGGGTTTCATACTCTTAGAGATTTAATGTATGTACTTAGTGATATAAAATTTCCATTTCATTGCCTTCACCTTATCTCCCAAAATTTTAATATATTGTAGTTTTATTTTGATTGAGTTCTAAAATTTTTCATGTGTTCTTGCTAATAGATTCCCTGGCCCAATAATTATTTGAGTATTATTCAGTTACCATGAGTTTGTGTACAGTATGCAGTTTATATTTGTTGACATAAAGTCTTATTATATAAGAGAGCACAGAATGTTATTTCAATTTTACTTCATGTTTGAGATTTGCTTTGTATCTTACTATTGACTAACTTTGAAGAAAGCTCCATTGAGTACTGAAAAAAGTAGGTATTCTTTAATGTTTGAGTGGAAACTTCAGTAGATATTTGTAAGTCCTTTTGATTTAAGCTCTCATTTATTTCCATAGTTCTGCCATGGACTGCTTTTAAAGATGTCCTGTTTACAGTGAGAGTCAGGCATTGAAGTCACCAACTATCTCTATATTAGCATGAATCTAAGGTTTAAATTGAAGAGTGTTTATTTTGTGATGTTAGATGTGTTTGTATTTGGTGCATGTAAGTTTAGTATTACAAAATTCTTTGGGTGGATTTTTCTTTTAAGGAATATGAGATGCCCCTCTTATTTCTTCTTCTTTTGGGTTGAAGTCTTCTTATAAAGCTATGACATTTGGGAGCCAAGGAGAGCCTGAGTTAATGATTATTATTGACATGGGTCTATCATGCCAGGGACCCCAAGGTCTCAACCTCAGAGAAATGGTAGACTGTCCAAACTGAGGCTCAGTAGGATAACAAAGTTTTCCTCAGGAGCCACGTCTGAGTCTTCATGTGGAATTGATCGGTGCTGATTCCTCCTCCTGGAAGTTTATAGCCCAAGATTATTACCTTCAGAGAGCTCTTACAGATACTAGCTAACTTTTGACTCTGTGACATACCTGATACACACACACACACACACACACACACACACACACACACACACACACACACACACACACACACACACACACACACACACACACACACACACACATACTGAGGTTCCAGGTAACAGAACATAACATGATGAAGCCCCTTTTACTTCCTATCCTTCACTGCCTCTAGTCCAGGTTCTAGAGTACAAGTCATGTGAATAGAAGTATAAAGCTGCTTGTTTCTTAGTTCCATTTCCTTTGAATACTCCTTCCCATTCTTTTACTAAAGGATGGTATCTATTGTTGTTTATCAGGTGTGTTTCTTGGAGTCAGAAAAAAGAAATCTATTTGTTTTTTTAAATTGGGGAATTGAAATAAGTAATATTTGGAGGGTTTTTTGAACCTTTTATATTAATTTCTGTTATGTTGAAGTGGTGATTTTTACATTGCTTTTGATTGCCTGTTTCAATATTATTTGTTTGTTGTCTGTGGCCTTTTGAGTATGTTTTCTTCATTCTTCAATTAAATATTTCTTCTAGTATTGTGTGTTTGTGTGTGTGTGTGTGTGTGTGTTTATTACCATGGATCAAATCTAGGTCTTTATACAAATTAGATGACTATTCTACAACAAAATATTCTTTGTTTTCTTTATTTCCTTTTCTTATTTAACTATTAACAAATGAAATAGAAGAGTGGCCAATAATCAGAAGTATTTTGTATGCTTTGAGAATTCTAAGCATTTTAAAGATTGAAACAAAAAATTCCATTTTAAAAGCTGGTAACATGCCAAATCCATTCAAGTTTCTTTTCTGTTGTTATAGTGGGAGGTATTTTATTCCCTTCTCTTTTCGGGTATTTCAGAAGCAATGAGTAGAGTGAGACAGACTTTTTCACCTGTAGGAGAAAAACCCAGGCAAATTATTTAAGGCTACCAGGTTACAACATGAGGAATGCAGCCCTGAGCTCTGGGCTCCCCGCAGACCTGGGAGGCAGATGAATAACTTACTCTGAAAGATCTAAAAATTTAAGTGTATTACAACGCCTTCAAATAGCCTCATCTTGAGAAACCACTAATGAAGCCTTCTGCACACAGAATGCATTCAGAGAAGACAATACTAAAAATTGAGTACAAAACTGATACTTAAAATTAGACCAGAATTTAGAAAAAAACTGACATACTTAAAACTTAAGGAGAAATAGTTGGGAAGTTTGGCTAGAGGAAAGAAAGGAAGAGAAGAATGAATGGTAAGGGAAGGAAGGAACAAGGGAGGGAGGGGAAAAGAAGAAAGGTAAAAGGAAGGAAGGGAAATTAACAAAATAATATTTTCTGGTTTTAGGCTTGAACTAAAATAATGAATTTTTTTAAAGAAAAGAAAAAAAACAATAAATAGTAATTGCCCTGTCTGGATTAACCAAATACTAAGTGGTCACCACACTTCACTTTACAGATGCAGATACTCATAGCCAACCATTGGACTGAGCCCAGGGGTCCTAATAGAAAAGCTAGGGGAAGGACTGAAGGAGCTGAAGGGGATTGCAATACCACAGGAAGAATAATATTAACTAATCAGACTACCCAGAGCTCCCAGGGACTAAATCATCAACCCAAGAGTATATATAGATGGAGGGACCCATGGCTTCAGCTACATAAATAGCAGAGGATGGCTTTATCTGGCATCAGTGGGAGGGGAGGCCCTTGGTACATGCTAGAGTAGTGAGGTTTGAATGGGTGAGTGGGTGGAGAAGCACCCTCATAGAGAAAAAGAGGAGGGGGAGGGGGGTTGTGGGGGGGGTAACTGGGAAGGGGGATATTATTTGAAATGGAAAAATATAAATAAAATGATTAATTTAAAAAAGGAAAAGTTTGCAGAGGACATAAGAGGATAAATTCTTTCTAGAAAATGTGCAATTTGGATGGAAAAGATATAGGAATGTTGCATACTACAAATTACAATTGTTTTCTTTATAGTAATTTAGAACAAGAAAAATCTGTTTTATTCAAGCAGTAGAATATAGTTCACACAGCATTGCATGACTTACACAGATACTGAAGCTACAATAGCTCACCCGAGCCATGACACTCATAACGAAAAATTTCACATTTTTTCAAATAGAAGACAGAACCTGAGAAATCACTTCACTCTGTTAATGAAGATCAAACCCTCACAGACACAAACAATAATTAGTATTTTTCTAGTACATTTTTTGAAACAAAGAGGTAAGGAACCACAGTGTAATGAGCACATTTCTGACAATAATTTATTGCAAAATGAAAAAAAAAATAGTTACTTATTAAACAAGGTGTGTGACATCTTGTATGTCAGAGAAGAATGTAAAAGGGAAACATAATGAAGTGAAGTTATGAACATAATCAATGATTTACCAAAGGCATCAGGAAAAATTACAAATCGGTATTAGTAACGCCCTGGAAGTATTCTCTTGAGTCAGAAGTGGATTAACTGAAAACACTAAGGAGCAAAAGCCGACTCCCGGAGTGGATGAAAGCTCAGGCTGGACTCAGAGCTACTTCTTGGCATTAATGAATGAATGACCAAGTTAATTGCTGGAGCAGACATCACTTGAATGTATTCAGATTCAAGGTATATTAGCATACCAAATGAGGTTGATTCTATACAGTTAAATTGCATAAAACTTTTATATCTAACATAAAAAGACATTTTCTAGTTCTTAAAATATTTAGATAGTAAAATTCTTCCAAAAGGCTGCATAAAAAATTTCAACAAAATTATAAAAACCAGAGAGGCAAAATGTACAGTAATCCAGTATCGTATACTTAATGCATCAGATAGATAATGTTGGGGAAATGTAAAAGTTATTCCATGATAATGTTAGTTAATAAAAATTTCAAAACAGCCATTGTGGTTTTTATGTAAAAAAATTAAATGGTATTTCAAAAATACAGTAAAACAGCAAATTACACTGCCAGGGCATCATCTGTCTGTTTCCAGGCAAGTAGTAAATTCTTTCTTCAGTAAAAAAGTGAAGCTAGAAATAAAGTAATTACTCAGTCAGAAGAGGTATGACTGAAGTGGCACACGGAATGAAAACAAAAAAGATGAATTAGAAAATAAAAACATCATTCACAAACTCATTTGAAACCTGATTGATAGAAGAGTATGTGAACATTATTTCTTTGTACTCTCATATTCTCCTGCAGCATGTAGCATGTCTTCTTTTTTAAAGGTTTCTTATTTTATTTGATGTTTATTTTCATTTACATTTAAATGCTATCCCCTTTCCTAGTTTCCTCTCTGAAAATTCCCTATACCTTCCCCCCCTCCCCTTGCTCCCCAACCCACCCACTCCCACTTCCTGGCCCTGGCATTCCCCTATACTGGGGCCTAGAATCTTCACAAGACCAAGGGCCTCTCCTCCCACTGATGGCCAACTAGGCCATCCTCTGGATGAAATGGACAATTTTCTAGACAGATACCAGGTACCAAAGTTAAATCAGGATCAGATTAATGATCTAAACATCTCGTGTCCCCTAAAGAAATAGAAGCAGTCATTAATAGTCTCCCTCCCAATAAGTAAATAACAAACAAACAAACAAACCTAGGGTTTAGTGCAAAGTTCTATCAGACCTTCAAAGAAGACCTAATTCCAATTCTCCTCAAACTATTCCACAAAATAGAAACAGAAGGTACTCTGCTCAATTCATTCAATAAAGCTGCAATTATTCTGATACCTAAACTACACAAAGACCCAACAAAAAAAGAAAACTTCCGACCAATTTCCCTTATGACTATCAATACAAAATACTCAATGAAAATTCTCGCCAACCGAATCCAAGAACTCATCAAATGATCATCCATCATGATTAAGTAGGCTTTATCCCAGGGATACAGTGATGGTTTAATATATAGAAATCCATCAATGTAACCCACTATATAAACAAACTCAAAGCATGTCTTACAGTTGTGTAAAGTCCTATTCTCTAGAGACCATTTGATTTGCTCAGAGTATAAAAGGGAGATCTATAGTGACTTATATGAAAACTACCCTGAAGAAAAGATGTTGGAGAGAGGTTCCAGCCAGAATCCTCTGCCAGTATACCAGTTACTTTTTCAATTTTGGGTATGTGTAAGTTTCTACCTGGGCTTGCTGGGGATATTACAACATATGACGTCAGTCTAAGTGGCTTAATGCAGTGCCTGGATTGCTTTCTTGTAGTTGGAATTGCGTTCAATCTGGAGTTGGTGGAAGTTCTTTATAATCTTTGACTTGAAGACTCCTCTCTTCTGTCTCTACCTCTGTTATTGAGTGGTTTTCTTCTCTATGTCTATTTGTTTTTGTTTTTGTTTTTTGGTTTTTTGGTTGTTTGTTTTTGTCTTTCAGTTCCCTTGTCTTTTCCTTGCTGATCATTGAACTTGTGTATGTTAAGCAAAATATGCTTTGGCTAATCTACATGCCTACTCCTTTATCTCCTCTTCACTTAAAGGCATGTCATTCTAGAATAAAGTCACACTACCCCAGTCTGATCTCATCATAACTAATCTTTATCTGCTATGGATTTATTTCCAAATAAGATCAAACTCTGAGATTCCCTGACAGACCTGATGAGGAATACCATCCCACCCAGTTCACCCTTCTTGCCCCCTGCCACATCTTTTCTTCCCTTTGTTTTCTTGCCTTCTTGCTTGTTAAGCAGCATAAGGTGACATGTTGTATAGTCTTATTATCTTCGCTCCTTTTCCTTCCCTGGATGTCTTCCCCCTCCCTGAAGATACCAATTTTCACTGATTTCCTTGGACTTCACTCTCTGCCAAGCCTTAAATTTCTTTGAATCTCCTCCTGGATTTCTAAGATAACGCCTTTAGTTCTTAGTCTGCCTTAAATAGTTCCTGTTATTACTACCTTACTAGTATATTTATACAGGATTGGGATACTAGCAATAGTTAACATTTTAAAAAATATTTTGCTATTCAATCTATATTTGCCACATACTCAAGAGAGGAAACCATATGTATATATGGAATAACCAGACTCAAGCTTTTCATTAATAAGTTCCACATCAGATATTATAAACTATAGCAGTGTTTCTTTAAACCAGAAAGTGGAGGAAGCAGATAATTGAATTAGCATGCATTGTAATATCTTTACAAGGAAATCCTTTTGACCTGATGGGAGTATTTCAATGAGAGGGACCAAGTAGGGGAGAAGAAGCATGTGGGCGGGAGTAGATACAGGGAAAGAGGCATGGTCTTTATACATCACAAATTTGATGTGCAGAAAGTTTCTTTGAATCTTGCTTTATCTCTGATACAAGTGCTTCAAAAGCTGCAAATGAGATGTACTTCAGTGGCTGGAGGGCTGGGCAAACCTGAAAATGAGAAATGAGGACATTGGAATATTCCGATTCAGTGGCCATAGTGAACATAGGAGCCTCAGATGTATCAGGGTAAGTGCCAGAATTAAAGTAGAGACAGTCTGTGGTATGGGGGGGGGGGCATGGAGACAGTCTTCTCCAATACCACTCAACAAACCATCACTTAATAAGAACAAAAAGAGAACTGTGCAGGAGCAAGCCAGACAAACTCCTGGGTTCCTGTTTATACTTTACAACCATTGGCTGAGATAGTAGTTTGTTAGCAGGATAGCAAGCAGGATCTGATGGAGAATGTGAAATATCACATTTCTATAAATATGCTGTGATGGCAAATGAAAACAATCACCTGTTTAGGATCTAAATTTCCTTCCCTTTATTTTCTATTGCCTAGACATCTGTACGCTGTTTCAAATCTCATTGAAATTTTTTGTCAATCTCTATTTCTGTCCTTTATACCCAAACTTTGGGTTAATCAAATCACTTATTCACCAGAAACTGTACTTAAGTTTTCAAAAAAAAAATTTTGGAGTAACTTAGATACTGGCCTTTAATCCGCCTTTTATCTGGTTTATTGTTGTTCCCAAAGTCTTAGCTTCCTGTCATACTAATGTGTTTTTTCTCAAGCTAGTAAGTCAAGCACAGTGATATGCGGGAACTTCTCTCCATTAATATTTAAGCTGTGGAGTTCTCCAAGGATACAACAGGAAATGGAACATTTGAAAAAAATAATCTTGAAGCAGAATTGTGCTCTCAATTTTTCAAGTCTTCGGGAGCTATTAAGCTATTCCTAAGTACTGAAGTTCCAAAACCTTTCAGATAGAGTACAAGAAAATCTGCAGGATTCGATGCGAATGGACAGAAGTGGGGCAGATGAATTCTGACTAAAGCCAGCAATGTAATGCTTCACCATATTCAAGCAACTGGAGATAGTAAGATGTCAGCTAATGCAAGACAGAAATCATATGTCATTAACCTCACACATGAAAGCTCTGGTATGATGAATATTATCAGAACAATATTAAAATTAATTCCTCGTCTGCCCCTTGCCAGATTCTGAGTATGGTGTCTCATTTTCCTCCTCTTTTATGTGATGACAATGTTAAGTCCATCCTGTGGGGCTCATGCCCAGGGGATGCTGATGTCAATGCTTTGTGTTTCCCCAAAGTCATTCATCTTCTTACCCCACACTGAATATTGCCTCTGTAGTCCATAAAATGATATCAGAGTAGTAAGAGTTCAAAGGAGCCAGAATTAATCTAGGTCAGGTTACAGAAACTACCAAAGCTATAATATGTAAGGGTAGGCTTTTTTTCCCAATTTTCCTCATTTACATTTCAAACGCTATCCCGAAAGTCCCCTATACACCCCCCTGCCCTGCTCCCCTGCCCACCCACTCCCACTTCTTGGCCCTAGCATTCCCCTGTACTGGGGATATAAAGTTTGCAAGACCAAGGGGCCTCTCTTCCCAATGATGGCCAACTAGGCCATCTTCTGCTAAAAATGCAGCTAGAGACCCGAGCTGTGGGGGTACTGGTTAGTTCATATTTTTGTTCCACCTATAGGGTTGCAGACCTCTTCAGCTCCTTGGGTACTTTCTCTAGCTCCTCCATTGGGGGCCCTGTGTTCCATCCAATAGATGACTATGAGCATCCACTTCTGTATTTGCCAAGCACTGGCATAGCCTCACCAGAGACAGCTATATCAGGGTTCTTTCACCAAAAACTTGCTGGCATGTGCAATAGTGTCTGTGTTTGGTGGCTGATTATGAGATGGATCCCCAGGTGGGGTAGTCTCTGAATGTTCCATCCTTTCATCTTAGCTCCAAACTTTGTAACTCCTTCCACGAGTATTTTGTTCCCTATTCTAAGGAGGAATGAATTAGCCACATGTTGGTCTTCCTTCTTCTTGATTTTCTTGTGTTTTGCAAATTGTATCTTGGGTATTCTAAGTTTCTGGGCTAATATCTACTTATCAGTGAGGGTAGGCTTTTAATCAGGGGTTCAAGATTAAAATTGGTACAGAAATCTGGAGTGGGTCATGAAATCCCAGAAGTCTAGAACTAGGGACTAGAATGCTTTGCTTTCAAAATGTATAGTTTATAAGACAATAATACTCTTTGCCAAATGAGTGAAAGCTCTCTGAAGATTTATTCTTGATTTTGTTCAGCTGGCCAGGTACCTCTAAGCAGCAGCCATGGTGAATATGAGGCCATAGCCACACCATCTGCACCCTCCCGGACCAGCATCTGCATATGGAGGCTTTGCCAGGCATCTACCTTTCTTACTGGACTCTGAATTTGCTTTGTCCAGGGCTTTCCTCTGCGTGTTTTGTTCCTTTCTCAGGCTGACTGTCTCCCTTTAGGCCCTTAGGAGCTTATCAAGTTTTAGAAATACTAGAAGTGAACTTACCTGACTAAACTAGAGATGTGCAGCTAACCAGTCTGGTTAATAGCCACACCAAGCTCTGATGTGGGTCAGGAATCTGTGAGCAAGAACTAGAAAACAAACATAGGCAGGTATGAATTTTGTTTTTGTGTAGACTTTCCAAAAGATTTCATGCAGATAAAAATGATATTTTTCTCATCCCTGTTTCCTTTTATAATCTAGTCCAGGGAGTAGTGTGAATGAGAGTTTGTGTGATATAACTAGCTTCCAGAGGAATAGGAAGTAGAATAAATATAGCATAGCATTTGTATTATGATAAGGGAGTAGATTGGAAAATGAAGACAGATTTGCCATTGAAGTTCTGCATTTTCCCTTCTGAGCTCTATATACAGATTAGTATTTCAGTTTTTCCTTCTTTTTTTTTTTTTGAGACAGGGCTTTATTGTGCAGAACATGTTGACTTGAACTCACCATCCTCCTTCCTCAATTGTGTGAGTACTGAGATTTCAGGCATGTGCCACCAGATCTTCCCTACCTTATTTCTATCCTACTACCTTAAGTGGATCCTATGAATCCTTCAGTGCCATGTCTGGCCCATTCTATTTAGGTTAAAACATTTGAGAATAGAGAAGGAATTAGTAAATATTAAATGACCATTTAATCAGCTGAAACTGTAGTTAATACAAGTCCAACAGGTACCTAAAATGATTCAAGTTGTCAGGGGATAATCTCAAAGTTTATGTGAGCTGACATCACAAATGATAGTGACCACATTTTTACACGCTAAAGCCAGAATACTGTTGAATGGATCATATTAGCAATGTCATGGAGGATTGTTTAAATTGTTAAATCCCCTACAACACATATTCCATACATAAGTATAAAGAAAAATCCCAGTGATCTAAGATGTGAATCACACTACTTCTGCAGGAAGTCTTTCTAATTGGCTAATCCCTTAAATTCTGGGGTCATGGCTCTGTCTTAATACCTTCTGTCTGCTAAGACATCCCCTGCCTGTCTTTCAGGCTTGGCTCAGGCTCACCACCTGGAGGCCTGAAGTAGCCAGTGCTAAGGTATGACTACAAAACCACTCCTGTTTAGTCAATGTAGCCAGAAGAATATTAAATTTCAAGAAGAAATTATGTTGGCTAAATAAGCCAGCTAATTCATTCTGTAAGTTCCCTATAGGAGAAGAAAAGCCTACATTTAGTTTAGCGGAGATTTTCTTTTTACCCACAATGGCAGTGTATTATGCCAGTGTATTATGGAGACAAATATATGAATACCGTGCTCTACATTTCCCTGAAAATAACTTTTTCACATGTATAAACGCATCTATCCATTTCACTCACTTACCATATTTTCGCTAAATGGATCTAGACAGTAAAACCTAATTTGAAAAAGAAACACACTAGAGTAACTCAGACTGTGTGGGATATTCCCCATTATGTTTTAGTTTATTAGTTTTACACCTGTTCTAGTGTAAATTAAAGATGCTTTCTCATTCTGACCATTTTGTAGTAGGGAGAATTTTAAGTTCCTCAGAACTGACCTTTTCAATAAACCCTGTCTTTCATGTGAGAGGGGCTTTTCCAAGCATTTAACTTTAGGAGGTATTATATATAAAACCGACTCTCCCTGAACTCCTGGTGTTCTTCCTCCCCCCCAACACCCTTCCTCTGTTATGATGACCACATTTCCACTGAAACATGACAGGGATGGAGAAGAATGAGGCAGCTTCCAATGACTTGGCCTGTTCTGCCCTCTAGCCAAGCAGAACAGTTCCTGGAAGACCTTGGACGGCAGAAAGGGGATAAAGGTGTCCTGTAATTACCGCATGTCTGAGGACGTAGCCCGCCCTTCCCTTCCGCGTGCAAACGCCAGCGGCGGCATCGGAAATGAATTACCAGCCCTCGCCCCCGCGGAGCTAGGGAAGAACCAGGGACGGCCTCGGCGGGGTGGAAGAGAGGCTGGGTGCTGCTACCCCGCTGAGCCCATCACTGCTGTCCAAGCTGATGAGCACCAGTGCCTACCCTGGTGAGCAGAGCCCGGGAGGCAGAGGAGGCTCAGGGGAAGGCGGCCGAGCCCTGCACTCGGCTTTGACGTCGCCGGGCTGCGGCTAGCAGCCTCGCGCTCTCAGCACGTAGCGCACAACGTGACCACACACAGCCTTCCTCCCCGGCAGCCCGGCCGCCTGCGCTCCGCGTCCGCCGTTTCTCCATCCTCCTCCTCTTCTTCCTCCTCCTCCTCCCTCCTGTCGCCTCCGCGGTGCGCAACCCCCAGCGTCAATCCAGGGATCCCGGGCAAGCGTAGGGCCCCGGACGCTCCTCTGCCCAGCTTGGGCATCTCTGCCGCAACTGCGGCCCGCAAGGCGGCCGCACAGCCGGGGTGCCCTCAGCAGGCGGCCGCTTCTCTGCTCCGCTCCGGATGCCAGCACTCCGTTAGCCCGGGTGGGGAAAGCCCTTCTGCGGCTCCCGGGTCTAAACTCCCGCCAGTCTCCACCGCCCCCACCCCCTCCACCTGGCGGGGGCGGCGCGGAAGCGAAGAGGACTCGCGGTACGGGTGGGCACGCGTGGACGGTGTGCGGATCTGCTCTGCGCTCGGCATCCTCCCTCTCCTGCAAGTGGTGGTGCTCGGACTCTGCTTTCGGCTCCCGAGATTGGTGCTGCTTCCAGGAGCACCCTCTTTGCTGGCGGGGCGCTCAAGGCTGTTTCGAAGAGCCGTGGCGGTGGCGGCAGCGGCTGAGGCTGGTGCCTGGCGAGCTCCAGACGGGCGCTCCGCTCCCGCTCGGACCCTTTCGCCCTCCTCTCTCCTCCTCCGCTCCCTCCTCCCCATCCCCCGTTTCCCACTCCTCCTCTTCCTCCTCCTCCTCTTCCTCTCCCCGCTCGGCGATGCGAGTCTGTGTCGTGTAACAGGATTGGCGTTGCAATGGCAACTGATGGAATGGGGGAAGGCAAGACAGCAGGGCTGGGGGCTCCGGACTGCGGGCGGGCGAGCCGCTGCCGCCGCTTGATGCTCCTCTGGGGACCTTCGCGAGTTACTTTGTAAAGGCGAACCCGGGCGAGGGAGCCCCGCTTCGTGCCCGGGTCAGAGGCCACTTCCTGCTCCCTGGCTGTCCAGAGCGGTTCGCGTCGCGCGGCGCCCCCAGGGCTCCTGCCCGCTCCTGCCGCTTGCCCGCGCCGGGAGCCCGGAGCCGCTTCCCTGAAGAACACTTGTCCTCACAGCTCTGCTTCCCATCACCGCCCCCTGCTCCTCCCCGGCATCTGCGATTTTCCCAGGCGCCCGGTGTGAGTGCGGCTTGCGTGTGAGTGCATGTATCGGGGTATTGTGTAGTGGGAGTGTGTTCGCGCGTGTGTGTGCTTGTACGTGTGTGCTTGTGCGTGTGTGTGTGTGTGTGTGTGAGCCCGTGTGTGTGTGTGTGTGTGTGTGTGTGTGTGTGTGTGTGTGTGTATGAGTGTGGGGTGTGTGGGGCTCCAGCGCTCCGCTCACGGCCGCCGCCAGGGAAGGACAGACGGACAGCGCTTCCTCCCATTGCTAGCAGTTCCCGGGCACCTCGACTCGGCCCGGGCACAAGTGAGCGCGCCTTGCTGGCCGCTGGCCTCCAGAAGGTCCCACTGCGTCCCCCTTGGGCTGGATATGTTCATGTTCACGTGAAGATGGATCTAGTGTACGGTCTCGTGTGGCTGCTGACAGTCCTCCTGGAGGGAATCTCTGGCCAAGGAGTGTATGGTGAGTGGAATCGCGACGCTATCGTGACCTTGTGATTCCTAGGCAAGATAGGCTGCTGAGCTAAGATACACGACTCGCGCCGTTCCGGGGGCCCCTCCTGGCGTGGCATTTGATTTACACTTCATCACGTTATTGGGAGCTGAAAGGAGGCTGCGAGCGCGCTGCGGATTGGGCTGCGAGCGGCTCCCCCGGCTCTTCCACTGGGGCTCTGAGTTGGGTCGGGCCAACAGCATCGCACTCAGAGGAACGAGTGGCTTTGCACTTGATTTATCCCCGCGGGGAAACATGGGCTCTTGCAGCCTTGGATTCAATAATGGTTTGGCGCGGTGTCACTGCCGCGGTTTCCCCTGAAGGGAAGCTTGGAATGTGACCCCCCTGAGTCCCTTTCACCCTTTTACTCTTTAATTCCTGAGAGGCCCCTCTCCCTGCAGGCGATCTCTTCCTTTCCACCTTTAATCATTTTTTTTTTTAATATAAAAAGTCTTTTCCCTCCTTTCGGTGAATGTCTACAGGATTTGATTTTCTGGCTCAGGAAGTGGGGTGACAGTTGAGTTGTATTCTGCACCAGCCGTTGCCATGAGCGCTGACTTGGGGAGGGGAAATAGCAGGCAAGATTCACAGTGCCAGACATAATTAAGGGACATGTTTGTGTGAATGGATGAGCAAATGCATGAATGAACTGAAGAAGTCCGTGCGTCTCTCCTCCAGGGCAGGACACCACTCTTTACAAACAACAAAATCTCAGCTCTTCACAGAGAGCCCATGATCCCGCGTGCTTGAGACCTACGAAGGGGGCGCTTATTAATTGGGAGGCTTTGAAGTGCTCCCAAACAAATCCAGGTTCCTTTGCCTGTCAGCAGTTGGCACTCTTGTATTTAGTCACTGAAGTCTCTCTTTCTCTCTCTCCCCCCTTCTCTCCTTCTCGCCTCTACTCTCTCTCTTCCTCTCTCTTACACATGTTCTCATTGGCTGATTATAGTGACTTGTAATATCCTTATCTTCTGGGACAAGTTGATCAAGCTCGAAAAGAAAAAGAACTTTTTGTGACCTCAAGATATATTGCACGGATATTGTTAAAAGGGGGTGGTTTAGAGGATAGAGCGGGCCAAGACTCTCCCATAGCACACGCCCTCGCCCTCATGTGCTTGTAAAAGGTGTAGAAAACTCACACTGCTGCCTTGCTTTCAACTCAATGTGGGCTTGCCCCAGTAACTGCCCTGGGGCAAAAAGGCATGAGTATCTGGGAAGTGTTAGCGATTCCCCTTCAGTCTTCAGCACTGCCTGCAGAGTGGTTACTGGTACCAGTGCCATTGGACTCAAACTGTCTGGGAGCCATGCAGGTGTGAATGCAGCGGGTGAATGAGTTCAACAGATTCTTCCGAGGCTTTTTTTTTTTTTTTCTTTTTCTTTTTTTTCCTGCTATGTGTTTCATTCTGGGCAAACAACTACATTGTGTGTGTGTGTGTGTGTGTGTGTGTGTGTGTGTGTGTGTGTGTGTGAAGGGGAAAACGGGAGGGAGGTCTCCTACTGAGAACGGCTGCTGCCACCCAGTTTCCTGTCTTTGCAGTTCTTTTCTAGGCTTGTTTCTCCCCCCTCTAAACATCTTCCTTTCCTTTTTCTTTACCCTCTATTTTCCAAATCAAAGCAACTTGCTTGGCTGAGTAGAGCCCTCATAAAACATGGCAGAGAGTGTGTTGGTCTTGGTGAGCTTAAATATAGGAAGGAAATACTCTGGAAAGCTTGACTGCTGACCCCAGGAGGCGGGGCCTGAAGAGAACTAGGATTCACTCAGATCTCTGCTAGACTCTCCCCTATCCCTGAGCAGCAGAGGAAGATGTAAGCTGTTATTCCACTTAGGGTCAAGGATTGTTGGAGAGGAGAGCTGCTCCCCTGATTTCCTATCATCTTCTGTCCAAGTTTGTCTTTGTCTTTAATTGGCCCATATCTTTCCAGCTGAAAGGAGGTTTTGTTTTGTTTTGTTTTGTTTTGTTTTGTTTTGTTTTAAGTATGTGAGGTGTGGAGACTGGAAAGGGGAGAGGAAAGTTGGAATTATAAAGATTTGAGAGGAAAGGTTCCATTTTTCTGACACTCCCAGTCCTCTGGGTTACTTAAACAAGTCCCCTGTTGGCCGGAAGAAAGAAGCAGTGTGGATAAGTAGGAATTAATAATTAAGATAATTCCTTGTCTATGTTACTTATCACTAGAGACTGCTTTTCCATTAGTGAGTTGGTCACTGGGATGAAGACACTGACTGGTGTTAGTCACTTAGCTAGGAATACACTTGGCTTTGTGTAAAAAAGGGTCATCAGCCTCCTGAGTCCATGATAAATATCACAGCCATTAGGTGGGTGAAATGAAACACTTACATATTAATTTCCAGATCTGTTTTATAGATCATAGAAAGTGGTCTTCCTCAGCATCATGTTGTAAGCTGTTAGAAGTGCAGAGTCAGGAGTAGGCCTCTCTCAAAATTCCTGCATCAGGACCTCAGAGGGTCAGCTCCAGAAGTCCTTAGCAATAACTTCCCAGCGAATTCCATAAAGTCCACTAAAGCCAGGGAGCATGAGCACTGATTTCCACATCATTGCTTTGACTTTTTAGATCCAGGCCTTTCTTCACCGAAAGTAATCTCATCTTTATGTTTAAGCATTAATGTTAAAGGAAACAGTTTATTTATATTTAGTTCGTTGGAAAACAATTGAGCTACTATCCCTTTATTTACCCACATCTACCAGATGTAAAACCGTCCACAATACACATTGGGAACTTTATTTATTATTATTTATTGGCACTATTTTTATAACTAGCAGTAAGAGAAAATAAGCATTTTCTGCTAAAGTGGGGAATGACTTTCCTCTCCCACTTCCTGTCCGAGAAACCCTGAGCACAAAATTCAGATTTTAAGTTTTAATAAATTGATATATTTGTTTTAATGTATGGATTATATCATATTGGTGAATATAATCTTCTCACTATGTTCATTCATCTTGACTTAAAACTTAGTTAAATGTAAAAGGTTTTTTTTTCTCCAAAAGTAGGAACCTACTGACGTC
Source organism: Mus caroli (assembly GCF_978045245.1). Lineage (NCBI taxonomy): Eukaryota > Metazoa > Chordata > Mammalia > Rodentia > Muridae > Mus > Mus caroli. The sequence continues at coordinate 65,668,012 of NW_028227269.1, read as the reverse complement.
AATCTTGGGTGTTGCTTTGTAAATTGGTAGTATAGCATCTGACGTTTGTATGTTGTGTGGTATTTGATTAAAAGAGACCTACGTGCCTGTAAGTACCTGTCTGCCCTCTACTGATAATTCTGGTGGAATTATATTTTAAAATGGGAATTGTCCTCTATATTTAGTCCATATTTTGTTTCTTATGTAACATTAAGCTAATATAAATTCTTTATATACACTTCTGAAAATAAAGCAGGAAGTTTATAATAGAGTAACATAAAGAAGTGAACTGTTATGGATGAATATTTTAATAAGATAATACCTATTTTATATCTTTTAACGATTAATGTTTTTACATTAACATATCATGTTGATTTGTTTTTTGTTTTTGGTTTTTTGTTTGTTTGTATTTTGTTTTAGTTTTTTGAGACAGGGTTTCTCTGTAAAGCCCTGGCTGTCCTGGAACTTACTTTTGTAGACCAGGCTAGACTCAAATTCAGAAATCTGCCTGCCTCTGCCTCCCAAGTACTGGGATTAAAGGGGTGCACCACCATCGCCCAGTAACATACCATCTTGAATTTACAAAGTTACTTACATAAAAAAAAGAAATTATCTCAAATACTGTTAGGAGTTCAGTTTGGTTTAAATTTTACTTTTGCTCACATATAATCCAACCTAAAATATGATTATATAAACAGTGATATGATACTTCTTATCCTAGGATTATGACTTTGGTGCAGTCATTGTGCATTGTACTTGGGGAATTTATTAGGTGACACACCTTGACTTGTGTGTTCTGAAGCATTTTCCTGACAAAACATGTTTTGTGGATGTAATTTTTAATAACCCAATATAAAGACTTGTAATTACTTGCTAAAAAAATAGGAAAAATTGGTCCATCGGCCCATGTTGTATTGTTACTCAAAATACCATTTCCTTAACTTCCATGAGGCTTAGTGCAGCCTTATTACTGCACAGGCACGGAAACGTCCCCCCACTGTAAATGAAAGCTCCTGCTGGATCTAGATAGTTTGAGTGGAAATAAGTCAATTGCTCAGTGCCCTGAAATAGCCAAAGCCCTGTCTGTGCGGAACTACTCCCTAGATGAAGACCAGGAAGGAGAATGTGATCATCAAACACAAGTTCTTGACACATTAGCGATCTCATATTAACTCATTTCAAGTAATATCAGCAAATCTTACGCAATTTAAACATGACACTGTAGGCAGTAGCTGAACAGAAATGACTCGGTAGCATTTAGAACGAGGAGATAAGTAAGACAGGAAGATTCTGGAAGAAATTTCCAGCTGTCAGTGGAATGAAGCTGATAAACACATTGATCAGAAAGGATAAGGTCCCGGCTGAAGGAAGGTCAGCCATTCATTATGCCCAGTCCCATGATGTTGCCTGCTCATAGCAAAGTTATCTTAAGCTATGTTGATGAGGTTCTGCCCAGTGTGTATACAGATACTGCCTTTGAGTGAAACATTTTAGGATACCAGCCAGTGGAAAAAGAGATTTCACCTAGTGTTGCTAGAGAACTTAACCAGAAACCATACCCCATACAATTAACATTGACCTCTCTTCCTAAGCTTCACCCTCTCTCCATAAGCTCTCAGACAAAATTCTTCAACACTACCAAAGAAAAGGATATGAGTTGCTCTGCTTATCTGGGACATTTTGGGGGGAACTCTTGGGATTATTTGGTGGTTATGTTAATGCTAATCCACGTGGAAAACAGGCTGATTATTTTACACAGTGTCATGTGCTCATTAGGCCCTGGATGTCCTCCCTGAATAAGTTTTGCAGTTGACTGAGAAGTATTTTATATGGAGCAGGTTATACACCAAGGCCAAAGTGTCACTTTATAGTGGATAAGTTGATAATGGTGGCAGGGTTCAGATCAAAGACAGAGGTAAAGACATGGAAGTTAGGTACTTCTGGTGCACCCATGACACAAGAAATACCATGAAAACATTTTTTGCCGTTGTAATTTCTTTGCTTAATTTTATTGCTTATGGTAACGATCCTTTATGTTTATTTTGTATATTGTGAAATTTTTGTTTTGTACTGTGAACCACCTAAAAACTTTCCTAAGAAGCCTAGACACACCTGTCTTTCTTTCTTTCTTTCTTTCTTTCTTTCTTTCTTTCTTTCTTTCTTTCTTTCTTTCTTTCTTTCTTTCTTTCTTTCTTTCTTTCTTCCTTCCTTCCTTCCTTCCTTCCTTCCTTCCTTCCTTCCTTCTTTCCTTCCTTTCTTTCTTTCTTTTTTCTTTCTCTCTCTGTCTCTTTCTTTCTTTCTTTCTTTCTTTCTTTCTTTCTTTCTTTCTTTCTTTCTTTCTTCTTCTTTTGTGGTAAGAGAGGGGTTGTTAGTCTTTGCAAAATATATTATTTTAATATAATTTGGACTGACTTTATGGGGATGTAATTATGACTGATCCTTGTGGCATTAGTTTGTCTCATTTAGAAAGTGATGGGAAGTCTTGGGTTGCTCTACACATAGTGAGGTTATTCCTCCCACACCACCACTGGCCTGGTCCTTGTTGCCTCTGAAAGAGTCCCCGCAAAATGGTGCTCAAGTGTTGTAATATGAAAGGAAAAGAAAAAAAAAAAAAAACAGTACATGGATGAGCTTAATCCTGAGGCTGATGGTTGAACTGTGCTCTTCAGCATCTTAAGGTGTGCTAAGGGTGTCAGTAAAGGTTCAGAGGATTTCCATATTGTGTCCATTGACTGGTATTTTGGAAGAATATTCAAAGTAATGTGTGGAATGAATTTCAAGTATAAGTATATGAACATTTTCACTCATTATCTTTGCTATCTACTGAATGGTCTCACAAAATGAAATTTGCTTCAGTGAAGGTCATGTAAATATATCATGTAGACTGAATAAATTATTACATTCACAGAAATTGGCCCCACTTTCCTTTTCAAATTGGATTTAAAAACTTTTAATATGTAAATTCATAAAGCTGTGAGAAGAGACTGTAATATACCATACAATCTAATCTAAGAAACATTGTGTCAGGTAGTTGGAGATACTATGGTGTTGGTGAAATCTATTTTTTTCCCCATTGAGTAGATAATATTTCTATACGAATTACCAAAACTATGCATGTTTCATTATCAGGGCATGTACTTAATTCTTTGAGTTTTTATTCCAGTTTAATTCTGTGTTCTCTTCTAACATGGCACAAATTCTGTGTAAACTCTCCCAATATCAGTTTATTTCTTATTTTCCAACTCATGGTGCTGTTTATTATCTTAGTTTTAAAACATTTAATTTTCTCATTGATACCAATTATTGAATAAAGAAGATCATTTATATTTTACAGCACAGTCCATATATTCCCCAGAAGCCCATAATCACAGAAGATAATTTCAACAATTAAAATCATACTGTTTGCTGTTGATTTATCATTTGAATACATATTATGGTAGAATAAAATGTGTTAGAAATTTTCATATAATGTATTCTGTGCCTAAGTGTTCTACCTCTACACTTTTTCTCAAAAATTCAATATTTCTTGTTACTAATGATCAAATCTGTAATAAGAAATGGTACTTACCAAATGGGGTCATATTACTGGCATGTTACCCCATCATCAAAGAGAAAGTTCATTAATTTTTCTCATTGTAAAAAGAATTGGAGATTTGCAAATATTTGAGTGATTTAGGGGCATAGGGAACATGCTTGTTTGAATGAGAGATGATTGGTTCTTAGTTAGGTACCCCAGATATCTAACAGACAGCCTATAGTCAGCTGATATCTGAATTAAATGAATAGGGGTTAAAAACTGTTAGACAAATATATTTGGCCTTAAGTAATGGCAAACCAAGAAAATAATTTATTTTCGGAAGTAACAAGAACTTTGCTAAAATGTATCAGAGCAGACAAAAAAAGAAAAAGAATCTGTTGATTGACTGAAGGACATCTTCAGGGAATCCATTAATTAATTAATTAATAATTAATATTGTTTGCCTGAACAAAAGGATGGCAGGTAAGAGACTCCTAAAGAGAATGTGTAGTTTCTCTGAAATAGATTATTTTTCTAATGTTTATTTGAGTGTTTAGGGCATAAGGAAAAGAGGCCTATCTTAAGCATCAGGGTCTTCCCTCTGCTCCTCCCGACTTTATTTGTAAATTGTGTCAATGCTATACCCTGGGTAGATGTCCTACTCAGGAGGATGGAGCTACTATGTGTATTACGAGAAGCACAGACATTGTTTCAAGAAGGCATGCTACCTACCTAAATTTGTGGCCTGGAAATTCTGTAGAGATTTAGGCTAAGTATGGGGGTACATGCAGTCAATAGACCAACAGAAATGCTATGTATATTTGTTGTAGTTATGTAATAAAAACCATAAACACAGAAAATAGATCTGTGAGAAATGCATGCTTTTTTTTTTTGCTGGGGATGAGGAATTATAGATAAATGCTGGTGTAGTTAGAGGAAGCAGAAGGGTGGTCCACTAAGGGCTGCACCTCGAAAATAGGTTGGTATGATGTATGTAAAGAGGGATGCGTGCTGCTCCCTGACTATCAGGGAAAGGGGCACAGAAGGGAAAGTACACATAAAATGGGAGCACAGCACATCTCAAGTAAGTTACTCAGAGTCTGCCTCAGTTAGAAGAGGCATCTGTCCTCTGAGGCAGTGCCATCATCCTGCAAAAATCCCGAGCATGATCTGTGATCTTACTGTATGAAGTTCTGAAAGTTATTCAGGGAGACTATGTCTACCGTCATTCGCAATTGGTATATGAACAAGCAACTGAGCTGTTCCTCACATAGTAGGAGAGTTATCTATCACTCACTGACTGGAGGATACTGAACTCTCACCAAATCTTGGCACATCTGGGACCCTTAAAACCTACACCCAATTCCTTTTGGAGGTCCAGTAAAAACATCTTTTCAAAGGCCCTTTAAAATGTTGAAGAGCAGTTCTGTTTAAAAGCAGAGGAGCATGGGTCCAGAAGGTTCTAGAACATCCTGTTCTGCTCACATCGAGTCACCGAGATGAATGCTTTGATGAGGTGAGATGTTTGCTCACTAGACAGCATTATTCCTTTTCAGGGCAGTTAGCTGCCTTGGAAAGTATTCAGGCCATGAGGCTTTCCTGCCCAGTTTATGGCATCACGTCAATTTTCATGGGAAACTCAAGAGAGGATCAGTGTGCAGAGAAAATGGAATTACAGCCAAAGATGTGAATTGTGGCTTCATTTTCTTATTCACAGGATAGAAAGGAGCAAAGCTGAGAGTCTCCCTCTTCTGACATCTACTTGCCAATTCTCTGGAAGTTGACCCACATCTGCCAAGTGTTTTTAAAGAAAGAATAAGAGACAGGAAGTAACAAAGATCAAGTAACAGTTGCCCTTTTCCCCCTGGAAAATAATTGAATGTGTCAGTCCATCTGAAAATGACTCATTTTTTAATGATTAAATAAAAATTTATTCTTACATCAATATATATGTGTTGAAATAGATCCACAAACCCTGTTTTTGCTTCAAGGCAAAATAAAAAAATTTCTTATATTTTATTCTGAGATTAATTGAAATGGTGCAGTGTAAGTGTAAGCATGATCAACTTGAATGCGATAAATATTATGGGTGTGATGTAAAAATATTTATAATTCTTAATTTAAAGATTAAAATTGGTCATGAGAGAAAATAATTTCAAGAAACATCAGATTCATTAGGGGACATCTGATTCTGATTTAAAATGATCAGTAGTGATTTTATCCTCAGATGTTCCCCCAATCTTTAATAAAAGTCTATAAAATATATTTAACTGAAATGGTAAGGTACTATTTAACTTCAAGCTATTATAATAGCCATATACATCTAGGAGGTACTTGCATTCACCATGCATTTAAATATAAACACATATACATACATGTATGGATGCAACATTAATTAAAAATAAAGAGACCATGATTTGAAAGAGAAGAAAAAAGCAGTATATAGAGGGTTCTGAGAGAGAACATGGAAGTGAAAACGATGAAATTATATTAAAAATCTCAAAAGAATAATTAAAAATCACCTTTTGCAAATATTGTTTCTATTTTTGCAAAAGAATTATTCATTTTTAGAACTCTTATTTATATTCATGCAATTAATGAGACATATAAATCTCAGGTTACCCATCCGAGTATTAGAATGTAACACATTTATCAATCAGGATAATTATACTTAGGGCTTGCTACAAACTCAGACGGATATATCATTACTTGTCAGAGTGTCTTTATTGTATGAAATGAACAATGTTGAGTTTGCTTTAGCAACTGAACACATCTAACAGTAAGAGTGATACCTGAAGAGACACGTTTTCAGAGTTTTGGAGTTCACTGACCTCATCTCGCAGATCTCGGAATTTGTGAACTTATTATTAAGAAGCAGTGTGGTTAACATTTCTCTGTTGTTTTTTGTTGTGCCTTTCAGTTCACACTTACTTACACAGTTACTGTTTTTTCCTTATACTTTGAGACTTCCATCTTATTTAAAAAGGTTTATTTTGCATGTATGTATGTATGCATGTATGTATGTATCGTGTATGCATGTATACAAGCCACACATGGAGGTCAGAGGACAACTCAGGAAAATCATTTGTCGCCTTCCACCATGTAGGAACCAGGGGTCGAAGTTAAGTAATTGCAGTGAGTGGCAGGAATGCCTGCCCACTCAGCTCTTGTGCTCCCAGCTTTCTGTTGGTTTATGTTTTATCTTGATCTATTCTACCCTTGCCTTTTTTTTTAAATGACAGAAATGATACATTCATTTTAAAGTTGTTTTTCTTCGTTTTAGCTCACAGCTAATTAGAGTTCAATCATTAGTTGATACAGCTTTTTTCCTTTGTGAAGATTTTTCCTAAATATGTATGGTTGGAATGGTGGAGGTCCCATCCCCCTTTGTGACCATTCTCTACTAAATTATAAAGAGAATAGAGACAGGATGGCAATGAAGACCGGAGTTTAGAATACTGGGCCCCTTCCTAAAGCATGAATAGTTCACATTGGCCAGCAGCCTGAGATAATTCAGCTTGTTACTCAGGATGGGTATTCTCTGATGGTTTCCTGTTCCTGCTTTTCACATTCCTCCACCCACCCCAGCTGGCACCCAAAGGCACAGTCTCCCTGTTCACTCTGATGTTGCTCTTGAACTCTATTATCAGTACATTATTTTGGATAATGTTTCAGAAAGCATTTTCCTGCCATCATTGAACTTCACTTGCTAATGCCTTAATGCTCTCAGGTTATTTATTGGAATAAAGGCTTTGAAACCCTTATGTTTCACCTTGCCAGGTTCAGAGAACTAAAGAAGATACACACAAACACACATATATACTGCAAAAATATTTCTGTATTTTGCCATGCAGGCATGTTTTTCATAATAGATTAATAAACGTAATTCATAAACTATAACTATAAGTAAGAGAACTCATAACATCTTACATTTTTCCTCCTGTTTTGAATTGTCATAGTAGAAATAGTTCTTGGTTGGAGAGTACAATGCTTTTACAGCTTATTTTATTTTGGAGTCAATGTGCCACTTGCATTTTCAGAAGACGCTTTTTGCTCCTCTCTTAGTCAGGGCCTCATCATTTTTTTCTATCTTTTGTGAGTTTGCAGTTCACCAAACATTTCTGCAGTCAAAGGTACACACAATAAAATACGTCTGCAAACCAAACTTTTGCAACTTTAGTTATTTTCCATGCATTATGGAAGGAAATTTAACATAGAATATGCAGTTCTTTAAGAATAAAATCATTGCTATGTAACTATTGCCATTACTCACAGTTGGATTTAGTAAATTCTAGTATTCTGAATTAGAATTTTTATAAATAATACATATTATACCCTAATTTTTTAATTAGATATATTTGGATTTTGAAATTCAAACTGCTTCAATGACTACTGTCTAGTTTCTGGTGACTAAACTTATAATGAAATATGACATCTATACAAAAATATGTATTTGTGTAAACTTTATAATTATGATCTATGATAGTTATCCTCAGATACATTAATGCTTTTGCTTCTTGTGCTTAAAAGATGCAAATCTCAAATAATATCTGAAATATAACTTGAGTGCTAATTTTAAGCTTTAACCAAAGACACCCACACCCACACCCACACTCACCCCCCACACACACACAAATCACTTCTTAGCATAAAATTTTTATTCTTGGAAATGAAAGATGTGATTATTTTTAAAAGATTTATTTGAGAATTGGCATACATATACTGAATAGTCTTTCTGGTACAGTTTATTTTGGGGCAGATAGGGTATTTTAAGCCTATTCATACTTAGTAAGTACAGTATACTAACCTAATAAAAATGAAGACATGCCTCTACTATGCATTTTGCAGAAGTTATCTTCCTCCATGTAAAGCCATAACATGTGGTTGAAAAGTGTCAGGTGTAAGACTTCATTTTCCTCAGGCTGATGAACAATTACTGGCCTTGGAAATATTGATAGTTAAATGTCATATTTGGCCTGAATTTTGCCTTTGAATTCCTTCTGGATATGACTGGAGCAGTTTTTTTTTTTTCTGCACAGAGTTAATTGAGGAGACTATATCAGTGGTTTTCTTTTCTTGAAAATCTTGTTGTGCTGCGGGAGAACGTTGATTGCCAGCTCTGCTCTCCCCTTAGCTAAGTGAGTTTCTCAACCCTCAAAGCTTACAAATTAGTGCAGCTTCGTGATTTGTTTAGGTGTTTAACTAGAGCATCACCACTATAAATGTCATTTTCCTCTGCTCATGAATGCAGTTATTGTATCACGTAGTATAAGCCTGTGCCGTTTTGACTATTGTGTGATTGATACAGAGACTGCTTCGATGGGAAAGGATTCCTAGCTAGAACAGGAAAGGTATTATATTCAGCTCCCCTGCCATGCATTTCTAAGCAGCTGATATTTTCTTTAACTCATCAGCATCCGTAAGTTTTCAAAGTTGATTGAATCATTTCAGTCTTTCTCTAAGAGAAGTGCCCTGATATTAATTGTACAGCTGTGGTTTACACTTAAAGATTAATTTGTTCTCTGGTATAATCTGTTCTCTAGTCTATTAGGTTCATATTCTCCTTCAAAGCAAGATCTCTATTTTTTAAAAAAGTAGACAAGTGATTCCTTTGAGAATTCCTTCTCCGAATACTGACTGTTCAGCACTTTATCCAAGTGGGATAAGATGGATGTTCTATGCACATTGAAAATTGTGATCATATTGCCAAGGGGTATGCACTGCCACTATTTTGTAAACACAAACTGCAAATTAAAATACAATGGAATGTGAAAGAACAGAGTTAAAAAGATGAGCTAGATGCAAGTTCAGAAGAATGCACACATATTTGAGAGTACTTACAGGATAATGCTTTTGGCCCCTAGGTCTTGGCCACCTTTAAGTTCATGTACTTCACCAGATCTTAGATGCATGCTCTATTTTAGATGAAGCTGAACAATGACTTTATCACTGAGGTATAAAATTACATGCATAAGTCAAGTGTATCTAGGTTACTATTTTTCTTATTTGTAACTATCACATGCTATTAATAATTAACAAATAAGTGAGTTGAATGTCTATAATAGCTATAATGGACATTTGTAAGCAAAATAAAAAATGAGCTATACTACATATCTGAAAAATAGATTTTTTTGGGTGTTCAAAATCTAATGCCTAGGTTTCTTAAAAAGTGTTCTTAATTTGATCCAGAAACACATCAGTGACTTAAATATTGAGTTCTTGTCATTCACTTTTCATATGGTTATCTTACCAGCAAACATTAGAGCATTGTAGAGTTTCACCAGTGTAGGGCAAGGCAAAGTGCAGTGTTTTTGTGCCATAAGTTTACTTTCTCTGGGAATGTTTATATACAAATATTTATCAGAATATTATATAGGACTGAATTTTTTTTAAAGGAAAGAGAGTTTGGAATGACAGAATGGGGAAGGCTGATTCAGCATCAGGTACATGAGTGTTCTACCTGGAGTGGTTAGGATTCTATGACGTTAACACAGGCTTTCATGTATGTCCCAAATAAAGGAAGGATCCATGTATTATTTTATATCAATCACAGTTATAAGCTCCTTCCAGAAAACATACCAGTATATTAGAAATTTCAGGGAGAATGCCAGCTATGTATGGTTGTTAAGACTCTTCTCTTCATACAAAAGGGATTCTGCCTGATGAACTACAGTCCACGTTTTCCATCTGCACTGCCCACACACAACTGCTTACTAGAACCATCTCATCTTCAAGCTGGTTAGTACTGGAAGGGCCTATTGTCCTAGGGAATCTAATAGAAAAGAAGTCATCAAGACATACTCTAGCCCCTTCCATTCTACCGAGTCTCAGAACAATGATGGGTACATCCAGTGATTCCTGCATGCTTCTTACCATCAGTTGGAGACTTTGATTTCATTCATGGAAATGTTCATGGGATGATTCTGAAAGACTTGAGTTTTTGGGTACCATGTCTTTTCTACAGTCACAGCCTTAGTAGATTCATTTGTTGATATTTTTCTGAGTTAGGTGACTAAGGAAGCATGGATAGATACTTAAAGTGAAGCACCTTCAAACCATTGCCTCCTAAAATCCATCAACTTTAATTAGGCTCGCTTAAAGGAAATTCCTTCATTTCCCTGTTTATTTTGTTATAAGATCAAAGCCAACAGGTGTCAACTGTCAAAGACTTTGAGATTGTCACTATGTACTCTGGAAATGTCTTCTCATTCTAGAAAACCATTTTTTAGCCCCATAGAGCCTAGAATTCCATAGACAAGGGCCACAAATATAAACTGACTTACTGGGAGCAGCCAGGAACCATATATACATCTTAGTTCTTAGACATTATATACATCTTAGTTCTTAGACATGCATACTCTGCTTCACCTGTACTACACAAATGGAGCCAACCAATCTGAACTCAGTTGTGCCTTGGTGGTTTTACTGATCTTCCCAGAAAACCAGGAGGCAAGTTGAGGGAGCTTAGACATGCATCATAGTAAATAGAGGCACTTTGACCTCCTCGGCGTGTGGCTCACATGTCCAGTCTCTTTGTACTTGTTCTCAGTCTCAAATGTACCATTTTCATCTAATAACAGATTTCTGTGGAACCTGCTTAGTTTTATGGATTGGCTGACCAAACACTGCTTATAATAACTACTTTTGGCACCACAGCCTTCTAATAGCTTGTTTCCAGGCACTCTGCCTAAACAAAGGCTCCGTTGAACACCATCAATTGCTTTTAAATGATTTGCAGTTCTTGAAAATGGCTGGGGCTTACTTAAAACCATTAGATGTTTTTAGTTTGGGGTTTTTTGTTCTCTTGGTTGCCATGAACTCTATGAGATTTTTGTTCATATCATTTACCAAAGATGTCTTTAATGACGCAGATTGTTGTAGTCATATGATGATAGCAGTAGATTCCTTCAGGGAATCTCTCTCTCTCTCTCTCTCTCTCTCTCTCTCTCTCTCTCTCTCTCTCTCTCTCTCTCTCTCTCTGGTCTCTCTCAGTGTTCTATGTTATATTTTGAACCCACTTAAACCTGTTGAAGATTGTGCTTCCTTCTTGTTGATTGGCAATGTAACAACTTGTCCTTTCTTTTGGAAAATTTTTTTCTCACATGACCTAGGCTTGGGATCCTATAACATTCACTAATGTTTCATTTTTCTTATCATGACTTCCAAAATGCTTGCTACTTTGTTCTTATCTAATCCATATTATAAATTATCTTGATATAAGAGAGTGTAATATCCTTCCTAATATCTACTTAGTACAGTCTATATTCTTTTTTATTGAACTTATTTATATAGGAGATAACAGAATTTGTAAAGGTGTTGACTCTGGATAGGGGACGTGTACTGCTGTTTTTACTATGGGAATGAGTGAATCTGGTGTTTCTCTATAGTTGTGTACAATAATTATCACTATATCATGAATTAAAGTTGTATTAATCTGTCATTGCAAAGGTAACAAATCAACCTACATCCCTATGAATGGAACTTCTACTTATTTGACATTTTTCAGCATCCGTTTGGTTGTTCATTTAAGACAGGCACCACAGTGGAGGGCATATGGATGCTAAAACGCCCACTTCTTCAGGTCATTACAGGTGGGGTTATTGACTTCTATCATTCCTTGAATGAAATACTGACTTTGATTTCTTGTCTGTTTAAAGATGGAAGCATAGGTGGTTAAGAGAAATATCTTCACCATACTAACCACTTCAGACTGTAGTTTCTTAGAGTAATTCTTTTCTACTGTTGATAGTTAAGCACCACAGATTGGTCTCTGTTGTTTAAGAAACCTAATTTCCCACTGAATTTATAGACTCTAGATATACACATGTATGGCTTGCTGTCATAGGCTCAGCAATGCAAAGGCCCTTGTCACTAATTCATGCGTAATGTGTTGGTAAAGAGGAAAGACAATAAGACAAGCAAGAAGACAGCTGTTTGAAAACCAAATAGGGCAACGTTTGCAGAAAACAGTCCATATCGTACATTGATCATAGACCTTGAATCTCAAGAGTTGTGTGAAAGTATTTTCTAAGCAGTTATATTTACTACTATGTTATTTTGTGCTGGCAACACAGGAGTCAGGAATAAAAGTTGATTATAATAGCACTAATCTATCCCATTTTTAGGAATAACATCTATTCTGATTTTCAACACTCATATCTACTGTATATTCAGGCATCTACATCTCTCCAGTTGAGCCTTTCCTGTGATGCGGGAGACTTTCTGTTAAATCAGAGTTTATCCAAAGCTCTTGTCTGTATGATTACACACTGCATCTCATCCTCAGGAATCTTTGCTCAGGACCTTCTCTGTTCTTTGCAAAGTTGAGATGCTTTTCCGTTTTACTGACGCAGAAGTTCTATGTCAGAAGTACATCACCTTAAACACACGATTGTATCAGTTTTCTATTGTTGTTGTACTAGATTACTGCAAATGTAGGAAGTTAAAGACATAAAAACTGTCTACCATATCTGTAAATTGGAAGATTGAGATGGGTCTAATCAAGGGCTTAGCAGATGTTTATTATTTTCCAGAGGTTGTAATGGAGAACTGAATCCTTACCTTCCTGAGTTTCTGTAGGGTTCATATCTGCAGTCACTTGTGGCTTTGGTTCTTTCCATCTCTAATGGTAGCACATTAACGCTCTGTGCTTTTCTTTCATAGTCATATTTGAACCCTCCTCTTTTTCCTTCCACTTTCAAGGACTCTAAGGATTACATTGGATTTGATTGGATAACCCATGATAATCTACTTTAAAGTTTGCTGATTAGCAACCATGATTACATGAACAATTTTAATTTCTGTTTCCCAAGAAGGGGAATATATTGGCTGTATCCATGGATTAAGCATGGACAATTTGTGAACCAGAGATGGAGCCTATTCTTCCTTCCAGAGTAATGTATGAATTCTAGATATACAGCCTTCTCCAATACATAAGTGCATCCTAGAAATAGCCATTTAAGGTTATTCTTCTTATAATTATTGTAACCTTAGCCTTTTAAAAGTCAATGTATTGCATATATTTGCCTCTGGTGTATTATCCAAGTTCACATAGGAACGACAGCATAACATGAAGTTCAAGAAGTCTCAGTTATAGACTGTAGCAAAAATTTACCATACAATTGTTACTTTGTTGATAAATAAAGTCTATTTTCTGGCTAATTTATTAGTGATTATTTTGTTCATGTGTATAGAGCTTATTTTTTATATATATAAAAGGAGGTTTTTATATTTTAGAGAATTAACTGTATGTATTTGAAACTTTGTACTGTGAAGGTTTAATTCCATTCTTTTCAGATTCTAAATGTACACTGGGGTCTACTACATGGCTTCAGAATAGTATTTACACACAGGAAGTTCCAGGATAGCACCCATGTTCATGTGGCTCTAGGATAGTACTTATACCTACACAGCTCTAGGATAACACTCATACCCATACAACTCCAGGAGTTGTTGAAAATTAGAAAGATAAAAATGGAGAGAATATTGAGAGTCATAGACTGTTTCCTCTTTAACCTTAGCCTGGAATCTGGCTCAGATTTCTTGTTACTTTTTGGGGTATGTGGTAATAATCACACAGGCTAAATTTTTTAGATTCATATGTTCATGTGTGCATAAAAATGGATTGTTTGGTGTGACTGTGGGGGCTGATTAATTTCAATAATCTTCATTTACAAATTGGAGGAGAACTATATTAGAATAACAGTGACATTCTTCCTCAAAGACAAACAGATAAGAGGTATTCTGGACTATTAGGGGAGAAGTCAGGATTTTTGTTCAGTTGATCGAATAAAACTTGGCCATATAAGAGAAGCCATGGGCTAAATCTGTTCAAGTTTTAAACATGTAACCATAACTCAAACATAAATTCAAAACTCTTAAAGTGAAGTTTAATCAAACATCTTAATATCTTGTTACTTAGCTCAATTTACACATTGCAATCAAATATCACACTTGCTTATCTTTTCCTAGAACTTTCAACTTAGTTCATCTTAGTTGTTTTATTACCTCATTAAAGATAAAACAGTTTTTTAGAGTTACCTGATTTAAGTTTAAATCTATTGTGACGTCTTTCAGATTACCGTGTGTCTTATTCTTGAGCAGTCTCTATAGTTTTTGCTTTGATGTGTGCATGTGAGTGTGTGTGTATGTGTGTGTGTGTGAACTCATTTGCTGTGTCTCTTCTCTGTTAATTCGTATGTCATACCCTCCCTCTTTGTCTAATTCTTCTGTGTTTTTACAGACATAGAACGTAACCTGTTACAACACAGTCATTTTGCATTTGCTGGAGCTGAGGAATAACTAAGTGGATGCTGAAGTAATTATTTTTAAGGTCTTTTATTTTGTCATTTAACTAGTTTATTATTTTTGTACAAGAAATTAAATCCAAGACTATAAGGGCTAATGTAACAATGAGATTTATTTCCTGACCTTCTCTTTGGAAATAGGGTCTCAAATTGTAATCTTTTGTTTCAGTCTTTAAAGTAGGTGGAATTATTGCCTCTTTTCATTATGCCCGAACCTTTAGTTAAATTTGAAGTCGTTATTAAAGCCTCAAAATAACATGAAAATAGAAATTTTAATTTAAAATTTCTTCCCTAGTCCATTTAGAAGAGCAAATTATACAATGCATTTTTGATATAAGTCTAGTTAGGCTCATAATTTTGAAAGTAATGATTGAATATTCAATGTACACAAATATTTAAATGACTAATTTTAAGCATTTCCAGTACGTTTCTATTGTTTGTAAATAAGTAAATGCTCTCTCTATAAAATAAGAACCCATAAACTGTCATTTATAATATTAATACTACATGCTATTTATATATTTTGAGGTAAAACCATACTAGCCGTTAGAAATATTTATCTGCATTCTTAAGTGAATATACAGTTAGAATATAGTTCAATGTAGAAGTATTGGATACATAGGACAAGATCACAAAATTTGGCGATATTTTGAGCTCTATTTTATTTCCAATTTCACTGAGTCCAAAATAAAGTAATGAAATGTATCCTGCTGAGTGTATTATTGTTATATTTCTTTCATCTTTGTTTGTCTAGAAAACTCTACCTTCCAACTCTTTGCTACCTTTAGTCTTTCCATGTCTTTGAAGCTGAGCTGTTCTTGAGTTTCGGCACATCCTGGTTTAGCAGTTAATTCATCTCCATTCATTTATGGTTACAATTGTTCATTAAGAAAATCATCATGAGACATAATGTACATAGCATGCTACGCTGTAGGCATTTAGGAAAACATTTGAAGAATTGTTACAATGGTCTTTGTCTTCATATACTATAAAGTGTCTGTAACAAGACAAGGGGATTTGTCATCAAGCCCATAATACTATTTAGTGTGAATGCTCTTCGATGAATCAGGTACTTTGTTTAATAAATTCTTCAAATATTACCTCAAGAGTATTCCAAAATTCATAGAGTGAAAGCCTGGGCCTGTGCCAGATTGCATCATATGTAAGTAGACAAGACTAGGAAACTAGTAAAACCAAGATTAGGCTCCAGAAGTATCATATAGTAGGTCTTCACGGCTGTTTAGCAGTGGGATACTGCACATCTTGGAGGGAAACATGAAAGCAACACAGGAATTGATATTTGAAAATAAAATGTAGATGATTAGTCAGAGTTGATTATTCTTATTGTTCTGTACTTTATAGGACTGTCTCTGTGATGACTATATATTATAGGATTGAAGAACAAATAAGATGAAGGCAACCATACCATGGTGTTTGTAGCTGAGTGTGTGTTTGTTAACATCTCACAGTGTTCCAAGGTGTCAAAGCAACCAAGGAACACTATGAAGGCACATCTTCTCCATCCCAATAGAACTACTCTACTACATACAGCAGATAAATTAACTGCCACACTAAGTGGTGTGGTTGCTTTATGCACAACAGAGGATTATCACTGTTTCCTTTTGTAAAGTTAATTTTGTTTCTTCATTTAGTTTATAATACTTTATGATCTCCACTCTCTGAGTCAAGTTACATTTTAAAGAAAATATGATGTTTTTAATATTATTAGCTTGTAATTAATGTTAATACATATTATCATGGAGAAAGTCATCCCCAAAATGATAATACAAAGATGAATACTATGGAAAAATGTAATAATTCTTTTGAAATAGGACATATCCATAGCTAGTGATATGTAATGCAGCTAATGGAGAAGCTTTGAGGAAACATTTATATAGTGGGGCTTCCAAAATATATGCACCCACTTAAAATTTAAAATCAACCCTCTTAGTTAATTAAAAGTTTAGAGTTATTTTTTTTAAGTGAGGATCTCATTTCAGAGCCAAAGGTAAAAAAATCAAACAAACAAACCAAAATTGAGAAAAGGAAAAAAAAAAAAAGGAGAGAAAATAAAAGAAAGTGAAAACAAAGTCAAGACAATATTTCTAGCTCATATACAGTTTGTCAGTGAATAAAATGTATATGTTCATTTGAGACATTAGAACCCAGGAACTGGTAATGAGTATAAACAGTACTTTCCGTGTTCAGTGTTCTTCTGAGAGGACAAAGTACTTTGCCAGTTCAGTAGTGGTTCGGTACACTTCATATCACCATGCAACAGAAAGTTCTAGAGAGTTGGCCAAAATCGTACAGACGTTCTAAGTGTTACACATAGTTCTGTGGATACACAAAACAACGTGGAATTAAAAAGTAAGTAGGTGTTAAATTTAAATTTAGATCTCCAATCACAGTTTACATAAGATTTCCCATGCTCAGAATTCATCCCTAAACTCCAGTATCACCATGTATTTGTTGTGCATGTGTCAAAATCTGTCCTTTTAACAAAAGGAGTCACACTTGCAATTGTATGAGTCCTTTATGTGTGCTGCCATTTACAGTCCAAAAAAATAATACACTAATTCTGAACTCCTTGATTGGTTAACATACTCCAGAAACAAAATGTCTAAGTTCCAAGTTCACTTATGTAGTAGGTGTGGGACTAAGGATCCAGCTCCCTGTAATACTAGCCTGAAGCCTCTTTTATCAGTGATTTTGTTTCTAGTCTCAGAGATATAATCTTAGAGATAAACTATAAGTAGAAGAATGCATAAGTATTAGAGAAGTAATGTATAGAGACTTCTCAGGTATACATGTGTAGTTTGATAATTTAAATAGGTAATTGTCAGGTGAAACAAAAACTACCGCTGTATGTAAACAAGTCTCGCCATTTGCCATTAAGCACATTTCAGAACGGGAATTTTCTTATTCAATGTGATAAGACTGAGAAAGGTTAGCCCCATTTTTATATTGGTTGTTATCGATTTGTCTTGAAAGAGTTGGCGATTATATGTAATGATGTGATTATACTCTGATTAAATCTTGTGTGATCAGTTACGTTTGCGAACTAGAGCTACAGTGTGTTAGATTTATGAGAACAGAGATAGTGAGGAAATAAAGGCAGGCACACCTACCTCGAGTTAGAGGCTTGTGTGAAGATGAGCCACACAATTGCTGTCAACACGGTGCATTGCCTTCTCTGTGCTGCTCTAGCAATTCATGGCAAGTAGCATGGCAAAAGCAACCAGGTGCAGTGTCTTACAGTTCTAAGGTAGAAATCTAAAATTAGTCTTTTTCTTCTTTTTCTTTATTCTCTCCTATAACATATTTCTACAGCAGCCTACTTTCCCTCCTCTCTGCCCAGTCTCCCCTTCCCTTAGATCGATTGCTCCTCCAGTTGTTTCTGCCTTCAGAAAACAACAAGACTCCATGGGATATCAACCAAACATGGTATAACAACTTCCAGTAAACTAGGCACAAACCCTTATATTAAGGCTGGATGAGGTAATGCAGTAGGAGAAAAAGAGTCACTTGTGCAGGCAAAAAAGTTAGCGTTCCCTCTTTTTACTCCCCAAACAGCCTTCCACTGTTAGGAATTAAACGAAGACCCCATGCTAAACAACCTCAATATATACACACAGGACCTTGCCCAGACCCATGCAGGCTCTGTGATTGCTGCTTCAGTCTCTCTGAGCCCCTATGAGCCCTGCTTAGTTGGATTTGTGGGCCCTGTTGACCTGGCACCCTCCACCCTGCAGGGCTCTCTTCTTTCTTGAAGCATTAGGGAGATGCTGCTTTACTGACTCTTCGCACTTTGAGAGGTCGCTTCTATGTTCTTCATTTAGGGTCCTCTTGTTTCTCTTCAAATCCAGGCAGAGGTTAGCATTTTCAAACCTTTTGTGCTCTTCTTTATTCCCTTCACAATGCATATCAGCCACTGTGACCACCTTTAGGATTCCCACTATGAAAATAATCTCCACCTCTAAAATCTTTAATTACATAGGAAAAGTCTGGTTTTTTTTTGTTTGTTTGTTTGTTTGTTTTGTTTCTGCAGAAGATAAATAGTACAAATTCCCAGGCTTCTGAGATGAGACATGGAAATCTTCAAGGAGCCTGGATGCTGCCGCGCACAGCCAGACCCTGGTGTTCAGATGGACCGTTTTCCTATGAATTGTTCAACCTTATTCATCTTGATGTGTGTGTGCAGATGCTTTGGGAAAGTAATTTAAGATTCGGTGTGAGGAAACTCACCTGCTCTACACTCTGATCCAGCAAATGACCTTTTAATAGCTCATTTCTGTCTTTCACCATGCAAATTGTACCCAAAAAGGGGAGCCCTCCTTAATGAGCTTTCAGCTAGTACTGGATTTTAAAAACCGATTTAATCAGTTATCTCCTCCATAAATAAAAATGAGTGAGAGAATCTAAACTTCTGCCAGTTTTATTTCAGTGCTGGATGCCCTCAAGTTTATCTTTGTGAGTAAAATGATTAATAAAACATTTTTATTATTCAATCAAAAGATTACTCTTATCAGGATGAGGAGATTGCTCAGCAGTTATGAGCACTGACTATTCTTCCAAAGGTCCTAAGTTCAATTCCCATCATCCACATGGTGGCTCACAACATACATAATGGGATCTGATGCCCTCTTCTGGTGAGTCTGAAGAGAGCTATGATGTACTCATATAAATAATATAAATAAATAAATATTTTATTTTATTAGATATTTTCTTTATTTACATTTCAAATGCTATCCCGAAAGTTCCTTATACACTCTCCCCGCCCTGCTCCCCTACCCACCCACTCCCACTTCTTGGCCCTGGCATTCCCCTATACTAGGGCATATAAAGTTTGCAATACCAAGGGGCCTCTCTTCCCAGTGATGGCTGACTAGCCATCTACTGCTACATATGCAGCTAGAGACACGAGCTCTGGGGGTACTGGTTAGTTCATATTGTTGTTCCACCTATAGGGTTGCAGACCCCTTCAGCTCCTTGGGTACTTTCTCTAGCTCTTCCATTGGGGACCCTGTGTTCCATCCTATAGCTGACTGTGAGCATCCACTTCTGTATTTGCCAGGCACTGGCATAGCCTCATACGAGACAGCTATCTCAGGGTCCCTTCAGAAAATCTTGCTGGCATATGCTATAGTGTCTGGGTTTGGTGGCAGATTATAGGATGGATCCCCGGGTGGGGCAGTCTCTGGATAGTCCATTCTTTCGTCTTAGCTCCAAATTTTATCTGTGTAACTCCTTTCATGGGTATTTTGTTCCCTATTCTAAGGAGGACTGATATATTTTTTTTAAAAAGATTACTCTTGTATAAAGAAAATGCCAAATTATGACTTCTTGATATTTTATATACACAGCAGAACCCTTAAGCAGGGATTAACTGCTCCCACCAGGTAGATTAACAGCCTGTGGTTGCTTGCTTGCTTGTATTTGAATGGGTGATGAGAACAAGATGCAAGGTTTCATTCCAGTAACTAGGAAGCTGTTTCATTGCAAATTAAATTATTTCTAAGGGATGAGAATTAGGAACCATTGAAAAATCATTGACATTTCTGTTTACTTCAGTACCCTCCTCCCTTCAGTAAATCAGACAGGCTTGGATGAATCTTTGATTTACGTGTTAAAAATGGTGAATTAATGATTTATGCATAATTTAAAATGTTTGACAGGAAGCACCAGAGATGACAAATGATTCTGCTCATTAAAAATCTTTAATATATTTTCTGTTTGTTTGTTTGTTTGTTTATTCACTCACTTTAATCCCAATATCACCCCCTACCAGTCCCCCATCAAATAGCTCCTCCTCCTTTTTCCCCTCTTCTTATCCTCTGAGAGGTGGAGGCAGTTCCTGTCTGCCAACCTACTATGGCACATCAAATCACTACATAACTAAGCACCTCCTCTCCCAATGAGGCCAGACCAGACAACCCATTTAGGAAAGCAGGATCCACAATCAGGCAACAGAGTCAGGGACAGTCCCTGCTCCAGTTGTTGGGGAACCCACATAAAGACCAAGCTACACATCTGCTACACATGTGTGAGTATAGCCCATTTTACTATCTTTAATACTTTTGATAGACATTTCATTAAGATGGTTTAGTGTAGTGCTTTAAAACATTTCCTGATTTTTAAATTTATATTTTATGGAGGAAGTTTAAAATGAAATTGCACAGGCTCTATATTTGGTTATTTGCTTAATAGTAAAGTATAATTCCTTAATATAGTCTCTTGGCTTCAACCAGTAAAACCACAGTAATAGGGATAGTGAGAACTTGAAAATGCTTATTAGTTGTTAGGTAATATCCTAAGTGCCATATCTATGCATATATGTGCATATACGTATACCCATACATATACACATGTATATACGTTCATGTATACAAAATTATAGATGTACACCCTTGGTGGATTGTAAGTGGGAAAAAAACAGAATAAAGAATCAGGGATATTTGAAAAAGAGGTAAGGCCCTTATGTGCAATTTTCAGAACATAATATGATATGGTTAGCTTTTCCAAAAACAAAACAAAACAAAAAACCCCCCAAACCCAAACTACAACAGCAACAGCAGCAGCAGCAGCAACAACAACAAAGACAACAACAACAGCAACAACAAACCCTAGCAATATATAAGGAAGTTTCTAGGACAAATTGGAAGTAAAGAGGACAGTTAGGAAAGCATTGAAGTAAGTCTAATAAGAAATAATAAGGACATGTATCAACATAATTGTGGCAGTGTCAAATAGGGGAGTTTTGCTGAAGGCATATCTAGAAGACGCTTACAAAGGTTAAAAAGAAACTATATGCATGGCTATGCAGAGGGACATTCCAAAGGCTTGTCTCTTGTGAGCTCATATCTCAGTATGTAGAATACATAGCAAAGTGGTCATGTGGCATTAAAATTAAGGGAGAGAAGATAACAAAACTGAAGACTTAAGTTTTGAGCATGTAATCAAAATGGTCAAAGGCACCCAGGGTCAAGAGGGCATGCTTGGGGTTGGGTAGAGAGTTCTGGAGGCAAGGGAGAGAGACTGTTTAGAGTGGTTCCAAGTTGTCGTCATCCACCCAGCACAATTGCATTTACCTTCCTTCTTGTGCCAAGCACTGTCTAAAGGTAGTAATCCCATAATCAACACTTATCCCATTCCTCCAGGAGCTAAGAGTGTATGAGTCAATAAGGAAATAAGAGATGGTCCAGAAAAAGGGTTTTGTTGTGAATAATATCACACATACACATGGGCTTTTATGGAGCACTAACATTTTGATGTGTTGGTGTTAAAGCAGGCTTCCTCAGATGAGACAGAAGCAGTGGTCCATGACAGGAATTGAATGGGACAAATAGAATAATAAAAACACAGAATACAATATGAAGTGCAATAAATGTCCTTGAAAGAAACACAACAAAATCACATGTTCAATCGACATCTAAGGATATTGATGACCCTTGGGGAATCACGATGTAGTTTTGAGTGGAAATCAACTCATAGCGAATTGATGGGACATGCAGAATAGACCAGAGGTCCCAAGTACATTGCACAAAATCAAAACAAATAGTATCTCAGTTGTACGCAAAGTGGAAGTGGCAGAAGAGAAAGGCTGAGATGCTTTGTTGGGTGACAATGGGTCAATGAGTGAAGTACCCATAGGCATGATGTAAAATCTGGAACGAGGGTGCCTGGAGAGCACTTTCCTTCATCATGCTTTATGTTCATATTTCTAACTAAACAAGCAAACAAGCAAACACACAAACAAAACACACACACACAAACAATACAGGTATCTGTGCTCTTAAAGGTCAATTCGTGGGGAAATTGAGACAACAAAATTATGTCTATGCATGTGCACATTGACATAAGTATATATTATGAAGTAATAAGAATGCTAATACAATAATTAAGATTAGAGGATCAGGGCTAGAGAGATGGTTCAGTTGTTGAGAGCAAACACTGCTCTTGCAGAGGACCTGAATTTTGTCCCCAGCACCCATATCTGGCAGCTTAGAGCTGCCTTAGCACCACTTCTGGGGATTCAATGTTTCTAGCCTCTGTAGGCAGCTACAATCAGCACATACACACACACACACACACACACACACACACACACACACACACACACACAGTACACACACACACACATACACACACACACAGTACACACACATACACACATACACACGCTCATACACACACACACACTCATACACACACACACTCATACACACACACACTCATACACACACACACTCATACACACACACACAGTACACACACACATACACACACATACACACATACACACACTCATACACACTCATACACACACACACTCATACACACACACACAGTACACACACACACAGTACACACACACACAGTACACACACACATACACACACATACACACACATACACACACACATACACACACTCATACACACACATACTCATATACACACACACACTCATACACACACACACAGAGTACACACCCACACACACACAGTAAACACACACACACAGTACACACACACACACACACACGTTTTACACATACATTTGAAAATAAACCTTTATAAAGGGAAATAACAGTTGGTTTCTTTTTAAATGAAGTAGGCATTCATTGAAAACCTAAGTTACACAAAGAAGGTAAAATGGAGTCTTCCAGCCTGAAGGAACTCTGATGAGTAGAACTCTAAGTAGAAGTCTGTCTGATTTTCAGAAGGAACAAGTAACTTCAGAGACGCAGATAAAATAACAGAGGTTAAGACCAGAAATGTAAGTAAAATCTGGCCTTGTAAGCCTTGATGGACATTCTAAATTTTTTGTATGTATTCTCAGATGTTCTGGAGCCATAGTGTCTGGACAGAGCTGTGGGGCTGTCATTAGCAGGGTCATCCTGGATGCCCTATGGAGACTAGAGAACAAAGTATTGACCTTAGGTTGCACAGTCCTTTAGAAAACACTTACTCTAGTTTAAGAGAAAGAAGATATAGTTTTATCTTAGTGTAAAATGATGCAAAGATTTACAATGTATTTTGAAAAATGTGGCAAACATTATTTCATCTTGCACAGTGAAGTCTGTGTGAAAGGTTAAGGATCAATCTGGGATATTAAGCCGAACAATGGTGTACAAACAGGCTGAAGAAACCTTAGGGTGAAATTCTCATCCATTGTCAAACATTTGGGATTACAGCCAACAAATAATATGGCAGATAGTAAACAATTGATGAATAATACCCTTAAGTTCAGCTTCATTCTTTTTTTTAAAATCATTTTTAACTCCAGATTTTTTATTCCCCTCCTAGTCCACCCTCTGACATTCCACATCCAATACCTCCTCCCTGCCCCCATGAGAATGTTCCCACACCCTTGACCAACCCCACCCTACCAGACATGTAAACTCCCTGAGGCCTCGAGTCTCTTGAGGGTTAGGTACATCTTCTGGCTAAATCCAGACCCAGAAGTCCTCTGCTGTATGTGGATTGGGGGCTTCATATCAGTTAGTGTATGCTGCCTGGTTGGTGTTCCAGTATCTGAGAGATCTTGGGGATCCAGATTAATGGAGACTGCTGGTCCTCCAACAGGTTCACCCTCCTCCTCAGCTTCTTCAAGCTTTCCACTAATTCAACCACAGGGTCAGAATCTTTTGTCCATTGGTTGGGTGCAAATAGCTGCATCTGACTCTTTAGCTTCTTGTTGGGTCTTTCGGAGGGCAGTTATAATAGATCCCTTTTTGTGAGCTCTCCATAGTCTCAGTAATAGTGTCAGGTCTTGGGGCCTCCCCTTGAGCTGGATCCCACTTTGGGCCTGTTATTGGACCTTCTTTACCTAAGGTGCCTCTCCATTTCCAACCCTGTAGTTCTCTCAGACAGGAACACTTTATGGGTCAGAGTTTTTGACTGTGGGATGGCAATCCCATGACTTACTTGATGCCCTATCTTTCTGCTGGATGTGGATTCTACAAATTCTCTCTCCCCAATGTAGGAAATTTCATCTAAGATTCTCTCTTTGAATCCGAGCGTCTCTGGTACATTCTGGAAGGTTCTTCCCCCAACCTGCTACCTCCCGAGGTTGCATGCTAAAATAAGGAGAGCACAAACTGTATTGAGGTAGTAAGTGTCACTGTAGGGTTCTGTTGCCCCTATATTCTATTGGAACAAAACTAGATTTCCAATTCATTTTCTTTGAACACTTTATCTCTGTTTCTCTTGCCTACTGCTCCTATTAACTTTATTTTGAATGATTTTTATTGTAAAATTGTTCTTGTGTTATGTTTAAGTAATGTATATGGTTGAGCATATTATGTACACAGACATGTTCTGTTTTCAGGCACAGGCTAGTAGACACCAATCCATTCAATGCTAGAGTCAGAGTTGTGCCATCTAATATTGGGTAAGCACATAGACACTGAATCTGTACATGTTGCCATTTCCTTTGCCAAGGCCAGTGTAGGAATAGAGGTGTAATTCACACGATAATTCATTCAGGAGGGACAATGAAATAAAAGCAGTTAACATTTTGGGGAAATATATACTTGGAATATGAGACTTTGCTCTCTCTAAAACTCATTTACAGCCAAAATTTTTCTTTGTGGTGACTTTGTGGTTTGTGTTTCATATAGCAGGCTATTTGAGACCATGTTAATACAAAGTGTCAGCCATTTTGAACTGTTAAGGTTGCACCTACCTTTCTTGGGAATTTTGTCCTCCTCAACACTTATTTCCTCAAATATCAACAAGGACTTTGTGTTTAGAAAATTCTTTAAAATATATTTTATGGTTATTTTTTTCAAGTGACTCATTGGTTACATTATCTCAGAAGGGATACAACTATGAAAAAAGTGATATTTCAAAAGTTAACTTGTACCAGTAAAAAAACAAAAAAACAAAAAAAACCCAAAAAACAAAAAAACAAAAAAACCTTTTACTCTCTCATTCCCTCTCACATTCTCTCTCTGTCTCTCCTCTCTCTGTCTGTCTGTCTGTCTGTCTGTCTGTCTCTTTCTTTCTCTTTCTCCCCCCCCCCATCTCTGTGTGTGTGTGTTTAGAGTTAGAATTTTGGACATAGATTTGATTCTTGTTGGAATTGTAGTCAGTTTGTGATCTTTCATGAGGCATTCAACCTATATGTAATTAGTGCATCTTTATCGCTTTTGAGCAGATTGAGGACAATTATTTTATTAATTGAAATAAGAAAATGCCATTTTTGGATGCATAGCCTATTGCTTGTATTTAATCACTTTGAGTTGTGCTTGCATTTATGCATTTGTCTACTAATGCTGGATTCTGGGGAGTGACCTTATGACCATTTTAGTGGCTTTAATTTCGATGATTACCTCAAACCTAGAAATCAGAAAAAGCTTTCTTCTTTTGTGTTCAGGAAAGGCATGGTTGAGCTGCATTGTGGATTCATGTATATTCTAGTAATGTTTAGTTATTGCTTCTAGTGGCAATCTTTGCTGTCCTTGTTCTTAGATTTGGATATACCTTTAAGACTAGGCGAATTTTTCAGGAGTCTTTGAGTCTATAGGATCAAAGACTTTGAAAGTATAATACCACTATTAAAAGATCATATACATGATAAGAATCTATGTTGAAAGAAATAACTATCTGCTACTGGCAAGCCTTATTCCCTAAGCAGTGTTCTCAAAAAACATTTCAGTTTATGCCTCTTCCTCTTGTTCATTGAGAATTTTTGAATGAATATATTGAATGAAAATTTTGTGTCTGGCCATCCTTCTCTCAGATCCTGTTTTGCATAAGGTGTGTCTATTTTTATCTCTTCTAATTTAACACCTTCCCACAGTATTCTTGAGTATTTCACACACTGCCTCAGATGAAACCTATGCTCCCTGGAAGACAACAATAAGTGTGGATATTTTTCTTGACAGAAAATCATCCTGGTGAGGACATGATTATTTCTGAAGGCTGAGTTGGTCCTGACTTTAGAGACCATTGAGTTTTGGAGGTTAATTGTTTTCTGTGATTACCACAGTCCTTGCTTTCTACACTGGGCTATTTTTGACAATCTCTTGCAAAAGTATCAGCATCTGGTGTAAGAGAAATAGAATATGTAGCAGATAATGACAATTTGTAAGTTTTGGCTCCTGGAGTTTACATGTTATAAGTTAAATTCATTTTCCCTGGAAAGACTTTTTTTGGCACTTCCTTTTGAAAAGTATTATTAGCTAACCACCTACCCTCTTAGATACCATGGCACATTGCATTAAATTTAGGACATAATTAATTCATTTTAATGTTCTGGATTCTATTGTATTTCTCATTCTATCCTAAATAATATCTTAAAATTTGTACTGTAGATACTAACTATATTTTATTTTTGAAGAGCTTGATAGTGACTCCCCTCAATGTTAACTTCCCTAAATGTAGAATTATTAAGACATCTGTTTTTATAAACAATGTAAATCTTATTTTTTGCCCATCCTTTGGAACATGTTATATCTTAAAAGTCATATATCCAAAATTTGAGAAATGTTAGGTAGGTATGTGAGGATCATAGTAAGCCCCAAATGCCTACCTGTCAATAGTGGTTTAAAATTTTTCTCATCTGTAAATGCATTCAGAGCTTATCACCAATCTTCTGGTCAGGCTCTATACTCAAAAGTCAGGATGAGTAATGCATGCAAAGCATACAGATGTTCTTTGACTTGCTCATTGTCATACAGATTGGGAGGAACTGGGTACAGCTCAGAGCTATGTATCCTTGAATTCAGCTTTCTTAGACATCAGTGGGCTCATTTAAAGTTGATTCAGGTGATATAGGTATAGATATAATAATGATTAAGAAAAAGTATCTCAGGTTAATTTTTTACCTAACATTTTACTTTTCTTCAATTGTTACAATACCAATTAAGTAAAAATATGTTTCAATTCATATAGACTATGACTTAAGAACTCAATAACTGAAGTCATAAAACATGACAGAGAAATCCATGAATATTTATAAGTAAAGCCTATGTATTAGGCATATGAAGAAGACAGATGATTATTTTCTGCAAATTATGGTTTGGTAGAAAACCCATTGGTAGAGGGCTTTGCTAGCATGCATCTAGTCCAGAATTTGATCCCAGCACTCATGAATTGGATAAAGTGATCTATGACTGTAATCCCACTCAGAAAGTAGAGACAGAATGACTAGAAATCCAAGGTTAATCTAAGATATTCATAAGGACATAATTTCATTGATAATTTTATTATATTAACTATGAGAATACAGTGTATAAGTCTCTGTCTACTGAAGGCTGGATTTAGGAATAACATTTTAAGATCATGCTATAAATATAGGATTTAAATTTGTTGGTTTTTCATGAGATATACATATTATATAGAATTTATTAATAGTGTTTATTGTTATGTAACTCTAGTAACTTATCAATCACATGAATTCCTATCTACTCATTATTGATATACATACATAATTAACCGCTATGATAAATCAGTACAAAGCAAGTGCTTGTGTCTGGCTTTATAAGATATCAAGATAATATTTTTGCATTGAAGTTAGAACATTGTTTTTATGGATTGCACACACCCAACATAATGCACTAAATCCTCCCACATTTGAAATCAAGGTGTTTTTTTTTTTCCCTCTATATTTTGAGAAATACTGTAATGCACATCTGGCTTTTTTCTTCTTTTAAAATATTTCTTAAGGTGAATTTCTGGAAGAAGGATTACTAGGTCAAACTATACAAATATTTTTCCAAATTGCCTTCTAAAAGACATGTACCTTATTTTCTTTTCTAAAGCATCCATTTACTGGTTAGGTACATATTGCTCTGTACTTTCTCATACGAAAGGACAAACAATTTGCTTTCCAAACCTTTAACCTTCACAGTATTTCAACATGAAGAGCTCCTCACCTAAACCTTTCCCCACTTAATTCAGTTTGCACCAGTCTTTAAGGTACAGAAGCCAGGATCTTT
Source organism: Mus caroli (assembly GCF_978045245.1). Classification (NCBI taxonomy): domain Eukaryota; kingdom Metazoa; phylum Chordata; class Mammalia; order Rodentia; family Muridae; genus Mus; species Mus caroli. Next base: position 65,639,259 of record NW_028227269.1, on the reverse strand, counting down.
GGTATAATTCCAGATTGCTCACTGGAAGTCCCTTCCCAGGAGAGACCTATGTATGAGGATGAGAGATGACTTTAAAATAAAATTCCTATTGTTTTATCATAGAAATGTTGCAACATTTGTAGAATTTTTGTAGCTTTCATATAGAATTTATTAAAAAAGAATGTTCAGTGATTTCATTGAAAAAATGACTGACATATCTTCAGTATTTCCAAACATAACAATTATTTCAAGTTGAAATCTGTGGTTTTGGTTTATATTCATTCCTCCTGTCTAATAATAAGTTCTTTTTAAACCCTTTTGTTTTGTTTTGTTTTGTTTTTAATCTGGTTGTTTTTCCTGCTTGTATTTCTATACACCATGTGTGTTGTGTTGTGTTCAGCATCAGAACTTTTGGAGCTATAGACAGTCAATCTTGAACATATATATATATATATATATATATATATATATATATATATATATACTGGGAATTGAATTTTGGTTCTCTGGAAAAGCAGACATTGCTTTTAACGACTAAGTCATCTCTGCAATCTCTAGTAATATTTATCTATAAAATTATTAACAGCTTACATTTAATAAAATATTTGTGACATAAATTATCTCAAATTTAAAACTCACCTCAAATAGAAAATAAATTGCACTCAATTAGATATTTTTTGGGCATGTTTAATGTACAGGTGTCTACACATGCTTATATACTATGTGATATGCTGCTTTGAAAAAGGCTACCCTGGTGCAGATGGAAAGAATTCCTTTAAATCTTGAAGTCCTTTTCTTTATTACAGTGTTGACTGCTGCTGTTAAAGAGTTATCCCTGTGCTTGATGTCAGGCATGCAGTAGTAAATAAAACAGCTATCATCCTGATCCTAAAACACTTTATTATGTAGAAGGCTCGGGAACAATAGAAAATAAAATACAAAGGTTGCACACATTGGGGACAATGATGGGGGCAGTGCTGAGGGATGATGAGAATAGCTAGGACAGTGACCCAGAATAGTTTTTAGACAGTCATGCCATTCCAGGAGCATATGAGAAATAACAGTTATTAATATTATATACCAAGAACTGGGCCAAGCTTTTTGCAAGCATCATTTCATTTAATGCTCACAGTGTTCTATGACGTACACATTTCTGTTATCTTTAAAGAGAAATGACTGCAATCAGGAAGGTTAACCAAATGCCTAACCTTATTCTGTATAAAAAGGACAGATTCCTTTTCAAAGTTAGACTGGGTCCAAAATCTGAGTTGTTGCTATTAAACAAAATCCTGAACAAAGACTCAACACGGTACACAGAAAAAAACAGACAACCACAAACACTTGTGCCACATTGCTGTAGCCTTTCAGAATCATAACATCAAGGAAACTTAAGAACTTCAGTGTTATAGTTGAAGGATAAATCCAGATGCAGCTAAAGTTTAAAGTAATGGTGAGTCAGTGGAAGGGGATCTTTAAAGAAGAAACACTGCACTTGAATTTTATACCAAGGGGCCTTTGAAGGGTGCTGTTAAGGAGAGTAACTAGCTGCATATGCATCGAAAGATGGCCTAGTCGGCCATCAATGGAAAGAGAGGCCCATTGGACTTGCAAACTTTATATGCCCCAATATAGGGGAATGCCAGGGCCAAAAGAATGGGAATGGGTGGGTAGGGAAGTGGGGGGCGCTATGGGGGACTTTTGGGATAGCATTGGAAATGTAATTGAGGAAAATATGTAATAAAAATATTAAAAATCAAAAAAAAAAAGAAGGTTCACTTTATTGGAAATGGATACCATGAGAGAAAACTACAACTTGATACAATGTAGAGACTAGTAGATTATGTGGAACCCAGACCAAATCCATACTTGTACATCATAGCTCCTGTATTGATGATGTCTCATGTACCACCAGAAAAAAAAAAAAAAAAAGGAGAGTAACATTTTAAAGTTGGCCTCTTGCAGGACTCTCTGCGTCTCTTGAATGTAGATTGGGGTACAGAAAACAAATCTGAAGACAAAGGGGTGAACACTGGGCATAATAATCCAGGTATGAGAGAACAGCAGCCACACTGTAGGTCCTAGGATGACAATACAGGACGTAATGGAGAAAGAAGACTAAAGGTTGATGTTGGAAGGGACGAAGCTTCAGGGATACAATTGCATTTCTGGGACTGAGTTGACTCATGGTGCCATTCATTGCTTTTAGGAACACTGGGTGCTCTATTGGACAGATTCTGACTTCAGTTTTGGACATATTAAACTCAGAAGCCTGTGGCTACATTAGAATAGGTTGTGTGAATCCACACATTAAGACAGATTCATCATGGCATGAATTATGAATGATGCTCATGTGGGTTTCATAACCATGCATTACACACTGTGAGAAAAATATGAGTGCCTCAACTAAACTTAAGGAATATCAATGTCTAAGGCACAAGAAGCCTACAACATGACTAAGAAAGACCATTTTCATCTAAGAAAAAAATCCCAGAATACTGTACTGTTGTAGCTAGAGTTGGTGGGAAACTTGATTTGAATAATGAAGTTTCAAATACAGTATGACATTCATGATTGCAGATATTGTTGTGAACTAAGGGTAGAAGTCATACTGACACATGAGTAAGAGAAAATTTTGTCACTGAGTTGTAGTTGGAGGAGAAATATGGCTACAGTGGTCACAGAATCACCTAAAAACTGTATGTGTAACACAGAGGTTTGGGAAATGAGAGAGGGAGTGGAATGTAGCTCATCTGATGGAGTGCTTGCTAAGTATACACTGGGCTGCAGGTTTCATCTATTGTGTCAAATAAACTGCTTGTAGAGGTGAATTCCAATAATCCCAGCAATAAGGAGGCAGAAACAGAAATATCAGGTAAAAACAAAACTACCAGGAGTCCAAGGTCATCCTAGCTGCATCTCAAAATCAAGGCCAGACTGGGATACTTGAGAGTGTTTCCAAAAAGAAAAAAAAAAGGGAACAAAGCTTTTTTTAAATTGTAAAATGTGTTTATACACACAAAGAATTGGGGCTAGGTGATGGAGACATGGCAGTGTTTTAAAGAAGTTTCCAGTAGAAGAATGGGGTTACAGGCTACATTCAGTACCAAGTGGCAAGGACTAGTGTTAGCTGCAGTGGAGGATGAAGACAGAGTCTGACAAGATGAGGGAAAAAGCCATGTGATATGAAGCAGATGGTCAGGAGTGAGCACAGGGACAGACTAGTGGTGACCAGCTGAGTGGTGCCCATTTAGAGTTCCTGCCCATTTAGAGTAACTGGCTTAAAATGGACTAGGTGGATATTGAACATAGGTGTTCATACATTTCATAAGTCACTCCCAGCCTTGGGAAAGACTAATATCATCTAAGGGATTGGATATAAAATCCAAATTCTAGACCTTTAAGTTGGAACTTCTAAATACTGAAATCTAGGACTCCAGAGGATTTTTTTTTCTTTTTTTCAAATCTATGGTTGAGAGCTATTAAGAAAGCTTCTATTTTTGGAGATAAACACAGGAGCTGTCTTCCTCTTGTAAATAAGGCAGAATGCTTAAAACTTTGTTTTTTTTTTCTTTATTTTTTAAAAAATGGCATAGTAGTGTTATTCTGGTTAGGGTTGCACCTTGCCCGCTGACTCACGAGCTTTTAGCACTCATTCATATATCCCAATTTGAAGGGAAAAATTAAGAGTGTAAAGCAGACAAAGGACGATTTATTGAATGTGAACATATTGAAATGAAAGGGCCTAAAAGATCAGTGGCAGCAGCCACCATGTTCATCTTCAGGGTCCTTAAGTGAGGTTGTGTAGTGGTCCACAGTAATGCACAGCTAGGCAGTCCTGGTGAAGACTGTGCTCTCTTTCAGTGACCCTTCATGACCTCTTCTGGAAGGTGGTATAAGAAGTTGTGCACTTCTTTCCAGGAGAAAAATAATTGCTCACTGACTGGGTCAGGCTTTACCTTTCTTCTTTTTCAGGGATGAGATCCCAGGAAGAATTCAAGTTTCGTGGAGTCCATTGCTTCAGTAGTTTTATTGCCAGAGTAAGGCATGTGTGTATATTTTTAACCCAACTTCATTGCTGTCAAGCCACTAAAAGGCTAAACTCAGCAGGTTCCAGAGAAAAGCAAAAGCACATGAATGTGGGAAATGGACTTATGGGGGAGGGGGGGGGGATGTGACTGGGATGGGAGGGAAATAAGAGGAGAGGATGACTATAACCATAATACTTTATGTATATTATTAAATTATCACATAATATGCTTAATTAAAGAAAGGCCACCCCCACCAAAAAGACACACAAAATGTCCTAATAAATATTGACTGTATTGTGCTTTGAATAGAAAATAATTTTCAATAGGTTTTATTTTTAGTATTATACTGTTGTATATACTTAGAAGTCTTGGAGCACATTCTGTGTCACTGGAATGAGCAAACAGACACTCAGGATGTGTTTATTTTCTACTCTCACAGAGATCATCTTCAGGTTTGTGTAGTGCATATGTGTGTATAGTTTTTGTTTGGCTCTAAATATATCCTCTCTTTTCATTTGCCTGTTTCTATGTCTGTGCCTCTCTCTTCTCTCCTTTTCCATCTCTCTTTCCTTGCACTTCCCCCTGTGGTGTGTGTGTGTGTGTGTGTGTGTGTGTGTGTGTGTGTGTGTGTGTGTGTGTGTGTGTGTTCAGATACCCAAAAGGACATATTTCCTCCAGAAACAAAATTATACTCGCCAGCACTATATCCACAAGCACACAAAGTGTGACTTTCAGTAATGAAATAGTCATGCAACAAGAATAATGTTTCTATCATTTGTTTACCTCAGCTGTCTCTGAAATGTACCATGTAATCTTTGAGAGAAAACTTTGTGTGATACACCCTCCCTCCCCACACACACAAATTCACAAATTATGTGTGTGACATCTACATGAGGCACATTCATCTTCTATCTAAAATACAATCTAAAATTTAGTTCTTACAGTAAGGAAATAACCCACCTAAGACTTTTATTGCCATATGTGGTCCATATTTATAAAAATACATAACATTTTATGGTATATATTACAGAAGCAGTTTTCATTTTCCTCCACAAGTACTCATTATGGCTGACTAGGCTTCCTATGATGTGTTCATTTTATAAGTACAGTAGTTAAGCAGCTAAGTGACTTCTTCAAATCTTGTGCTATATTTTGCATGTATATGTGATTTTATCTTTCATAAAGATGAAATCTATGCCCCCAGCACACATACATACTGAGCAATGCATTATAGATACTCCTTTCTTACCTAAGCCATTTGCTCTGAGCCAGGATCATATGTTCCTGGTTTTCCCTAAACTTTGCCACTCATATCATGACCTGTGGACCAGCACATCAATAACACCTTGATGTTTATTCAGAATGTGTAATCTTCACTGTCAGAACACTTGAATTAGAAACTGCATTTTAATGAAATCCTTCCAGTGATTTATGCTCACAGTTAACTTTGAGAAGCTGAAGGTCCACAAGGGAAACCTGTGCTTCCCAGCTAGACAGTCTCTAATGAACTACAAAGCAGGTTGTTTGCTCCCTCAAGAAGGTTTCTGCTTAATTTTAATTGCTGAACTTCAAAATATGCAAAATTAAGTTATAAGGAAAAATAATAATAAGGGTTAAGTTTGAGCTGGCTTGCTAAAAACAACTGCAAATGTCAGCAGGATAATTATTTTATTCTAATGAGAAACATGCCTCCCTATTTTTTTTATAGGATATCACTTTTTAGCCCAAGCTAATTGCATCTCTAGTATGTAGTACTTTCTCTCTAACCAGCCTGATTATAAGGATACACTTTTATTTTCAATTCTTGGTTTAAAAAGATGACTTTAATGTGTCAGCATGCAAGCACACCCACCATCTATCACTTCCATCTTCAACGTAAGACTTTTATAGCAATGTATCCTCTTTAAGAGCACAATACAGGACTTGATTGTACTGGCTGCTTTTGTGTGTCAATTTGACACAAGTTAAGAGTCATCAGTGAGGCAGGTTCTTCAATAGAGAAAATACTTCCATGAGATTTCAATCAGTGATCAACAGGGGAATGTGGGCCTGGGTTCTATAAGAAACTAAACTGAGCAAGATATGGGAAGCAAGCCAGTAAGCATGACTCCTCCATGACCTCTGCATCAGCTTGGGCCTCCAGGTTCCAGACCTGAGTTTCTGTCTGTACTTCCTCCAATGGATTATGATCTGGAAGTTTAAGACAGATACACCTTTTCTTTCTCTACTTGCTGCTTGGTCATGGTGTTTTGTCATAGAAATAGAAATCAAACTAAGAAATTGATGATGCTTTTAAAACATAAAATCCATATTATCAGTATATAAGCAAATATAGTTTTTCAAAGCAGCCTTTAGTAAACTCCTGTGGAAACAATGTGTAGCCATCTTCTAATGACTCATTTAATAATAATATGGAGAGATTCACAATACTGATGTACAACAAATTAATTGCCAACTTGATAGGGATGGCCTTTATAACAGTTCTTACTGCCATGAATGAGAGAATGGTAAGTGTGAACAGACAGAGCTACTGGGTGAAGACACAGTGGCTGTGCCAGCATCAGTGATCGTGGCAAGAGGATAGCTTTTCAGACTTTTCCCCATGATAGGTTTTCACATTCTGGCCTTTGGCAGCAGTCTTCCTGTCTCAGTATTCTGTGCGCTGGATTTACATTGCTGGCTTAGATCTTTATACTAAAGGTGAATATCCTTGGAAGGAAGCAAGATTTAAAAGTAGTACTGTTCTTCAAATGAGGCAATCCACAAAGTGCTCCGTCAGACCTCTGATTATCTGGGGGAGCAAGTCTGCATTTTTGATAGGACTCAGAGGGAGTGATGAGGAGGGACATTCTTATTTCTTTTCACAGTTTAAACCCAAAGCAGTTTGTGGTCCTTCAGTATGTCTAGATAAGCATTAGGAGGTGAATACTGTTTAGACTAGTTTAAATCTTTGAATACATGCACTATTGATAAAATATTTAGTGAGGATACTACATGAAAAAATTTTCACTGTGCATGTGTGTGTGTGTGTGTGTGTGTGTGTGTGTGTGTGACTTAGAAGGTTGAAGGCTGACTGCACAAGCTCAGAGAAGGGCTATGAGGATGTTGAACTCGGGAGACCAATCTAGATTGTTTTTAATGAACATTGGATTTGCATTAAAAAAGAAACTTAGTTTCCATGCAGAAAATGAATTTCAGCATAGATTACTGACTGATAGAATGAATATTCATACGATGCAATGAGAATGCATAGGAGAACATCTAATCAGACAGGGCAAAGCAATGCTTGAGCAAGGGCTTAACTATGAGTGAGCTGAGCGGTACCCAAGAGAGGAAGGAAAAGATGCTAACATGAAAAAAACAGTGGAAATTATAGACAAGAGCTATATCATCTGGTCTGTTCTCTGTTTGTAATGAGCTTTATAGGAATAGCAGATGATCTTTGAACTAAAGAGGGGAGAAGTTACATTTTAGAGACCCTTAGACTGAGGTAACAGGTTTTTCATTCAAAAAAAAAAAAAAAAGGTGTGACTACTAGAAAGCATAAAAATGGCATTCAAAAGAGTATCTTAGAGAAATAGTTGGATCTCCTCGAGTAAGTATTGGAGAGCGTTAAGCTTAGAAAGCAGCAAGTGGCGTTTTGTGAGATACACATGATCCCAGTTATTGAGAAGCAAAACCAGGAATATCAGGGATTTGAGGTACATCCTTAGCTTCTCAGTTCTAGGCTAGCTTGGGTTTAATGAGACATTGTCTTAAATCGACAACAGAAATAAGACAAATTAACAAAATAAAGGCAACTGTGGTGATATCTCTATATCTTCTATTCATGCATGAGGACAGAAGTTGGGATTCCTACAGTCATGTTAATATCTAAGCACTGCAACAACCTCATCACTGAGGGCAGAGTCAGATGGATTCTGGAGATTCTGTTGCCACCCATTCTAGCCTAAATAAATAAATTTGCTCTCTCAATAAATAAGGTAGGGAATTATAGAGGAAGACGTTTGCCTTGGATATTTGAAAAGAGACACAGAAACACACACATTTTCTCTTTTTATTTCTCTCTCACCTCTCTCTCCCTCCCTCCCTACCTCTCTCTCTCTCTCTCTCTCTCTCTCTCTCTCACACACACACACACACACACACACACACCATACAAACAAGCAGGGAAAAGGAAGAAAAATGAAAAATGGAAAAAAAAGTAGGTGTTTGAAGAAATACATAGACACAGACAGGTAGGAGAAAGAAGAAAAATTAGGAATGATACATGTTTGAAGAAACGTATCAATACTCCAGATAATTAATGTCCTAAAAGGTCTAATTTTAAAGGAAAGAAAATGAAGATGAATGACTATGACCTAGGATTAAGTAATACATATGTTTGTTTCAATAGCTAGCTTTATTTAATAAGAAAAAGTTATTGAGCACTTCTTGTATCTGGGAACCACTGTTACTCTGTTTAAGTATTTGAAATGTAATATAAACTTTGTGTAGCAGTGACTTTGTATATAGGTGACTATTATGGCCATTAAAACTTGTATGTGATTAGGAGGACTCATTTCAGTATGTAATTTTTAAAAACAAAATGGTAAAAAAAAAACTTTCAGTGCAGCAAAGAATACTATATTTGAAGTTAAGTGAAACTAATATTAGGAAGTTTCTTTTTGCTTTGCCTTCATTTTGCAAAATCAGTGTTCTTTCCCTCCATGACTCTGCAAATATGAGGAATTTTGCCAACTATTAATGAAATCATTCAAAGAACTAAAAGCCAAATTGAGAAACAAAATATATCATGACTTGTTTTGAAGGATTCAGGAGCAATGATTTATAATGTCTTGTGGTTCTCACTTAATAGTTATATCTTTTAAGGAAAATAACAAAGATTATGACCAATGAATTCAAACTTAAGAGTATTGTTGGTTTATTATTATCATGATTGTTTTGATTTCACATATAAGATTGGTGAAATTAGAGTTCTTATGGTTCTCATAGAAACATTTTTATGAGTAAACATGCATGGCCTATGCAATGAGATTATCCTGCATTAAAAAAGAACTATAGTGTGGTTTCACTCATGGAGTATATTAGTCCCTTTAATGCATATTATTTAAATAAAAAATATTAAGTACAGTGAATGCAAGCAGATATATGTTTCCCAGGTTGAAATCAAAGAAATTAATTGGTTTTGACTTCTAGCAGTTTACTGTGACCTCAATTTTAATTTAAAATAAGAAGCTCATAGAGAAATTGTTTACCATTTATCTTATAGCCTAGGGCCTTCTTTGATTTTGTTTGTTAGCTTTTCATATTACATTATTAATTTATTTTTGGGCACTAGGATAAACTCCTTTGTTCTGGTTATAGGATTGTAATTGATAAAATATCTAGAGTTTTTCTTGAGATTAAATAGAATTACTCAAGTAAAAACAAAACCCTTCAAACATACCTGGCTGTAGAGTCACCCTTCATGACATCCAATGACTAAATTTTAAAAAGCACTCCTGTTATATAAGTAGACTTTAAATCAAGTCAATGTCTCAGAAAAAGGGCATGATAAGATGACATCACCTTAGAATATAAGGTACCTGAATGTCTTTTTCTGACCTAAGCACAGTAAGGTAGTCATAAGCCTGTAGTGCCTGGGTCAGATACGAGAACTTCTTTGGACTGATGGATAATTTAGCTTGTACTGGAGTTTCACTTTGTGGATTTTCATTGTTTCTGAGTTTTGCTCAAGAAGCAGACATCAAAAGAATAAGTAATAGGGGTCTGGTACTAAAATCATCCAAAAACATGCTTTAGGAATTTAGGCAAGTATAAAAATACAAATTACTAAAAGCTCAAGTTTTATACATCCTCAAAAATGAGGATATTAGGGCTGGGTCATGTAACTCAAAAGAGTATAAGGCCAGCTACATTAGGTGTTTTTAATGGGTGGAACATATTTGAAAGGAAACAGAAATTTGTATATGTACATGTTACAATAATATCCCTTTAAACATTGGAAATGTGGTGTTTGATATCATACTTGTGTTAAGCTTCGTTATGACCACCAGTTCCTGAAAATTTGTTTCTTTAACATTGCTCCAAGAGAAGAACCCTTATCACCAGCATTCATTTCATTTTCCTGACTTAGACCTCACATTCCAGAGCAGTAGCCAGTATTCAAAAGCCTAATTTCATGTCCATAGTGCAACCATCTGGCCTCAAAAGCTACCTTGGCACAAACCACATACCTACTGTGGTCAGTCTGAGTGTCTCTGCAGGAATATCAGCTGGCTCTGGAGATAAGGAGTCTGTGTCTTCCACTAGGCTGCACCTGTGCCTTGGACACTGTTCACTCTCCACTTAGCTTCTTGGCTTGTTTTCTGTAATGCCTATGTCAAACCTCATTTAACTCTTGAAGATTAGCTGTACCATTCCTTTTTACCCCTTTTTCTGACAATGGATGGTTTTACTTGCTTCTATTGGGAAATAATCAGAGATGTGTGCCCACCATGAACATCTTCCTAGGCCCACAAACTCTGGTCCATCTACCATGGTCTTAATTAGGCATTAGGTTATAACATTAAGGAAGCTTCCTCAACTCTACTGTTGGGTTGTATTTCACTGTGTCTTTTCCCATTGGCAGTTCTGATGTTGTGTTGGAACTGAACGTAGAGAATTGCCTCATTCAAAGTTGTTTGCTTGGTGTTTCTCATTGTCTCTAATTTATAGTTTAATGCTCGGTAGACACTTAATAGAAAGGTGATGTCATTTGTTCTATTCCTCCTTCTTTTTCTCTCTGCTGTGGCTCTCCTTAGGTGACCTTGCCTATTATGCTTTTTTTTTAATTCTATGTAATATATATTGAAAAATTATGGCCATACACTGAGACATCAAGAAGTGACTCTTGGGGAAATATATAGTTCTGTCCTTTAAAGGACACAAAGAATGAGACAACTCTGTGAGTTCAATTCTAGGAACTACATGGAGACCGCCAATGAGCAAGGGCACAATGAATTACATGCCAGCAAAGGATGCATAGTCAACTACTGAAGAATAAAATTATTTCTGCATAAGAGGCATGTGGCTGATAAACATACACAATATTGCCTTTATTAATGTAAACCCATGGGACATATTAATTTTCTCTATTATTCAGAGTGTAGAATAAGCCAGACTTTATTTTCCTAAAAGAGAAAGAACCTCTTTCTAACCATGTGTGTGGGCCATTGGTCTTGTTGTATTTCTTCCCTATGGTCTTTTTTCATGAAAATTAAATGGAAGAATCATCCCTATTTGAGATATGACTTATTGTATTTGTAGGCATATCAACACTCAGACAATAGCAAGACATGACATTCTTGTCACAGGAAGACAAGGAAGCAAGTGATAGGAACATTTGCTGGTAATTTCTTGTTTTCTTTCTTCCTTCCTTCCTTCCTTCCTTCCTTCCTTCCTTCCTTCCTTCCTTCCTTCTTTCCTTCCTTTTTCCTTTCTTTCTTTCTTTCTTTCTTTCTTTCTTTCTTTCTTTCTTTCTTTCTTTCTTTCTTTCTTTCTTTCTTTCTTTCTTTCTTTCATCACATTTCACTGACCACAGAAAATTGCTTGATCAATCCTGATTTTCATGTTTTGGTGTATTATAGAAATAAAAAAAGTCTTTGCTATAGGTATATCTGTGGACAAGAGAGTTCATATGAAGAAGCAAGAATCTAGTATTAATAAATAAAGAGTGGGAAATATTCACCTGTGCATATCTGAGTATTGTCAAAAGTGAGAGAGATAGGAAGACATGACAAAAGAATTACTAAGAATGTCTACATCATGATGTTAATAAAGAGTTTAAAGATTTGGGGTGAGACTGGCGATTGTAGATAATAATTATATCAGTATATTGTAGGAAGGACTGTTGGGAGTTCATGAGAGAAGTCAGTAATTACAAACATATATGCATATGTGCATATGTACATGTATATTGAGACCACAATATTATATTTGACAACTCTTATGAACAAGATGAATATAGGCAAAGGTTGAACATTGTTTACGTAATATTCACACATTTGTTATATTAGTACATGTTTCAGGTATGTTGCTTCAGGTATGTTCTCTTATCCTTGAGTATACTTAGTGTTTACAGTTATGATTGTGGTTCATATGACCAATTAGCAGCCAGATTGCAAACTCTGGGTTTACACTGTCCTGATTAGTAATGTGCCTCAGCCACCCAGACAGCACACACAGTACAGATTGCCAGTGCTGTAATGTTGGTGAGAAGTCTCTTGTTCTCCCTGTACTTCTTTGCCTGTTACATCAAAGCTTTGTTTAGAATTTGAGCCATACATAGAAGCTTGATCTTTTTTTATTCCTTGTATATTGGTGATGTCTTGCAGAGTCTTGTATAGGAGAATCTAATCACTGAAAAATTAGAATATACATACGATTTGAGTAATGTTTATACAGAGGTAGTCAACAATTAAGTCATGCTTTCTCAGTGTTTGAAGGAGGGAATATAGGAACAAGAGCATGCACTTCATACTATTAAGTGAAATGCACTCACGTGTATCACATCTTTGAATGTAAGGAAGCAGAATTCATATTAGAACAGTTTTGAAATTCTGTTGTGTATATGATGCATAGATTTTGTATTCAATATTGGTAAAATAAGAACTTAACATATGATTTCTTAAATTTTGAAACCATAACTTCATAGAATAATTTAATCTTCATTTGCTGAATACCTCTCCTAGTTTTTGTAGAATATCTTCATTTATGTCCAACTAGATGTGTGTTCTCAAACAGGCCATAGTACACTGGCTACTGTTTATTATTCTAAATAAAAATATTAATTATTTATATCTTCTTTAATCATAAACACGGATTCATGGGATGACAGATAGTATGTTGTTATTGGCTTCTTGGTGTTTCATTTATTGCTTAAGGTTGGCATCTACTTGCTGCCTTGGAATTCACGGTAAGTAACTGCCAGAACTCATGAAGCCAGGGTTCAGGCAAGGATTGCACTTATATTTGTGAGACAATAGCACTGAGAAACGGTTTGTGTTTATTTTTTCTTTTCATTTTCTTTACCCTCTGAGGAAGAGAGTTAACATTGCTGGACTTACACTCTGGATAATCCTTCTCCCTCTGTCTCCAAAGTGTTGGTGATGATACCTGGAACTTTATGTTGCAACCCTTTCTGTAGCAAAGACACAAGAGATGGTTTTTGCTTTCAGAACCAAGTAAGTAGCTACAGATGTATGTATCCCACTATGGAGACAGAGATAAATCCATTAGTCAATCATTCTCAGTGTTGAGATTGGAGCAGAAGCCAGGATATCAGTTAAATTTTGATCATAAAAAAGATCAATATTGAAAACCTGTTCAATCTCTGTCTCTCTCTGTCTCTCTGTCTGTGTCTCTCTTTCTTTCTCTCTGCATCTGGTATCTTCTCATGAATTGAATTGAGTGTATATCATATTAGGATTCTAATTGCTTATGGCATATTTTGAAAAGAAAACTCTTCTTTTTTAAATTTGTTTTCCCACTTTCTTCATTTTCCTTTATTAAGAAATCAGATGTTTATTTCATTATAGAGGAATGATTCTCTGCTTTCCTGATTTTTTTCTCTTTACATCTCTAATTTAATCTTGAACTAAATCCCAAGAATCATGTACTGACAATTTTATCCCATTAATTTCCAGAAGCCTTGAAAGCCTTTTCTCCTCAAAGGTCCTTTCCAGTGAGTCTTTTCCTTCTAAAATTCTCTTTCTGTTTTTGATAACCTTAAATGTTATTCCTCAGGCATATCCCATGATTCATTTGAAACAGTGTTTCTCACTGGCCTGCAACTTTGCTAAGTAAGCCAGGTGTGCTGGACAGCAAGCTCCAGGAATTCATCAGTCTGCTTTTCCCGAGCTGGTATTCTGCGAGCACCATCACGTCTGACTTTTACTGCTTTCTGAGTATCTTACCTCAGAACCTCACAATTATAAGGCTACACACTCCCCATTCTAATCATTTATCTTTTAAAGTGATTTATTAATTATTTAAAATGAACAGTCATTAATTATGATTACTTATACATATTAGTTAAATTTATTGGTCTAATTAGGCTTAACGCAATTGTGATGCGAATCTCACAGTTTTCAGTGTTGCCAAATAACTTTGGTGTGTTATGTGGATAGCTGTTGTTTTCCTCTTAACAAGCAGCACCAGTATAGCATGCTGAGCCAGCTGTGATTTAGAAATCTGGAGCCTGGAAAGCTAAGAAGAGAAGCATGAAATAGGAAGAGAGTGAATGGGCAGGGGGCAATTTCCTGCATAGGAAACCACAATAAAAGATACTCATCTTGTCTAATAGAATTGCCAATTTCAGGCCATAGGCTGCATGATTTACAATGAACAGGAATGTGTCTGCTCACAGTGGTGAAGGCTAGGAAGTCCAGTGTCAAGGGGCAGCCATGTGATAAGGGCTCTGTAGTCTGGAGGGATCTAATGTGCCTGGGGGAAAGGCTGCATGGAGATTCTATTGCAAGCAATAGGATTGATTTTTATGGAACATATGTGTATTGGACATTTGGACTAGCTTGTACTTATCACTTCAATGAGAGTTGTATCTTAAATGAGGTACTTGTGCTTTTTGCTCATGTCAAGACTCGAACACTCCCTGTGAATATTGAGATTTTTCTTTAATGTTAAATATGTGTCTTTTTTTTTAGGTTACTTATTTCCATATATTACGTGTCTGGAATTTAGTTTACTACAGGGTATTAGTGTTCCTGCTCTTCATTTCCATATATTTATACCCTATTTTGTGTATCCATGTGCTTAAATACTAAGGGCTATCTTTTGTTTTAAAGGTTTATATAATACTATTTCCCCTCTGGGCTTTGTGGTTTAGGATTTATTTTTAAAATTTCCTTCACCCATTTTAATCAATAATCCCTTTTCCTCTACTTCTCTCCCTCCTCCTCCTTCATGCAGTTTTAGATGCACAGAAAAACTAAGGAGAAACTCCAGAGCCCCCATATCTTCCATGCTAATCATCATTTGTTCAAAAAAGAAAACTGTGATTTTTCCATTGAATTGTCTTTGTTCATTTATGAATGATTTCTCTACCTTTCCCCGACCCTCTCCCCCTACACCTTTCTGTGGGCTTCTTCCTGGGCTCCTTGTCATCCCATTTTCGTGATGACTAGTCTACTGTTGTGATGACTAGTCTACTGTCGTGATGACTAGTCTACTGTTGTGATGACTAGTCTACTGTCGTGATGACTAGTCAGTCTACTGTCGTGATGACTAGTCTACTGTTGTGATGACTAGTCAGTCTACTGTCGTGATGACTAGTCTACTGTTGTGATGACTAGTCTACTGTCGTGATGACTAGTCTACTGTCGCGATGACTAGTCTACTGTCGTGATGACTAGTCTACTGTCGTGATGACTAGTCTACTGTTGTGATGACTAGTCTACTGTCGTGATGACTAGTCTACTGTTGTGATGACTAGTCTATTCCAATATTCTGACAACTACTCTGATGACTACTCCAGCATCGTAAGGACAGGACCTTGCACACAGTTGTTTTGATTATGCCAGTGTTGTGATGATTATGCCTACAGTGCATTCTGTCAGGATGACCATGCCCACTGTTGTGATTATGATGTCTTTATATCATAGTTTGGAAGTTGCATAGATAATGCTTTCAACCATTCTTTTCATTCAATATTAACTTAGCCATCCTGGGTCTTTAGACACCACCTTAACTCTAGATCGTTTTGTCAGTCAAAACAAACTAATGAAAGCTTACACGCTCTTTAACTGGCATTTCATTGAATTTATAGATCAAGTTGGAAAGAGCTGATAGTATTAAATCTTCCTGCCTGTGTACATGAAACACAGCTCTCTATTTTAATAAATTTTTATTTGATTTATAAGATGTATTATTTTGTTCTATAGAAATATATAATCTGGTTGAGCTTTTCTGAGATGTTTCTCTGTACTAATGTTAATAACATTACTTAAACTTTTTAAGATTAATTATTTTATTTATTTACATCCCAAATGCTTCTTCCCCCTCAGTCTCACTTCTCAGAGTTTTTCACTCCATCCCCCTTCCTCTTTACTCTGAGAGGGTCCATATCCCCCTTCCCTGGGGAATTAAGTCTTTACAGGATTAGACTCATCCTCTCCCAGTGAGGCCAAACAAGGTGCTACATATATGTCAGGGGGTAGGGGAAGGCACAGACCAGCCTGTGTATACCCTTTGGTTGGTGGCTTAGACTCTGAGAGCTCCTTCCAGGGGTCCAGATTATTTGACCCTAAAGGTGTTCCTTTGCGGTTGCCACCCCCTTCAGCTCCTTAATCCTTCTCATAACTCTTCCATTGGAGTTCTAGATCTCCATCCAATGGTTGGCTGTAAATATCTGCATCTGTCTCAGTTAGTTGCTGGCAGAGCCTCACAGAGGACATCCATGCTAGGCTCCTGTCCTAGAAAATATCACTGTGAATAAGGTAACCCAGATCCTAAAGGACATGCAATGGTATGTAGTCACTGATCAGCGAATACTAGCTGAAAAGTATAGAATACCCATGATACACCCCACAGACCTTAAGAAGTTAAACAAGAAGGAAGTCTCAAGTGAAGATGTTTCAATTAATAAATTAACTGTTTATTCTGAAAATGTACTTTGTTTATTACATTTAAGATTTTACTTGTTGAATCTTTGGAATTTCTCATACTGAAAATCATGCATGCTGTGTCGAAAGACAATTTTGTTTTCTCTTTTCTTTCCCAGTCTGCATATCTTTTATGTTCTTTGCTTGTCTTACTGCTTTAGTTAATATGTCTTGTAAGGTGTCAAATGAGACTGGTAAGAACAGGTTTCCCTGCCTTGTTTCTGATAGGAGACAGTGTCTAGCTTTTCAGTATTAAAATGAGGTTATGAGTAGGTTTCCTGAACAAGTTCTTTACTAGTTTGATCCTATTCCTTACATTATACCGTGCTGAGAGTTTTTATTATAAGTGGTTGTTAAATTTGGCCAAATGTTTTTATTGATTGATTGATATGATAGTATAATTTTATTCTTTAGTCTACTGTTATGATTGATGACATTAATTGATATTCAAATATTGAAAACCACATTGAATTTTTGGAATTTTTTTAAGGAAAGCAAAACCATTTATTGCTTGTTGAGTAGAATCCGTCATAATAATATTGGGTATAGAGACCTTGATTGATTAACTACACTAAAAAGTTTGTAGTGATTTACAAAGAAGTGTCATTTATTGTTGGATTATTTCACAAGAGTTGTTTTTTTTTCATTCATGGTATATAATCTTAGCAACTGTTGAATTAATTTTTTTTGCATTTTCATATCCATAAAAAGCTCAGACAATGTTCAATATGTCTGTTCTTTACCTCATTGTATTTATTCTTATTGAAGACATAGTCCTGACTTATGGCAATATCCACCCTTTGCTTGATGGGCAATGCAAAGAACCCTTTCACTTGTTTTTAAATATATCAATTATTCATTAAAAATAGCTTTTTTTTCTGGTATCAGCCATGTACCTAATAATGAAGATACAAATGCTTGGTCTTTCGTGTGAAGGGCAGATTTTATTCATATGACATATATTTGTAGTATTTTTATTATTCACTAACATCATTAGGTGGTACTCATGAACACTTAGTATGAAAGATAATGTAGAGTTTTGAAGTCACTTTCCAGCCTTACCTGCTGCTTCATAAAGTAATACTATATCATTTAAAATAAAAAACTCAACAAGCTGAGAGGTGCTATAATGTTAATGTAAAAAAGACACCGTAACCTGGAGTTTTATTCCAGGTGTATGTGCTAATATTTTGAATTTCTCAGTCTTTGGACAAGTAGAGAAGGTCTGGGTAATCAGCCACTGAATGGATCATTGGACATCAGTAAACTTCTTTGTACTCCAAATGTACCATCACCTTTATATACACATACATTATGGGAAGATGTGAGCATACTGAAGTATGCTATTCAAATCTCTGCTTAAGTACGCATGAATCAAAAACTATATTGTGTTATCTATTAATAGCTAACTTGTGTTTTGATTTAATTTGTAACTGTAAGCAGATTTTGTTTGTGGACTTTGTCTAAAATATTACAAGATCTAACATAACAGTTCTAGAGAAAATAAGACATCTATGGGAGGTTAATACAAAATTGTACTAGATAAACAGAAAGGTTGCCAAAATAAACAATTTAAAGTGCCTATTTTTAATCAATGTAGTGCACTTCATATAAAATGTATTTTTTTCAATGGAGTGTCATTGAATATATCAAGAACTCTCCAAGGTAGGCCACATTCTCAAGGATATTTGACCAACATAAATTTGATTCCATGTTTTGTTTTGTGCGTGAATGTGTTACTGCTTGCGTGTGTGCATGCATACGTGCATGAGTACTTGCATGTATGCATGTGTTTTAAGAGAAAAAACAACGTAACATGAGTTAGGTGGATTAGTTGATCAGTGGGGGAAGATATGGGAGGAGTGGGGAGAAGAAACTAATATGATCCAAATAATCCTACATAGTAGTTCTTTTCTACCATTTCAAGTGTTAATATTTTATTCCATCAGAAGTTAGAGTCAGTGGAAAGACATTTTCCTCACAAGCGTGACTACCTGAGTTTGATTTCCAGAACCCTTGAGGGATAAAACAACTGCCTCCCCATTGTCTTCTTTCCTCTACAGATGCACCATTGTCTGATACACACTCACAAGAGTATTCATATATCCATGCATGCATACAATATCAAGAAAAAGAACAAGTGGTCACTTTGAGAGTATATAGTTGGAAACAGATTAGTAGATATCCACAGACGTGGGTAATTGGATTGGCTTCTAAGGAGGATTCAAGTGGACACTTGACAAAAGATACAGAGCAATCCGTATATGTGTACAAAGTGGGTAATGTGTAGGAGCTTTGCAGAATTCAATTATCTTCTATGTTGAAATATTCTTGTGCAGTAAAATACAAAATAAATGGATCTGTGGCATTTATCAGCATCAGAATAGTATTTAAGGATTATTGTGATAAAGTTACTGGCTAGAAGGAGCCACTCAAATGAGATGGGTTATTTGTGTGATTATGTGATTTTGTCCTTGAGAATCAAGGACATAAAAAGAGCAATTAGCTTCTGCTTCTAAAAATCGCTCTGTACATTTTGATTTTTCATTTTACTTTGAATGGTGACTTAGTGAAGAAGTAATTGGGTTACCTCACTCAGGATGATACCTCCTGGGCAACCCATTTGCCTAGGAATTCTTTCTAAAATTTCTAAAATTCATTCTTTTTAATAGCTTTGTAGTACTCAATTTTGTAAATGTACCACATTTTCTGTATCCATTCCTCTGCTGAGGGGCATCTGGGTTCTTTCCAGCTCTGGCTATTATAAATAAGGCTGCTATGAACATAGTGGAGCATGTGTCCTTCTTACCGGTTGGGACATCTTCTGGATATATGCCCAGGAGAGGTATTGCTGGATCCTCCGGTAGTACTATGTCCAATTTTCTGAGGAACCGCCAGACTGATTTCCAGAGTGGTTGTATAAGCTTGCAATCCCACCAACAATGGAGGAGTATTCCTCTTTCTCCACATCCTTGACAGTTTCTGCTGTCACCTGAATTTTTGATCTTAGCCATTCTGACTGGTGTGAGGTGGAATCTCAGGGTTGTTTTGATTTGTATTTCCCTGATGATTAAGGATGCTGAACATTTTTTCAGATGCTTCTTAGCCATTCAGAATTCCTCAGGTGAGAATTCTTTGTTTAGCTCTGAGACCTGGAGGGTATCATCCTGAGTGAGGTAACCCAATCACAAAAGAACTCACATGATATGTACTCATTGATAAGTGGATATTAGCCCAGAAACACAGAATACCCAAGATAAAAGATACAAGTTGCAAAACACATGAAATTCAAGAAGAACGAAGACGAAAATGTGGACACTTTGCCCCTTCTTAGAATTGGGAGCAAAACACCCATGAAAGGAATTACAGAGACAAAGTTTGGAGCTGAAACGAAAGGATGGACCATCTAGAGACTGCCACACCTGGGGATCTATCCCATAACCAGCCTCTAAACGCTGACACCATTGCATACACCAGCAAGATTTTGCTGAAAGTACTCTGTTATAACTTCTCTTGTGAGGCTATGCCTGTGCCTGGCAAACACAGAAGTGGATGCTCACAGTCAGCTATTGGATGGATCACAGGGCCCCCAATGGAGGAGCTAGAGAAAGTAACCAAGGAGCTAAAGGGATCTGCAATCCTATAGGTGGAATAACAATATGCACTAACCCGTACCCCGGAGCTCGTGTCACTAGCTGCATATGTAGCAGAAGATGGCCTAGTCAGCCATCATTGGGAAGAGAGACCCCTTGGTCTTGTAAACTTTATATGCCTCAGTACAGGGGAATGCCAGGGCCAAGAAGTGGGAGTGGGTGGGTAGGTTATGGGGAACTTTTGAGCTAGCATTTGAAATGTAAATGAAGAAAATACCTAATTTTAAAAAAATGGAAAAAAAGTAAAAGAAAACCAAATTCTTAGCAGAATTTAGATAGTGTTAGGAATTTTACATTTAATCATTTTGGGGCTGTTTTCTTAAAAAAAAAACAAATTAATCTATTTTTTACACTTTATATTCCATTCCCTGCCCTCCCATACACCCTCTGTCTGCTCCTCATCCCATATCTCATTCTCCCATCCTACCCCATCTCCACGTGGATGGCCCCACCCCCACCCCACCTTACTTCTAAACACCCTGGGCCTTCAGTCTTTTGACAGGTGCATCATCTCTGAATGAACACAGATCTGGCAGTCCTCTATTCTATGTGTGTTGGGGGCCTCATCTCAGCTGGTGTATGCTGTCTGTTTGGTGGTCCAGTGTTTGAGAGATCTTGGGGGTCCAGATTAATTGAGACTGCTGGTCCTCCTACAGCATTGCCCTTCTCCTCAGCTTTTTTCAGCCTTCCCTAAGTCAGCTGCTTCTGTCCACTTCATTTGATTGGATTATTTTGTTACAAATGTTTTATTAACCCAATCATTTCATACACTGCATATAAAACCCATACAGTATAGTGTAGCCCTTTTAATCTCCTTTTATACATTATATTTATACAGAAATTGTCCTGAGAAAGTCAATGAGAAACTCAATACATTTGTAGTCTGTGAACTTTAGTAAAGGAATATATTCAATAATGATTATAAAATCTTAATGTGAGCAGCACTCAGGTGCTCTGGCCTTTTCGTTTGAGGAAGCCTGATGAACATTTGAAGAGTATGAGAAATACTTCATTATTCAGTTTACTGACTGGATCCTATCTGCTCTTGACTATGTGACAGTACTTGGTCCTTTGGAGACAAGTTAACTGACTCCCCCTCAGAGTCCTTTCAGTGCCAAGGCATAGTGACAGTGGATCACAGAGATCAGGGCTGTTGTGTATGGCCTGAGAAGATGGCAGATTTTTTTTTCTCTACTGCTACTGTATGGAAAATATAAAGATCACATTTTGATTTTGAGAATTTGAAATGAGGATAGTGAAAAATCAAGGAGTGGGCTTTTATTTTGTTTTAATCAACTTAATTTTAGTCAGTGTGATTAAGTGACTCTATATTGAATAACACAGTATTAAATGATTCGTCAGGGGACAAATTCTTGTGTTTAGGGACAAATATGTCTTGTAAAAATTTCCATATGGGAACTTGTTCAAACATAAAATGGAAATTACTTTAAAATATCCTATCCTCTAGAAAGGGTGCCATTTTTTGCCATCTAGTTACCAAGGTATAAGTGTTAGAACACAGAGATGTTTTCCTCATCCCATGTGAGAGACAGCCTTGTGAGTGGCAGAAGTCAAAGATAGGGAAGGGTGTTGGGAACTGGTAGTAGTCAAGGTAAAATCTTAAGGAGTTAGGAAGTTTCTAACTTAAACAATCAATTGGTAGGAAAGGTGGGAGAAAACAAAATTTAATAGCATTTTACAACAAATTTCCTTCTTTTCTGTCATGTTAGCCATATACCACAAACAGTATCAACATAGATTGAGTAATGGATTTTTATAGGCAATCCTTAGTGAAATGAGCATGCTAGCTGGCCAATTCAAAGTTTACTGTAAGAAACAATGTTTTTGGAAGTGTTAGCAGTCCCTCATGGAGGCTCAGACAATATGCCAACATTCATTTTATATCTCTTGCCAACTTTGACAGTTGTGTCCCTTCTTATTTCACTGCCTGCTTCAAAATTCAGAATCAAGTACATTTTTGACACAGCATAGACACTTGGCTTTGTTCTGAGGTTTTCATGCTGCAGTCATTTGTCTACACTGTCTTTGACCCTGACTAACGCTTTCTTGGAAATATTGAATAAATTTTCTATTTGGTGAGATTAGAAGGAGGAAAATGTTAGTGCTTTATTATCCTTTTCCACAGCTGCTGGTTGAGAGACTGTCTCGCGGGTTGTAACAGCCGACTGCCACCATACTACATGTGCAGTGGACTTGTGCAGTGCGTATGGTGTGGGGGTCACTATTAGTAAATCTCATTCGTCCAGAGATATCAGTCATATATTAATACTTCAGCTGCAGTAATATCAAGGGTCGTGAGAGGCATGGTGTCACACAACTTATACCTGAGCACACAGGAAACAGAAGCAGGTGCATCTCTGTGAGTTTGAGGGTAGCCTCATCTATAGAATGAGGAGTTTCATTCCACCCAGGGCTACATAGAGAGAGACGATGTCTCAATAAAGAAAAGTAGTAAAGGTTAACTTCTTGTCCACTTCCTCAGTCACTTCTGAGCTTTGCTGAGGAAGAGGTTGGTGTTCACTAGGTTCAACTGAAATTGTGCGGTTTTTTTTTGTTGTTGTTTTGTTTTTGTTTTTTTGTTTTTTTGTTTTTTTTACCGGAGGTGTTAAGGAGTGAGCTTTAGGTTTTGAGATTCTTTCTTTAATCCTCAGAATACTTGACTGAGTGCATTTGACATTGCCCTTCACTCCTCTTTTCATTGATCTCACTGTACTGCCCCCTCTGTAGAATCTCCATTGTGACCAGGATGAAATAATGGGAAGACCCCCTTATGATTTTGCTTAGTTTATAAATATACACCCCATCTCTCTAACTCCAGCATGCTATTGGACATGAAATCTTCCATCTGTTGTCTCATGCTCAAATCATGTACTTTAGAATACCTTGTTTTCATTCAATATTTAATGTAGGTATTAAGTTACCAACTGGAGTTACCCCCACATGTTCATGAGTTTCAGAAGCTGAATTAATTTGTAGTGAATATGTATCATTATGAATTGTTAACATCATTTTATAAGAATTCAGAACACCATTATAGCAAAAGTCATTCTTTATACCCTAGATGTATCTATGCTAGTGAATTTGCTTTACATCAGACCAAATACCTGTCAGAAGCAAAGGCACAAAGATTCACTTTTTGCTCATGAATTCGGAGGGGTTTGTCCATCAGGACATGGGGACTGAGGCACAGCAGAACAGTCCACATTTTGGTTTTCAGGAAACAGCAAAATAAGGAGCGTTTAGGGAAAGATATACTCTCCATGGACATTCTCCTGGTGATCCATCTTTTCCAGCTAGTCTGAACTTCCTACTCTTCACCACTTTTTAAAAAGACATCACATAATTAATCTTTCAAGACATTAATCCATGCATTTGGGAACAGAGCCTGTGAGATCCAATTACCTCTTGAAATATCATCATAGATGTAGTTAGAATTGTGCTTTAACCATCTTTTAGATGATTCTAGATAAAATGTACAAGTTAGCAATCAATGTTAATTATCATAGTGTCATTTTATTTTAATTAAGTTTCTACTTTGGGAAATGTAAGGTAAATAAGATACATATTCTTGTGTTTCTGATGGTCATTAGTTCAGAAAGAAAATTTTAAAAACCTGAAAACTACACACAAACACACATGTGCACACCCTAGGAAGATAGAGGAAGGCCATTAAAAGGCACCTTAATATTAATAAATTATTTTGCCCAGGAAAAAATCACATTGTGAGATGATGATTATGATGATGATGATGATAAAATTGGAGCATATATCAGACAGCAAATACAAGGTTGAATCCTTAAAAGATAGTATCTACTTTCACCCAAACCTCATAACAAACTGGTCCTATTACCAGTATTGTTCTAGAATAGCAGGAACACTAAAGGTCATTGCAGCATAATTAAATTTTGGAGCTGAACATCCTAATGCCATTTTATATGGAACTAGTTCCTATCTTGGATGTATTAAATAATTTCTAATTTTAATGTTCTTTTGTTATTTTAACCAATAAAAACTGTGAGTTAGCAATTTAATTTGAGCAGGTAGTTTTAGAACTTTGTCCGCTGATTTTTCCATCTATATATATTTGAAATAGTCATTTCTAGGTCACACTTTGTGGCATCTCTTTCCAATTAATGTAGGCTTATAAAGAATATTGTGATAGAATTGTTTAAAATTTTTTGTGGGTTTGGAAATTAATACTTTTTGTACTCTGTGAGTACAAAATAAATCAAATGTGTTGTTGTATACATGTGCATGACTGAAGTCAATGTTCCTGAGTACATATGCATTTGCATGTACACACAGTGTGTGCATGTATGAACATGTGTTCATCTGTGCACATGTGTATCTCTGTGTGCATGCACACTAGTACTAGGGTCCTACTGCATGAATCTATGTAGAATACATGAGGAAAGACATGGGCTTATACAAAGAATTAGCAATTTTGGACAAATTTATCAAATAACCTTTTATCAAATTTATGTGTTTTCTAATAGGGGGAAAGTTTTTTTCTCTCTAGGTGAAACTTATTGATTTCCTCTGAGGTGGTAAAAATGCCACTGTCAACCCCCCATTACAATGCCAAAAGTCACAGTTAAAAGAACAAGTGTTATGAAGGTATTTTAAGTTCAATAATATCTGATGAAAAAAGCTAAAGAAGATTGCAACCTGTAGACACAGCATCCAAATCAGAATATGAACATTTTACAGTGAGACTTGGGAACTTCGCTGCTTGAAGCCTTTATTAGCAAAAAATATGATTGTAGTTTCTAACAAGTCCAAGCTAGGAGACTCAACCTCCTGCTTCTGTCCTTTTCAGTCTCCCCATCACTTGTTCTTCAAGGACTCCAGAGCCTAAGGAGCAGGAGTTGTGAGGTAGATGTATACACTGGGACTGGGCTCCACAACTCTTGGTTCTAGATTGGTTGTAAATTTCTGCTGAAAAGGAGGTATTCTACCAAGGAAGATAATATCAGGTGTTTAACTATATCTCATGAAAAACCCTGAAAACATACATAGACATAACATTATCCCGACTGATCAGGTTACATCTCTCTCTCTCTCTCTCTCTCTCTCTCTCTCTCTATATATATATATATATATATATATATATATATATATACACACACATGAAAGACAACAAAGGGACATATATGGGAGTGTTTGGAGGAAGGAAAAGCAATGGGGAAATAATATATTTACAATCTCAAAGACTAAAAGATTAAGTTTTCACATTAAGCTACTATATATATTACATTATATACACACATTAATATATATTAAAATATATATAACACGTAAACACCTTCACTGTGAACACTGACCTAGTAAATAGCTGATGTAAGGGCTTTTCACATTATGCTGCCTTTTATTACATTGCAAATTGCCTAAAGAATTTTTATCCAACGTATTATTCCATTAGCAAAACTTAAGTCAAAGAAACAAAGCAAGTCTGTAGAAATACATTTGTGTATATGTCATATATGTATATACATTTGTGTATGTGTCATATAATTTTACGTTATACATTGCTTTGGTTTTGGTCTTTAACTTTAAGTATTAGATTTTTAGTTTTATTTCTGATAATATAATAGAAAGTTTAGGACTTGTTTCTTATTTCTGCTACTACATTATTTATGCTTCGTGGTGTGTGTGTGTGTGTGTGTGTGTGTGTGTGTGTGTGTGTGTGTGTGCGCGCGCACATGTGTACACAAGTGCACCTGTTATGGCTTTCCTGTGGAGGTCAAAGACAAATTTCACAAGCTAGTTCTCTTCTTGCATCATGTTAAACCTGAGGATCCAACTGAGAGCCTCAGGCAAGCTTGTGACAAGTGTTTAGAACCACATGTAGTCTTACATTTGTTGTTTTAAAGAGTGCATTGTCTTCAAAATGTCATTTAAGAAACTTTCTCCCTAAATAGAGGGGTTTTTGTTGTTGCTGCTGGGTTGTTTGTTTGTTTGTTTGTTTGTTTTTTGTCACTTGGAAAAATCCACATAGACCTTGCTTTGTTTCTTTGACTGAAGACTTTCAATTGGATACAAATATTTTAGGCAATTTGCAGTGTAATAAAAGGCAGTATAATATGAAAAATCCTTTAGGTCAAGCATAGCTGAAGTTTACTAGTTCAGTGTTCATACTGAAGATGTTTATCCACTAAAGCCTTCATGTACTGCTTTAAGGAAATAAGGTAACCATAGTTACCTCAGAGTCAATGGAAAGAAAATGAGCAAACTCTGGCAGTTGTCATAGTGTCTAGTGTAGGCATGGTTCTTATACCTGAATGTGAGTGGCTGTTTGTAATCCTCCTCTGACTGAAACTTCAGCCTGTTATAGAACAGGAAGAATAAGCATGAGATTTGTAGGTCTCCAGAGCATGGAGAGTGACAGAGACCCATGGGAAAGGAAATCCTGTGTCCCTCCAGACAGGAAGGCTGCTTGATGTGGAGGAGAGGCATGCTTACATTTGCATGGTATATTTAACTTGTCTGTCTTCTGGAAGCAGCATATTTTAAGGAGAGATGGAGTTCATTTTGTATGTTTTTAACCCGTGGAAATAGAATATGTTCGAAGTATACTTAACTTCTGTGTGTAACATATTTCCTGTAGAAATGCTATTTTAGTGCCTTTGTGGGAAAAATATGGATAGTGTTTGAAAAGCATCAACAGTAACACTTTGCTTGGAGAAAGCATAACACTTTTCAAACTGCAAAGCAGTTGCCACACTTTTTAGCATCAAAACTGGTCTCCATACTCCCCTTCACTCTGAGTTTGACCACCTGTCTCATTCTGTTAGTCAAAGTGATGAAATGCTTCAAAGCAGAGAAAGAAGATTGATTTAGTGTGGTCACACTGGGCCAAGGAACAGTTGGTCTTTGGAGTACTGACATGAAGTCTGGGTTTAAATAGAGAGCAGTGTGTACGTATATGTGTGTGTGTGTGTGTGTGTGCATGCGCACATGCACACGAGTGCACGCTTGAGTGCATATCTGTGAATTTATGTATGTGTGTGGTATGTATTAAGGAATCCTTGTCAAGAAATGGTCCCATCTGTCAGCACCCCATCACTTTCTCAGAAAAATTATGAGACTGTGAGGATGTACTCTTAACTTCATAGATTGTTCTCCTCATTATTGGGTCTATCCTGGGAGTTCAAGGTGATTTAATAGAAGAATAACTTATTCCTGTTTATTTGGCTAAAGGAGGACACAAACTGAAGACAGATAGGCTTTGCATCCTGAATTGAGTTTCCTTGGAGTTTCAAATTAGGAGTCAATATATTTTTAGCAAAACAAAAGCTTCTAAGAGACTTTTAGATCTAAGTAGAATTTTAGATATCCAATAATGAAAAAAAAAAAAACCTTTGAAGACCCAGAAATGAACCCACACACATATGGTCACTTGATCTTTGATCAAGGAGCTAAAAATCATCCAGTAGAAAAAAAAGAGCATTTTCAATGAATGGTGCTGGTTCAACTGGAGGTCAGCATATAGAAGAATGCAAATTGATTCATTTTTATCTCCTTGTAAAAAATTCAAGTCCAAGTGCATCAAGGACCTCCATACAAAATGAGACACATTGAAACTAGTAGAAGAGGAAGTGGGAAAGAGCCTGAAACACTTGGGCACGGGGAAAATTTCTTTAACAGAACACCAATGGCTTATGCTCTAAGGTCAACAATAGACAAATGAAACTTCATAAAGTTGCAAAGCTTCTGTAAAGCAAAGGACACTGTCAATAGAACTAATTGACAACCAACAGAATGGGTAAAGATCTTTACCAATCCTACATTCAATAGAGGGCTAATACCCAATATACAAAGTCAAGAAGTTAGACTCCAGAGA
The DNA here is from genome assembly GCF_978045245.1 of Mus caroli. Lineage (NCBI taxonomy): Eukaryota > Metazoa > Chordata > Mammalia > Rodentia > Muridae > Mus > Mus caroli. The sequence goes on along the minus strand of NW_028227269.1, from coordinate 65,611,073 downwards.
ATCAAATAACCCTATTAAAAGTGGGGTAGAGAGCTAAACAAAGAATTCTCAAATGAGGAATACTAATATTCTGAGAAACACCTAAAGAAATGTTCAACACTTTTAGTCATCAGGGAAATACAAATCAAAATAACCCTGAGATTCCACCTCACTCCAATCAGAATGGCTAAGATCAAAAATTCAGGTGACAGCAGAAGCTGTCAAGGATGTGGAGAAAGAGGAATACCATGCTGGTGGGATGGCAAACTGGCACAACTACTCTGGAAATCAACCTGGAGTTTCCTCAGAAAATTGGAAATAGATCTACCTGAAGACCCAGCGATACCACTCTTGGGAATATTCCCAAAAGATGCTCCACTATGTTCATAGCAGCCTAATTTATAATAGCCAGAAGCTAGAAAGAACACAGATGTCCTTCAGCAGAGTAATGGATACAGAAAATGTGGTACATTTACACAATGGAGTACTACTACATAGCTATTAAAAATGAATTCATGAAATTCTTGGGCAAATGGAGGGAACTAGAAAATATCATCCTGAGTGAGGTAACCCAATAACAAAAGAACACACCTGGTATGTACTCACTGATAAGTGAATATTAGCCTAAAAGCTCAGAATACCCAAGATACAATTCACAGAGCACATGGAGGTCAAGAAGAAGGAGACCAAAGTGTGGATTCTTCAGTCCTTCTTAGAAGGGGGAAGGAGCTAAAGAAAGTAACCAAGGAACTGAAGGTGTTTGCAGCCCCATAGGAGGAACAACAATATGAACTAATTAGTACCCCTACAGCTTCCTGTGACTAAACCAAAGAAAGCACATGGTGGGACTCATGGCTCTAGATGCATATGTAGCAGAGGGTGGTCTAGTTGGTCATCAATGGGAGGAGAGGCCTTTGGTTCTAAGAAGGCTCTATGCCTCAGTATAGGGGAATGCCAGGGCCAGGAAACAAGATTGGGTGGGTTGGTGAGCAGGGGATAGGGGGAGGGAATGGGGGGTTTTGGAGGGAAAACAAGGAAATGGGATAACATTTGAAATGTAAATAAAGAAAATATCTAATAAGAAAAAAAAGTAGAGGAAACAAAATACTCACAGGTGGAAATAGGGAGACCAAGTGTATAGCAGAGACTGCCCCACTGGAGGTTCCATCCCATATACAGACACCAAACTTAGACACTATTGCTGATGCCAAGAAGTGCTTGCAGACAGGAGCCTGATATAGCTGTCTTTTGAGAGGCTCTGCCAGAGCCTGACAAATACAGACATGGATGCTCACAGCCATCCTTTGGACTGAGCGCAGGGTCCCCAATAGAGGAGTTAGAGAAAGAATTGAAGGAACTGAAGAGGTTTGCAACCCCATAGGAAGAACAACAATATTAACTAACTACACACTTCCCCCACCCAAAGCTCCCAGGAATTAAACTATCAACCAAAGAGTACACGTGGAGGGACCCATGGCTCCAGCTTCTTTTGTAGCAGAAGATGGCCTTGTTGGACATCAATGGGAGGAGAGGCTCTTGGTTCTGTGAAAGCTCTATGCCCCAGTATAGGGGAATGCAATGGCAGGAAGGCAGTCAGGAATGTGTAGGTGGGTGGGGCAGCATCCCCACAGAAGCATGTGAAGGGGGACAAAATAGCGGGTTTCTGGAGGGGAAACCAGGGAAAGGGATAACATTTGAGATGTAAATAAAGAAAATATCCAAGAAAATAAACAAAAATAACAAACAAAAAAGCAAAAGAAAGAAGATTGAAAAATGATGCACATTTAAATTTTAATAGGGTAATTTTTCAAGTATTTATTTGTTTAATTTTATGTTCATGTGTATGTGGTGTGTGTGTGTGTGTGTGTGTGTGTGTCTGTGTGTGTGTGTGTGTGTGTGTGTAAAACTGGAGTTGTGAAATGTTGTCTTTTTGTGGGTCCTCCAACAATTGGAGCTGGAGCTGGAGCTATCCTTAAAGCTGTAGCTGTATGGAATCTGTTCTCCTACAAGACTGCTTTTCTGAGTTGGTGTGCCAGGATGTGGGGATAAACAGGAGGGTTCCCCCTCTCAGAGAAGAAGGATGGGAGAATGGGAAAGAGACTCAGTGATGGGGACCAATAGGGGAAGCAGTGTTTGTGGTATAAATAAATTAATAAATAAATACATATTTAAAAAAGGAAGTCATAGAGGATGGCATGGTATTGCATACTTTTAATCCTAGCCTTTAAGAAGAAGAGGCATAGGTAGGGAGAGATCCATAGGTTTCAGACTTCCCAACCAGGATTACACACAAGAAAACCTGATCAACAACAATGATAAAAATGCCATAGAATTTATTTCTTCTGCTATATTATATTATATTATATTATTCGATGAACATTTCTATTTTAAAATATCAGTGATATAAGTTAAAAGTAGTTATTTTTCATGCTTTGTCCTACGGGACTATACAAACTCCTAAATTCCTTACATTAATTGCATGCAATCATTCTTTATGTGGCATGTATTGGATATAATACTTTATGATAGACACATTTGCTAATAAGGCACAGAAGACAGATACACAATAATGTATTTAAAGTTTTAAATAATATGTTGTAAGAATAATGGTGTAGTAGTATTGAAGCACAAATTAGGAGAACTGGTGTTTAGATTAATTCTTTATTTGGAGACTCAAGAAATACTTTGTAATAAGAGCACCAGAGGATTGTTCCTTCTAAATGTTATGCTCAGCATACTATGTAAATTTTATGCTGATGATGCTATATACACCTGCATAAGTACATTGTTCACCCCTTAAGCTATGTAGCTTCCCCCTCCCAGCCTTAACAATGTGAGTGAGCACGTGATTTATTTTTATGTGGTGTGTTGAGCTGTTGGAAACACTGTGCTTGATCAGAGTGCCTTGCTTTCCTTAGCGCCCTGTACTGTCCTTGCTTTGGACATGTGTCTCCAACCATCTCATATTTCAGACAGCTCAAATGTATCATGAAAACACATGCTCGCCTTAACACCACTGAACTTACTATATAGAGTTCCTTCCTTTTCAGTAAATGCTCAGGACAAAAAAAAATGCAATTCTTTTAGTTCCTACCTAGATTAAATGACTCTCTGCAAATATATCCTGACTCCCATGAATAGACTTCCCCTCTTCTATTCTTGTTTCCCTATACTCTTAAATTTTTCTAATTCAGATGCAGTAATTGTACATTTGTATAGGGAACGTATGATAGATTGATATAGAGACACACATTATGTAATGAACAAATCAATGTAATTAGCATATCTATCCTGCCATGCATTTGTCATTTCTTTGTGGTAGGAACATTAAAAAGCCTTTAATAGCTATTGTGAAATATGAATTATTGCACTTTATCTCTTAAGTCCTGGCAACATAACACTAGCTCTTATCACTTCTAAACAAGTTCTTATCTCTTTACATCTTTCCTATAGCTTATAGCATTAAATGGAGTGAACTTTTTTGAAGTTTATCTTTCATCTGTTTAGAATGTCCAAACACTTCTTATCTTAGACTGATAACCATGTTAGAATTTTTTTGTACATAGCAGTATTTTCAGGTTCATACTTTTGGCACCTCTCTGACATCTTCAAATGTGTGTGTGTGTGTGTGTGTGTGTGTGTGTGTGTGTGTGTGTGTGTGTGTGTGTGTGTTTGAGAGAGAGAGAGAGAGAGAGAGAGAGAGAGAGAGAGAGAGAGAGAGAGAGAGAGAGAGAGATGCCCATCTGTACTGTGCAGACTGCATGTTTGCTGTTCCTTCTTTGAAATGCTGCTTTTCTTCTGATGTAATTGCTTGTATACTGTCGGGCATTGGACTATGCACAGATGGCCTAGACTCCAGTCAAGCTGAGATGCTGGACCCGGGACCTGGTGGTAATAATTTACCTACATGGGACAGAAGGAGCTCTCTCATGTCTCCTGGAACTCTGGCTCCTGTCTAAGTTACTGTCCCCTTCAGCCCCCACAAGAGAAGCATGGCTAGAAGTCTCATAGGCAATGTCCCAAGCTTCTGACCTTCAGGCTTAAATCCTCCCCAGTTACCTAGCAACAGTAAGATAGCAGCATATCATAAAAGGGGCTGTTTGGCCCCTCCTCGCTCTCTCTCCCTCTTCTTGCTCCCTTGCTCTTACCTCTCTGTCCTTTCCTCTCTTTGTTCTCTCTTCCTCTTACTCTTTCACCTTTCTTCTCTTTCTCCTTTTCCCCTTTGTCTCCTCTTGCCCATGACTGGTCTCTCTCTCTCTCTCTCTCTCTCTCTCTCTCTCTATATATATATATATATATATATATATATATATATATATATATATATATATATATATATATTCTACCTTCTCTCTTCCCCTCTGCCTTTCTATAATAAAGCTCTAAAACCATAGACTGTCTCTGTTCAGCTGTGCAGACTCTTGCCTATGTGGGAACCTCTCTTACCTCAGCCCTCTCTCCATTAACCCTGGGCTAAAGGGTGTAACCCCGAGGCCCCTTTTGGTTTGGGGGGCTGCCCCTTGTCCACCTCCCCCGTTGAGTGGGTCAGAGGCTTGGATGCCCACCAGGGGCTGAGTGGAAAGCGTCTGGCAGCCCTCCTGTGTCTGCCTGTCTAGAGCATAGGTGGAACTCTGGGCTATTCTCCCTCCTCCATCCCCCCCCCAGCCCCTTTTTAGTTCCCACAGTATACTGGACTCAGCATGTCATAGTTTTCCTGACTAATCTGATCTCAGTGTTTCCCCCATTTCTACTGCTGTGCATTCTCTCTCACCTCATTTTATTCATTATCATCGGATATAGTATATATAAGATATATCTTTGTTTCTTTTTCCTATTATTTCTCATCTTTATGAGAACAAAACTTTTGTAGACTGTTTGCTGTTTGATGTGCTTATAATTATTTCTTGATTACTATCCATACTACTACTACTAATGAATAAATTTTGTGGTTTTTATATGAAAGTGGACCTGTAGTTTGCCTGGGTGCCGTCTGTTTGAGGATCATCTTATATAATTACCACTATAACTCAGGTTACTATTATCTATTATCTGTTTAGTGGGGAGTAAAGATGCATGAATTGTTAGTATCTACAAGTCATGAGCCAATGATGAACAGAAACATGTGCCATTCTCTGCTCTGTTACTGTCCCCTCTGTGATGGCCAATAATGCTAAATAGACATTCAAAATGTTAATTTTATCGCCTTTAGATTTCATCTCTTTTACCATTACCACTGTCATTGTGTTGGTAGGATTGCAAAAGAAAATTATGGTAATTTAGATAATGGTAAGTATTTTAAATTTTGTATTATTCCCCATCGAATAAAACTCAATTGATACAATAAGTATATTAGAAAAAAATAGCCATGATGCAACCTAGTGTCTGGCTTTAATACTTGATCTTGTCATATTATAAACATAGTGTTCCCCTTGGGACAGATTAAGCCATTTCTTTCATAGGTTCAGATCATTAACCTGCTTTAGTTAATGGAATAACTATTGATTACTTATTTGAACACAGTGAATTCAGTTTGAGTATTAGCCAGTTTTCTAAAACTTACATCCCATATTCTCTATGATCTACATGGTTAAGTCAAAACCATTTATTCGGGATTCAGGGAATTTTCTGCCTTTACTGAGTCCAATGACCTTAACTCTCTATGGGTTAGGAGGAACCGCCATCTACCTTCTGTTTGTTTTTGATACTGATGCTTTGCTAAAATTGCCTACACTGGTATCTTACAATGTTTTTTAAGTGCTTTCTGTCTAAACATATACATCTTTAACTTAAAGGTGTGGAATATTATATTTAAATTTTTAAAGAGAAAAGAATGTCTTTAAATTTTTAGGAAATATATATTTTCAGTCCCAAATATTAAACAGATGGGATTACTTGAAAAAAATCTGTATTGCAATTAAGGATTTAGTCTACAGAATGGAAAAAAAAACTTTACTTGATAAAAGGCTAATATCAGAATTCTCCAAATAATTGCAAAATTTGAATACCAAGGAAATAAAATTACTAATTTATAAATAGGATAAATGAACTGAACAGAAATGTAAACAAACACACAAAACTACAAATAGCCATTACCTGTTTTTAAAACTGTCAGGGAAATACAAATATACATTTCAACGGGTAGCATGTAGAGAGTAGAAGGAGAGTAAATATTCGAGAATGAGGAAGGACTGAATGCAGTATAGACAGGAATGTTGAAAGAGGATACGGAAAACTTTTTCTAGTTCTAATCCTCTCATGATTTTTACTTTCAATTTTGGTGATGGTTAAGTGTGTAAATATATTCAATAGTAAAAGCATGGTATTGAGTGTGAAGATCCATCCACCACTTCAATGTTAAATAAGCTACTCTAACTATATAGGAGCTCAATTGTAGAAACTTTGGGGCAGGTTCATTTTTGTGTTCATTTTTTCCATTTGCTACTTTTAAAATAACAACATTTAAAAAATATTTTTATGACTATAATTTAATTACAACATTTCTCCCTTCTCTTTCCTATCTCCAAACACTGCCTTATTCCCATATACTTATTTTCCTTCAAATTTATACTTATATGATCCTAAATATAATCTGTTGACTTCTTATAATGCTAGCTGTATGAATGTTTCCAGGGCTGAATATTTGGCCCAGAATAGTGAATTGGTGTGCTACTCTCCACCCTTTACACTAAAAGGAAAATAAATAAAAAAAGATGTCAGATCTAAGATGCTTTATTAACTCAAGTTACCATGTGATCTCTTAATACAATTAGGTTCACATCTGAAGGAATGAAAATCAGCAGATTTCAGACTTGGCTCTATCCCCTGTACTTATTGTCTGCATTAGACACAATGAAATATGATTCATTCCCCCAAATATATATGTGCCCAAGGCACCTGTGTAGCAGAGGGCTGCCTTGTCTGGCCTTAGTGAGAGAGGAGGCACCTAATGCTATAGAGACTTGTTGCTGCAGGGAAGGGGGTGCCACAGGGGAAGGGGTGCCTTCTTAGAGGTGAAGGGGAGGGGGAATGGGCTGAAGAATTCTGGGAAGGGGGATGAAATGAAGAGCAACATTTGGGATGTATATAAATAGAAAATTAATAAAAATAAAATCAATATTTAAAAAAATCTTTAAAAATAATATATAAAAGTTAAGACCGTTTATGATTGTATTTGAAAATACAGAGTGAACAGTTTATGTTTTGTTTTGTTTTGTTTTTTGTATTATTCCCTATTGTTGACGTGGCATTGAAATTCCCACCATTGTAAATATGTCTCATCTTTTTGCCATTCTGCTATTGTATGGAAGTTACATAAGTTTAGAAGCAACACATACCTGGTTCTAAACAAACTGTTGTCACTGCACTATGCCTTAAAGTAGAGAAGTATAAGCTTTTCACGTGAACATTAATTTCTTATAAGAAATTATTATGAAGTATAAATTTGACTGTTGATAGTCACTACTAAAATAAATATCAGCATAGATTAACAGATATATCTTAAAATAAAATTAATCCTACTAATTACATTTTTGTTCACTGAATTGATAATAAAAGGACAAAGTTTACACTGTGTGAAAAGTAGCAAATTAAAAAGAAATCCTCTGTGGTTCAATGGCATGGTGTTTCACAGGATGCCTGCTTTCTGACTCACTCACAGCAGCTCTTTCTGTCCTCCAAACCATTTCCTCACAGTGGGAAGCAAATCATATCATACATCTTTATAAGTGCACTGTGCACTGTAGGGAGGGCCATGCATTTTCAAACTGGTGTGGGTGGATCTGCTGACATAAGGAGAACTCAGCTTTTGCTGGAGGCTGAATTTCTGTGATTTCTACACATAAACAATACACAATTACCTCTACTGATTAAAAAAAATAGGAGATGGTTTCTCCTGCTCTGGTATGATGTTTAATGAACATATGTATAAATTTATCTATGTATGTGTGGATGTATCTATCTATCTATGTATCTATCTATCATCCATTTATTTTTCTATAAACTGGTATAAAACCTTTCATACTGAATTATGTTCTTTTCATTGTCTGTCATCTTAAAAGTTTATTGATTCCCATACAAAATTGTATTTTTAAAACTTTTTTGTTTTTGCAATAAAGAGAGGTAATTTCTTATTATGTGATATGACTAAAATAAAAACAATCAGATTAAGTATTTTAGTGTTACCAAAGTATTTTTTATTACCAAAAAGTATGAAATTCAGTGTTTCTAACCCTATATTTCTAGTTGCTTGATTTGTCTTTTGTTTAAGTAGCATAGGTATTCTTGTACTCATAACACACACAACAAAGAGCCCATTAAAAGGGGGCCTTGATTTCAGAGACTATAATTTAGTTGAGAAAAAAAATAAGTAAAGAACAAGGAAAACAATACCAGCTAGTTATTTGTGCTATATAAGTTCTTTAGATTACTTTGCAGGACAATTACTTGGGGAGGGTCACCACTAGTTATATTATAGCATTTAAAGATGACATCTGTGTGATAGTACCATGAAGGAGGAGACTCCCAAGGATAATAGTGGGCAGTAATGTACATGTGTAGGGAAGGCATAGTGAGAAACCCATGTCCACAGTAAAGTAAGGTTATCAGAAAAGGAAGGCAGACTGTGTAAAGTGTTATTCACAAAGATCTTGGGGGAACTGTTTCAAATTATTTATTCATTCATTAGTTTATTTATTCATTTACTGGAGATATCGGTTCCTATTTTGTCCACAAGAATGTCACAAAATTCCCTTAAGCCAGTATAAAGAGACTTGAAGGAATTCTGACAATTCATTTTTTCATTGATTATTATGAAGTTTATCAACAGAATGATAAGAACATTAGGTATTACCTTGGTCCTGTTAAAAACAAAATGAAACACTACAGTATTCATTTGTTTGTTTTTGTATGTGTTTGGGTATATGCATGCATTGCATCACATTTAGAGGTGAAAAATCTGATTTGAGTAAATTGGCTCTTTCTTTCGAACATGTGGGTCTGGAGATCCCATGTGAGTTGTCAGGGTTAGTAATCATTGTTACCTAACATTCTATCTTGCTGTTCCTAATTTAAATATTTAATTGGCTGGTTTAATGTGACTTTCACCAGTCTAGTAAATCATATAAAAATTTCTGATATATAGCAATGATTTTTTTAAAGCTGTGAATGATACAGCAATTTTAAATTTTCTCTAAGTCTGCCCGATGATTCATCCATCCATTTTAGAATGTCATAAATTTTAGTATATAAAGTCATAGTAGCTTGTTAAAAAAGTTCATTGTTTGTGTGAACATGTGAAAACATATATCTTTCCCCAGAACTGTTTTGCATATTTAAGTGAAAAGTAGTAATGGACTTCATTGGGTTTACTGTAAGGCTAAACAAGTTAATGTTATCACTAAATCTATATGGAAAGTGATTTTACTAAATACAAGGAAATGTGACTAGAGTAGTGTACATTGCCTTAGTAACAGAAGAGACTTTAGTTTGTTTCGAAAAAATAAAACAGGACGGAAACTGAAAACTGAGTATATAAGTTGTAAATTCCTTTTTCCCAACCCGCTCTATATTTAGTGGCTTACAAGTTTAACTTAGGAATTGTGATTTTATGGATTGTGTGATGATCCTAAAGTTCTTTCCAACACATTCTGAAGATGATACTGGAACAGGTGTGTTGACAACCATTACCAAACCCTATACTGTCTAGTCAAGGAAGGAAATCAGAAGAGTCTAGAATTCTGAGTGCACCAAGAGGATGAAAACGCAGTTATTTTGGAAATTGAAGAATGCATTTGCATTATAACTTAGGAAGGGGCTATAAAAATGTCTTGTCACTCCTAGTATCAATTTATTCTAAGGTTAAGAGTAGAGCTGAGAAAGGAAACAGTTGGTAATGGAGAGTGAGGAAAGGAAATAGGAAGAGATGACTAGTGGAAAATGATGCTTGGAATTCCCAAAGTCAAGACTGCTAATGTGCCTGTTGTGTTTTATCTTGATGTTTCTCAGAGAATATCAGGCATTCATGTGTTTCATCAGTGTCCTTAATGCTATAGACACTGTGAATTTTGAATGAAAGGAGAAAACATAGAGTACAGGGAAGAAGGCAGGGGGTTATGAGGAGCATGGAAGCAATTGAAATAAGTTAGAGAACCACAAATAAACCTACAGTCTAATTTTAACCCGCTCTTAGACAAATGGAATCATTTCCTAATTAGCAGAGTGCAGGAGATCAGCCACTTCTTGGCTCAGAGGGGCAACCTGGCATAACAGAAAATGGTATGGGACATCAAATAGTGCTACTTCTGAAGTAGCTTTATGAAAAGTTATGGGTTCATGTCTAGTCTACATATAGTTTGTGGGTATACTGTGATATTTTTGGCCAATTCATCACTGTGTGGAAGTGTTCCTGATAATGCTTTAGTTTAAGAAACCATTCTAAGAAAGTCTGATAGTTTCATTAATTACTGTGAAAAGATTCCGAAAGCAGAATCAGTTGGTAGTGAGACAGAAGAAAATTAGAATATCTTTATGTAAATCAGTGAAGACAGAAAGAATGAAAAAACAAATCCATGTCTGTGCAACTTGGCAGACAGAATACATGACTGTGTAGAGACTTTGAGTTGTGATTTTGTTGGGGTGGTATGGGATTCATCAACCTACTCCCCTAAATTGGTTAGAACTTGCAAGGATAAGCAGTTTCTTGGGAATTTGTGTACACAACATGTGGGTGAAAGTTTTATGTAGTGTTTGTTTAACATAAATTGCATTGTCTGTGTTATTTTACTTCTTACAGATGACATTAAAATTAAAGAGTTACTGAGATCTCTACTAAACTCCTATGATACATTCAATCAGAACAAAGTTTAAAAGAATTATGTGGTGTACATCATAACCTCTGCATTGTGCAGTCCTTTTATACAGCACAATATTTTCCATGGTTTCTAAGCGCAGAACTAGGGGAGCATGGGATTTGAGCATGCTAGTTTTTAGACAAAGTTACCAGGCTGACATGCCAGCCGAATTAGAAGATATGACTTTCCTGTTATCAGTGGCCTTATGCAAGTATTCAACAGGTTTCACTATCCTATTTTATCATTTAGAAAAGCAATGTAAAACAAACTCTTGCTCTAACTCCCTATTTTTTGAAAATAGTTTTACCTAAAGTAGAAAATTAGTTTTTTAAATTTCAGCCTAATAGGGGAGTATATGTAGATGTATTTGTCCTCTTTTCCTTCCTACATTAGAGGAACTGTACTTATTTGTATGTTATAGAACTTCCTAATTCTGTAAACACATTTAAAAGTAAAATAGAATTATCCTCCTGTTATGATGAGTTATTCATTTGATCACAGTTATCACTGCTCATGTTTTGGTATTACCTGATCTAAAAGGTGGCATTCATTAATGCTCTCAATATATTGGCCTTGGGCTGAGATTTCTGATCTCACATGTTAAATTGTTTGTCACAGTTGTCACTTTGAAGCATCTTGGAGACCAGGTCTATTTGTCACTTGGCTAGCTGACTTACATGGTAATATTGTTCTTTCCTAGGAATATTAAGCTATTGGTACATGACTGAGAAGAAAATGTTAAAATATTCCTTCTCTCAGGATCAAAGCAGTCAGAGGTTTCTAAGATTCATTTCTCAAAACCAAACCAAACCAAACCAAACCAAACCAAACCAAACCAAACCAAACCAAACCAAACCAAACCAAACCAAACCAAACCAAACCAAACTTTCATTGGGTAATTACACAGCTTGGATTATTCTATTTGGTTTTTGTCGGAATGAGTGAATTTCCTACAATACTCATACATAGCTATCTGCACTAACTTCAGGATCATAGTGTCAAAGCAGAATTCCAAAGCTGTAGGAAAGTTTATAATCTCAGTCAAGTTGTACACATTCAGGAGAATCTTCTGTAGTCAATGTAAGTTTAAGTTTAATTTAATGTTTGCTACTGTAGGCTAATGCATACATTGGGTTGGTTTCCTTCCAAAAGCTAAATGGAACTGGGCTAACACATCTAAGTACTATGTATCAATGAAGCTGACATTACCTTATTTTTTATTGATAATTTTTATTTATTTACATTTCAAATGTTATCCTCTTTCCCAGTTTCCCCTCTGGAAATCCCCTATCCCATCCTATCTCCCACTGCTTCTATGAGGGTGCTTCCTCACCCACCCACCCACCCATATCTGCCTCCCTGCACTGGCATCCCCCTATACTGGGGTAACAAGCCTTCACAGGGCATTACCTAATAAGACTCTAAAATTGGAAGCAAAATATCTTTTACTCACATTTTTGAGATTCTATGTCAATGTTTATACCTCTGACAGAATATTTTCATTTATAGTTTAAAAGGTTAAAATAACTTTGTTTCCATAACTTGAGTACTGGAAAAGAAAATAGATCTTAAAGAGTTTGAAACTACTTTTGTTTGTTTTGAGTCCTGTCGCATGATCTATACTTGAAATTCTTTGCATCATCCTACTGAAAGCTGAAGTTACAGACTCATACAACCATGCCTGGATTCAAAGCAGGTTTATTATATAAACATGCTTCATAATTTAAGGTTTGTCTGTTAAACTCTTGTTATCTCTTCATGTATAATCCTCCAAAAGAAAATTAACAGCTCTGAATATACGACTTAATTTTTTTCTTCAGGCTGCAGGGAATAGGCCTTCTGGATGAGTTATAAAAGCAGAAAAGATCCTGGGAGATCAAAAGATCAAAACAAATGTGTGTGAAGATGTCACAATGGCTTCCATTACTTGGCATGCTAAAGCAAACAACAGAGGTCTCAGGAGATGCTTCAGTGGATAAAGGTATTTCCTGAAGAAGCCTACAGACTTGACTTATAACAGAAACCCACAGACAGGTGATAGGAAACAACTGGCTCACAAAAGTTATCTCCTGGCCTTCTGTGACACATGTGCCCAAACACATGCATCATGTGTTTGTACATGTGTGTACATTTTTGTGAACACCCACACACATAGCGAGATGATAAATAAAATTGTTTTTAAATTTGAAAGTAGAAAAACATTGATTTATTTGCAGCAGACTTTCAGCTCATCACCTTGAAGATCCTTCTTTATCTTCTCCTATATCATGTTACGAAACAGCCTCTCCTAGTTGTTCTCAGTTCTTTTTGATTTTGTTGCTGTCCCTTGTTGACTCCTCATATGTAGGAGACTACAATGGGTGTTTACCCTACAGAGCACAAGGAACATGCAGATACATCACCATCAATGTACAGCATGGTTGGTGCTTAAGAATCTATGCTAAATTTAGATGCTTTGTGTTACAGTTTGACTTGATGTAAAATATTCTGTCAGTCTGTATTCTTTGAAAACCCCGCGAAGAATGACTTTTGCTGTGGCTTGACATAGCTCTCTCTCTAGTCTCTCAGACTTTTAAAAAAAGAAGATATTTTGTACTGCATATTCTTGCATACTGAAAGAAAGTGCTAGCAATAACACCATGTAATTTTGGTATCACTAAATTTAAAATTTGTGTTAAACTTGCCCATTAAGTCAGGAAAAACTTACTGGATGACAACTTTTTTTTTTTTCTTTCTGCATTTGAAAATGGATTTTATAAAAAGCTTTCAGACAGACATTTAATTGAGAGCTGCCTTTTAGCTGTAGTGATGCATTTCTTTCTTTAAGGCAGACATTTATTTAAGGTAGAAACACATCTAAAACATAGATTTTGAAACATGATTTGACTGAGGTTGTGATCGTCTTCTCCTTGTGGGTTTAGATGTATTTCTCTGTCATTGCCAGCCTGAGGTGGTAAAGAAGGGAAGAGTTCAGCAGAAGGTACAAAGAACATCCCAAAGAAACTCTGTGGTCAACAACATACCAAGAATTAAATATAGTATCAGAATACCACCCTGTGATATACAAAGGCAGTTGGATGTGGGGAAGGCAAATGGAAGAGTGAGTCCTGATTGACTGAAAATCAAACATCTCAGTCCCTCGAAAGTTTGAGTTTTCACTCCATCTTCCTTGCTTTGCTATCTGAGAAGGTACTCATATTCCCTCCCACACCGAGCAACCAACTAGCCAGATTATTTGAAAACATAGTAAACAATGCCTTGGCCTGAGCTATTTTGCAGAGGAAGAACTGAGGAAAAACTTATTTATAAAATCCATTCCAGTTATAAACTAATGTATAGCACAAATTTGCAAAGAATGTAGAGAGGATATTTGATTTCTCACATAGGGAAAATTCTGAAGGCAAACAAAATCAGTAAATTTTTACAGCCCATGGCTGGGCAGGAGGTGAATGAGCTTAAATGAGCAACTAGTGCTTCCTCATTCCAAGTCTGTGCTACTTTAGATATCTAGGAAGGACTAGATTTCTGAATATTCAGGTGTCTGTAAGTGCTTTGAACTCCAGGAATTCCTCTTTTTATACCTAAGTTTGAATCAGTAATTGTACTAATTTGATTTACTGTCATTAAATTCTAATGAATAAAGAAAAAAAAAACCCCAACAGCACTTTGTCTCAGCTTCCAACTCAATTTATTCCTCCTTGGATTTTTCTAACTAGCTTTGTTTCTGATGGAACATCTTGACACATTCCTTTCAGTTAAAATTTGACTCAGTTATGGAATATTCTCTATACACAATGGTATAGAGGAGACAGGATGATGGTTTTACAGATGATCCAATGATCTGGTTTAGCAGGTGATGCAGGCTTGTAGGGAAGATGACTGTAGTTTTTCAATTTTTCAACCATGTATATGGAATACAATGTGTATTACTTTATCTACCTTTAGAAATACAAACTTATTAACATTCAATGTGTTCACTATGATGTCCTAAATTTAAAAAGATTCTTCCGGAAGCCTGTCTGGCCTGGGATGGAGTGAATTGGACACAGGATTAGATGTAGAGGTAGCTTTAAAGACTGATGATCTATGTGCGTCCATGTTTCATCTTGCTGCTAGGATGCAAGGCAGGAGAAACATGTTTACCCTGTGCTGCCACACCAATACCACTCCGGGGATGGGAAAACACAGCATAAGATGTGGGAGGCCGAAGCTGAGGTTTCCAAGCTACTAGGTGTCCAGTCTTCTCTGGAAACCAAATGGAGTTAGAACAAATGGTAGGGGTCCCACAGGCTTGAGATGAGGAGCCTGGGGCCGGGGTCTCCCAAACTCCTGAACATCCAGATCCCACTGGGTCACAGGGAGCTGGGAAAGGAGTGGACCTTAATACTTAGGAGTCCAAGGCCGGGGGAAGGGGACCTCCATCTTAGCTCATAGAAGAAAGTCCTTATCTTAGAGGAAGTTGTCTGGGAGCACAGTGATGGGGAGGGAGGATTCTACTGGATGCTTAGGCAGCACAGCTCTGTAAGCTAAGGCCTTCTCCATGTTCCCCACTGTGATTCTTGATGAAAGAGACAGTCGTTGGTTCCAAACTGTTTATTGATTGTTCATCATGGAAAATGGATGCATATCAACTCCTCAGGGTGGGCCTGAGATTAAATACCTTTTGCAGGAAGGAATGTCTGGGAAGGGACACTTATTGGCTAACCCCCCAGGGCCTCTAGATAACTCATTAGTATGGGCAACTCTGTTCTGGGTCTATGTAACAACAGGTCACATTTCCTATGTGGGATGTGTGGCACATGTTCTAGGCCAGGAATCTGGTAGGTAACAGGGAACCACCTACCATCTCAGGTGTCTGTGTGCCAGGGACTCTGAACTTACTCAAACTTAACATGTTTCCTGGCAAGGTCCACTGTCCCACAGTCTCTGGTTATTTAGCTCTTAAACTTTACTGAGTGTTTGCTGCTAACTTCTAAAATAATTCTAAAAAGTCCTTGCTCATTCTGAGGTTTAAAAACCCATGGCTTAGAGCTATTATCACCTGTCGTTACACAGCCAGCTGGGAGTTAGGCAAAGCAGCTTTGTTCTTATCTCCACAGTAACTTAGAAGCTGGACTCCAAGCCTACTGGTGAAGAACTCAGGAGAAAAATGGGACACTTTGAAAAGTAATTTTAGTGTATATTTCCAAGTTGTTCTCCTCCAAAAAAAAAAAATGGTTCTTCTTACCCACTTTGTTCTCAGCATTTATACCATACATGGTCACATGATAAAAAGTTCAGCACAAGTTTACACATAAATTCAAATAATAATTTGAATAAGACGTTTACAACAGAAATGTTTACATATATATCCATTTAGTCTAGTCATTCATTATCTGTCACTAGCTCTACAGGTTCATGAACAGTTAGTGTCCATAACTAAGTTATTGTTGAAGTTTTGTATAGATAAATCCAGTCAATATTTTATTCTGTCCTTGCACCTACAATAAATCATTTGTTTCCTTTTTATGACCTTTGGCTAATTGTTTTACAACTCTTGATATGTGTTCTAAGTTGTAAATGCCATCTTTCTAACTCAGAAGCAATTAACTCAGGACTCCCGAAGACTGACAGAGTTCTCATTTCAGTTTTAATATCAGAGAGGTCTTAATAGCATTCCTATTACAAAGGGATTAATAATTACTAGTATAATTTTAGGAATTCGTATAGAATCATTGCTAAGATTTAAGAAATCAACTATTTGTTTATATGGGATGACTATAAGACAGTACATCCTCATTGTTCTGCAGAAATCTGCTCAAAAGGGTGGACTAATACCTAGCAATTAATATATATATTAACAGGAAAAGCATATTAATATAAAGAGTTGTTCCTCAAATATTCTCTCCAGCTTTGCCTAGTAAAGCAAATCTAGCATAGTTTTATAGTCTATGGTGAAACCATCTTAGGAAGATCAACTGCTAGTTGGTAACTGGCAAATTTCTCTATAGAAAAGAGAATTATAAATCAAATGAAGAGGCACACTCCAGAATAGGATAAAATCTTTGTTAACAATATACCCAACAGAGGGTTAGTATTTATAATATATAAGTGGATGCTCACAGTCAGCTATTGGATGGATCACAGGGCCCACAATGGAAGAGCTAGAGAAAGTATCCAAGGAGCTAAAGAGATCTGCTACCCTGTAGGTGGAACAACAATATGAACTACCCAGTACCCCGGAGCTCTTGACTCTAGCTGCATATGTATCAAAAGATGGCCTAGTCGGCCATCACTGGAAAAAGAGGCCCATTGGACACGCAAACTTTATATGCCCCAGTACAGGGGAACGCCAGGGCCAAAAAGTGGGAATGGGTGGGTAGGGAAGTGGGGGGTGGGAGGGTATGGGGGACTTTGGGATAGCATTGGAAATGTAATTGAGGAAAATATGTAATAAAAAATGTATTCCAAAAAAAAAAAGAATGTACAAAACTAAACAACAAAAAACAGCCCAATTAATAGACTTTAGAACTGATTGATAAGTTCTCAAAACAAAAATGCATTTTTAAATTGTATAAACAGTCTATAAATTTATTTTAGTTGAGGAGTCACATGTTTTTCTTAACTGCTTATTGAGAAGTGGGGTATTATTATGATGTAAATTTTATAGTGGACATAGTCGAGGAAAAGTCAGGAAGACTTTCTCATGTAACAATGTTTTAGAGTCAATAGCTTTGAGGGGATTTTCAGCACAGAAAAGGACTGAATCAAAATGCCTTGAGCTGAGCCCTTTAGCTCTTTAAGTACCACTTAATACAAAGCAGCAATCTTATAGATTTGGCTGATGTATTACTACATATTGGTTATGGAAACCATTCTGCAATATAGACTCAAGTAAAGCCTGTGTTACTTTTAGAAGGTAAGAAAGCTGCCTAAACTCTAACACTAATGTCTATATCCATCTACCTGCCCACAGACAGTATATACTACTCACCTTATAACAATATTTTAAAGATTCAGTGATCTATTCTACTTATCAAGGTAAATCATATCAGGGTTACATGTTAGATCTTGTTGTTAATATTCGAAATGTTGAAAATGCAAAGTTCTAGACATTGTCAATAGAGAAGCCCTACAAAATAGCCTGTGAACTCACTGGGTTTTCTGAAAATGTACAGAGTGGAGGTAGAAGAGATATTGAAAGGGGAACTGGATGGTGATCAAAGTCAAATTTCACAATGATTCCCAACCGTAGAAACTTCAAAGAGGTTTATAAATAATGACATAAGTCATTAAATCGACTTTCATGTCTGACTCAGAAATACTTTCTGAAGATGATGAGCTGAAGCGTTCTCTTATTAGGTTAGTTATTAGGGAGAATCAGTTGATTAACCTTAATTTTCATATAAATATTCTTAACTCTGGTCTTTTTACATGAATTTTATCATGAAACAATTAACATACAACTAAATGGATGTATTGTAGGTGTGTTGGTTCATGAACTTTGAGAAAAGCATATGCATTTATAACCACTTTCTTAATCAAAATTTAGAATACATCCTTGACTACTATCACCAAACTGAATATTTTCCTCTGTATCCAGCCTCTGTGACACAACCACAGTGACAGCTAAGCTATTTTTGTCTTCATAGGTTAACTTTGAGTGTTCCTATATGCTCTGATGTAAAATGCTATTTTTAAATTTTGGCTTATTTCATTTGATTTGAATATTCACTAAAAGTCAAGTCTGAGCTTATAGAAAATAAATGTAGTACATCAACCAAATTGGTGGTACTTTTAGTGAAAACTTTGAAAGGGAACAAATTGTAGAAAAATTGAGTCATGGGGCAGTGATCATTGTAGGCCCACACAACTTTGCCTGGCGTAGGCACTGCTTCTCTGTGACTCATTTCAGGTATTAAGTATTTAAGATACATGGCAGAGGGTGGTTCCTTCAGCATAATTAATGCTTTATTATGCTGTCATGTCCTTGAGTCAATACTTCATGTGAACAATGACATGCATTGGGGTGTTTTGTGAGTCCCTCTCCCCTTCATTCCTCAGAATACATCTGTTATGTTTGTACTTTTTATTTTTGTCTTATGATGGATATCAGTCAAAACTAAATGTTTCAAATGGCCTAATGGTCTTTCGAACTTGCGAATTACTGTGTTAGATACTTTTTATACTTAAAATCATCATGCTTCCACAAGACACACAACTGTGTTAGTCCATTTTAGGAATGGCAAAGAAACTACCGTTATGGTCTTTGTTCTGGAGAACAATGTATGCGTCAAAATAGAATCTGTGAAATGAATCAGGGACTCAGCCACATCTTGAAAGCAGGTAAGATTTCAGTTGTAGGGAGGGTAAAGCATTCTCACTTGAAAAACAAGTGCATTAAAGTAAAGACAAAGGCTATGGAGAAAACATGGAGGAAATTGGGACACAAGCATAGCATATCATACTGAAATCACCTAATGCTGTAGAAGCAGTCTGAAAAAAACCAAAACAAACAAAAAAACCCAAACCAAACCAAAAATAAAGAACAAGTTCTGTGTTATGTATCTCTGTCTCTAGCATCTGGTGCAGTGCTGGTGTCTTAGTAGGTATGTGCTTCATACTAATTGGAGAATTGAAGAAATGAATATCATCTCACGACCAGAACAGGTCCTAGAAAGAAGTCCCCATTGATCAACTATACCCACATAGTTAAGACCCACAGCCATGCTATAAACTGAACATGATTGTAAGACTAATGAGAATAGAAAGATCATTTAAGACTTTCTTCCATTGCTCATCTGAAGCCTACATCTAAAATTGTTTCCTAAGAGTGACAGAGACCCACCCTTGTCTCCCTAAGACTCACTTATATATTATAGCTTTGCTTTTCTGGGATATTGAATTTGTTAACATGGCCACAGTACATTTTATGCTCTACTACTTCATGATTGAGTATGAGAGTAAGATCAGCCATCACTATCAGAAAATTGTTACTTAAGTGGGAGAAGGCTTTGAGAGTTGATTGTACTTTATACAAGATTACTGTTTACAGTACACAGTGGATCTGAATTCCTTTTGATGAGAAAAAATATGCTAACTTTTGTTATTCTGAATAGCTTGTAAATTGTATTAATTGGTTCTACATTTTGAATCTCACTGGTTTGGAATTAAGTATTACTTGCAGATGATTTAAGCAGCAAACTTCTCTATGAGATATGCTTTGCAGTAGCTCAATTCAGAAATAATCAAGCAGGGTCTTAACTAAATTTCTGCCTTAGCCTGGCACAGATTTTCAGTTAGTGCAACTCCTGCCAAACTTTAACAAATAAGTGTGAGAGCGTGAATGGCAGATACCCAATCCCAACAGTAAGACTCAGATTTTTTTTTTTTTCACATCAGGGATTAGCAGTTTTCCTTTGCCATAAAGATGAGTCCAGATATTCTGTTTTGTAAAACTGGCAGTAAAATTTAATGCAATTTCACAAAAGAAAGCAATTTTGAGAAGTTATCAGATTTCTGTTCCCTGCCAGTATAATGATGAAATATCCTGTCTTGGCCCAAAATTAGGCTGTAATTGAGTTAGAGAGACATTTTCCCCAACAATTCATCATTATTTGTTGATTAGTCATCATATTTAAAAATAATGCTTGATGATGTCAATGGAAAATTCCCTTCTCTTGACTTTAGGTAGCCAATAAACAAATTACAAAATATCACTATTTTTTCTAATGTAATGCCTATGAAAATGTTTAGGTCTTGCTGATGTGTAGCCTCTTATTAGCATTGTAGTAAGTCAAATTAAGACATACTTCCATCTTCCTATTCTTTTGAAAATAATTATTTATACGAAGTATCATTATTGCCTGTGTTTCATGTGTCTCCAAATTACTTTGATAACACTTTCACTCTGCCTCGAATTTTCCTCACCTCTTAAAACTCCAACTAATTCTCTAAGATCTGGTTTATGATTCTAAAATGTATGTAGATTAGAATAGAAGTAAAAGTATCTATCTTTGTCAAAAATTTTGTTTATGGAAAACTCTAGGGAATATACACATATACATACAAACTATGAGAATTAATAAGAATATAAGATGTTAGAGTAAAACATCAGTGCATAAATGTCATCTGTGTTCCCATGCCTGGGCAATGAACAATTCAAAAGGAAATGAATAAAGAAACTCACTTGATAATACTTTGAAACACACCTAGGAATAATTTAATAATGTAAAGAAGATATATACAATGAAAACTATAAAACATTATCTATTAAACTAAAGAAGACATAAATAAACACATGAAAAAATTTTAAATTGAAATTTTAAATCTGTTAATTTGAGATTAACAGATGTATAGAATTAATGGATTTGTTGACTCAAATTACTTTATTTAGCAGAAAATAAAAACTTCATGTGATGGTGATGATGATGATGATGATGATGTAGCCCATTCCATCCTATTTGAGCTGACCATGATCTGGGAAATCCACAGGGACTTGGGAACTTATCTGATGTCACACTCCCAAAGGAAAGTATTTAGTGTCTCTCATATCAACCTTCACTGCCCAACATCTTCTGAGCCAGGATTTCGGTATGTGGGTCCCCTATGATGTTGGAGACAGGCAGTGCTGGTTTAAAAAAATAAAATATAGTGAATATATATTATGTTAAAATATGAATTAAAATATGAAAATGAAGAAGTATTTTCCCTGAAATAAGTTATCAAACTCTTTCAAAATTCAAAGTGAAATTATTGTAATAGTTAGGAGTCTTAAAATACAGGTATTAAATTTTACTATAAAACTATAGAAATCATGATTATATAATATTAGAAATAAATCAATGATTTGAAATCTGGCAAATAACTTGCTATAACACTAAATTAACTTTTGATAATTTTGTTGACTAGGGTTTTAAGATAATTATATGGAAAAACATTAATCTTTTGCATTAATGGTGCTAAGAAAACTAGATACACATATGCAACAGAAAGATATTGGGCCTGTCTCTTTATGGATCACACACCTGAATCTATCCCCAGCATATCAGTGAACAAAATAGACTAAAAGGAGGTCATCAACTTGAAAGGAAAGGGAAGAATGCAAGAGGAATTCAAAGAGTGCAAAAGTGGAGTGGACTGTAAACATAACATTTATTTATATACAGTTCTCCAATATATTATTTCAATATATTAATATATTTGGAATCAGTGGGAGGAGCGGCCATTGGATCTGAGGGGGTTCGATGCCCCAGTGTAAGGAAACATCAGGGCAGAAAGGCAGGGGAGATCTGGAAAGGGGATAACACTTGAAATGTAAATTAAAAAATTATCCAATAAAAGAAAAAAGAAAACAGAATTTTAATACAACATATTCTGAATATGGTTATTTTTATAAAAGCAGACTGGAAATTGCTGTTCCAAGGCAAAAGTTATTTTTAAAAATCATCTTCACTACTTACTGGGGACAGAAAGTTCACCCTATGTTGAATAAAGCTTTGGCTGTGCCATAGGCCTGACCGCCTGTAGAAATAAAATTTCCAGGTTCTGCTGGGATTTATCCATAGTATCCATGAGTACAAATTGCTGATGCCAGACCATTCACAGTGTAGGGTTGTGCCTCCTCTTTGGAGGATACTTGCCTGTTCTCTTATTTTCCCTTTACCCGGTGTTTTAAATTTTTGTTCTGTTTGTGTGAGGTGAACTCACTGTTAAAGTGGACTGTTATGGGCTCCACTTAACAGTCCCTGATCTGAGTGTTTCCTTTAGTAGTCATCAGTATATTTTAAATGCTAATATTTAGTGAATGCAAGTGTCCACATTATCATTGTTTCTGCATTTAAAAATAGTTGGAGACACTTGAAATTCTGTGGTTAACTGCGAGGGACATAGTCTACATATATATGTTTTACCCAGCTATAGGTGTGATCACAAGGGCTGAATCTAACTTCTTACATTAGAAGTGTCTATACTAAATTCATTTTGTCTGCACTGTCAAATACTGAGATTGTAGGTACTTGTAGCCACATTCTGCTTTTCACATGGGTGCTGAGCATTCCAGCTCAAGTGCTCATGCTTTCACAGCGGATGCTTCTACCCACTGACTCGTCTCCTACCTCAAGGTGTGTATTATTTTGTGATAGAGTATTGGTAGAGTAAACAGCTAAACACCTTAGGAATGGCTTATTCACAAACAGGCAGAAATGTCATTATTGTAGTGGAGCATATAGATCAGATCACATTCAAGTGGTCTGTAGAAATAGTTTGGTGGTTAATAGGAAGGATGGTCTTGAAGAGGAAATGGTATGATTCCACACAGCAACTCACATGTTTATCTGTCTTGCTCCACTCTAAGGGAATCTGCAGCCTTCTGACCTCTGTCAGCACCAGAAAAACACATGGTGCACATACATTCAGAAAAACACTCATACAAATAAAACACAAGTAATGTATCTTTAAGTGAACATCCCATGAATTATGGTTAAATATGTTCATTGTAAGACAATAAACTTCAGGAGAAATATAATGTATTGTGGACAATGGCTCCTAAGGAAGTTCCAATATGGTGGGTCAAGAATAGATTTTTTTTTTTTCGTAAAGAAAGGGTTATTAGAGAGAGCAAAGGTAACTTATTATTTATAAACTATAAAGGCAAAATATTTATGAAGAACTGTATCAAGCATGTCTCATATCCCTTTGGCATTCTCTATTGCCATATTGGTGTCCTCATGCAAGTTTCTGACTTTTGGTGAAAAGACTTTCTTAAATTTCTCACAGGAAGGATGTTAAAAGGATTTAAGGTTGCATATCCCCCAATCCTGGAAAAGATTTATAGTGGAAAATAATAAAAAGTATTCCTTATTATTCCTTGGCAAAACATATGACATAACCCAAGCCATGTCCCAGGTGTTCTCAATGGGTTCTTGGAGCCTGGAAAGTAACTTACTCTGTAATCACACAACACTGGAAGGCATCTACTTCTTACTTTGTTATCCAGTTCTAGAATGACACTTCCTAAGATTATTTTACAAAATAAACAGTTTTACAGACATATACTTATTTTACATCCATATCTGGAAATAAAGCCAACTTTAGAAACAGCATTAGGCAGCAGATAAAATGATAAATTAACTGGTAGCAAAAGTGGGCAGAAAAGAGCATAACCAAGGTTGTGAAATAAGCTGTACTAAGTGCAGTCTGATGCCATATGTAGTCATAGGTAATACTTCACTGGGGTAATCAATTAAAAGAAAAAATGGTTTAATTTAACCAACATCACTGTTATTAAGGATAATCTAAGAGCTATAGGTTGCATCTGTCTAATCTAATGCCTTACTAGTCTGCTAATTAAATTAACCTTGCAGATTTAAAAAACTAACTGTGTGATATAGGCTGGACACATTTTAACTTCCTTCTCAAGCTTTAGTGTTCACTCCCAATATTCCTAGTGGTAGGTCTTCCTAAAGATTGTATACAGAAGCAATAAAAGGGGACATTGTCATTTGTTTTCTGACATGGGTTGATAGACAGTGATATGATTGAAATACTAGGTGAGGAAAGCCCTACAAAGTGAATATTCTGTTGCATACAAACATGATTATTCGAAATAATCATAATCATACTATACCTTACACATTTTTCAAAAACTAAAAGATATCAGATGTTCTGACAAATTAATTGATTAATTTATTTAAAGAATAGTATATAATTGTATAATTTCGAAGTCATATACATTCTTATCCTAGCTTGAAATTAACCATTTATTATTTATTGGAGCATTACATGGAACCTGATATGCAAGTTAAATTCTTTGCAATCTATAAACATCAAATAGAACATTGTACAAATGGGCATCCTATAGAGGGTAAGATGGATTATGAAAAGAGAGATTGAGCTTCAAAGTGAAGAAAAATTGAGTGTCAGCAGGTATCTTATTAGATATTCAACATGTGCTGATTATGAGAGCCAATCAAATCTCCTTTTTAAAACTGCCTTCATCTCCTCTGGCTTCATCCTATGCACACAAATATCTGTTTTAATTACTTTAAAGCTATCTTTAACATCTCAGATTTTCCTAAGCACTGTATTTGCATTCTTGTTTAGTTCTTATATCATCTATTGAGTTGCATATTACTATCTCCGTTGTACAGGTGAAAAAAATGAAATACAGGTATAAATAATTACCTCAAATTCAGGTACCTACAGTATAAGCAGAATTTGTGACACAAATTAAAAGATCCTTGAATATCATGCTATTGTCCTGGACCCTGGTAGGTAGCCACCACTGAGAGGTCATTGATAACATATATCTAGATATTTTAAACATTATTGTGTATTATAGTAAAATAGTTACATAGGATATTTTTATTAATTACCAAAATACCTTAAATAAAATTAAAGTTCTTATATCTACAATGGATCATATTCAATCAGAAATCCCTGTATACAGATGCATTTCTAAAAATATTTCAGAGTCTCATCTTTGGAGAAGTGTGTTTCCTCCTCTCTCAGCAGTCTTTTATTGCCTAGAGTTCTTCATCGAGGAGTGGCACCCAGTGAGAATTCCTGCATCTGAGTTGGTATGTCACTTGCTGTTGTCATCATGCAGGTGTTGTTTAGAATACAATGTTTTGGAGATTCCCTAGGAGAAACAACTCTGTCATATATAGACGTCAGCATGTGACATGAGACATCCTAGTCCTCTGGCTTTTATATTTTTCCTGTCCTCTCTCCATGATGTTTCCTCAGCCTAAGTTATAGGTGTTACATTACAAACATGTCAGTGGTCTGCCAGCTGCTGTTCTGTGCATTTTGACCCGGTGTGGATTTCTATAATAGCCTTTATATACTGAAAAACAAAACCAACTAACCAACCAACCAACCAACCAACCAACCAACCAAACAAACAAACAAACATGCTTCTTTGATGAGGGGTGAGCACTACTCTTATCTGTGGATACAGGACATGCTTTTAAAATGGTGTTAGAAGTTAGATTGTTTCAGGAGAGTAGTATTAGTAGGTCTTCTTTAGGTTCTATACCGAAATAATCTTCTCCTGTGGAATGTGCCTCAAGTCTAACTAGAAAGCATTTGGCTAACCCCAAGATACATTCACTATTGCATCATTGAGGAGCTCTTAGACTGATGGTGGCTGTGTTCATAGGCTTTAAAGCTTGTGAAAAATACTGATTATTGATCTCTCTAGGCACTTTCTGTAGAATCTTTTGCTTCTATGACAGCTGGTTCTCAGGGAAGAGATGTCTGTATTGTTACTCTTAGTTCCACCAAAGCCATTGCACAATGTAAGGAATCATCATCATCACTGTCAGAATTATTATTATTATTAGTAGTAGCAGCAGCAGTAGTAGTAGTAGTTGTTGTTGTTTTGTTTGTTTTCTTTCTTTGTCTTCATCTTCTTCAAAAAACCTAAGTGTAATGGAAAAGTGTATATTGTTATGGGTGTCTTGGACTTCCCTGACCAAGAATTTAAAGAGAATCGTCCTGTTGTCAATAGTTTATTGCTTTGTAATGGAGCATTATCACCCCAAATGGCATTACTTCACAAACATACAGTCACATACACACAGTACACCCACACTCACACACACCCACCCCCACACACACACACACACCATACCATACATTCATATTCACTCATATGTGCTTTAAGTAAGTAGAAAATAAGTTTTCAATTATGGCTTTTTCAAGTATCTTTAGTGGTATTTGTCCAGCGGTACCCTCCCCGTGTACTTATTACCCTCCCTTTCCTCCTCCAAGCAAAGTAATCCTGTTTTCCCTTCATAGGACCCATGTCTCACTGTATTTCTCTCTAGAGATCCTCCTTACTGTGGTCCCGTAGATAGGATGTCACTGAGAGCTTCTCTACAGAAAGAGAAACAACTAAGTGAAAAGGAAGCCTGCAGAGTAGGAAGGGACTCTTTGCTAGCTATACATCTCTTAGAAGATTAATATCCAGAATATTTAAAAACTCAAAGAACATAATCTTGAGAAAACAAATGACCCAGTTTAAAAATGGACTATTGATTTCATCAGAGAGTTCTCAAAAGAAGAAATAAAAACCACCATGAAATATTCTTTTTAAATGTGATCAACATCTTTAGCAATTAGAGATATACAAATTAAACTACTTACAGTTTTCATTCCTCACAGGTCATGATGACCAACCCCAAGAAAATTACTAACATCAAATACTTGTAAAGATGTGTGGGAGAGGGTTCTCATTAACTGTTGATTGGATTGCAATCTGATGCAGGTGCTAAAAAATCATTATAGAGAATTCTCAACCAAAACTAAATGTACTATATAACCACTCCATGGCATATACCTAAGGTATCATCCTAGTCTACAGACATGCTAGCTATGTTTATTGTCACCCTATTTCCAATCCAGAAATAACCTAAATACTCTTGAAATGTTGAATGGATAATATATATATATATTTGTTTTTTATACACAATAGAATTCTATTCAAGTCAAAGAAAAGTTAAACATGAATATTTTAGGTATATGGATGGAACTAGAAGATATTACACTAAATGATATAACCCACATGCAGAAAGACAAATGCATGTTATCTCTTATTTTTATTTTGACCCATAATTTATTTATATTTTATTTATAGTACATCCCAATTGTAGCCATCCTCCTTGGTCCCAGCCTTACAAATCCTATGCCTGATTACTCCTTCCCCTTTTCCTCAGAGAAAGGAAAGCCCCTCCTAGGGTACACCCACCCTGTGACATCTAGTCCCAGCAGGACCTAACATCTCCATTCCCACTGAGGCCCAACTAGACAGTATAGGTAGGGAAGAGGATCCAATGGCAGGCAACAGAGTCAGACAGCCCTTGCTCCCATTGTTAGTGGACCCACATGGACACCAAGATGCACATCTCCTAAAAATTTGTAGGGTGTCTAGAAACAGCCCCTGCATGATCTTTGGTTGGTGGTTCAGTCTCTGTGAGTCTGCCTGGGCCTAGGTTAGTTTAATCTGTAGGTCTTCTTGTGGTGTCCTTGACCTGTCCAGCTTATTCAATTGTATTTCCCACTCTTCCACAAGACTCTCTGACATTTTCCTGATGTTTGGCTATAGGTCACTGATCTGTTTAATCACTGGCACTATCAGGAGTCCTCAGATAAGAGAGGAGCCTTCAATGAGTTTATAGGATTGACCCTATCTGAGATCACTACCAGTGGGAAATATAGAGATGGAAGTAGCCACCTCCTGTACCCAAGCAGGACTTCCAGTAGAAGATAGACATCAACCCAACCTCAAAACGTTCAATCCAAAATTTGTTCTGCCCACAAGATGTGCAGGGATAAAGATGGAACAGAGACTGAAGGAATGTCTCACCAATAAGTGGGTATTCTTGAGATCAAACCTATGGGCAAGAAACAGTCCCTAGCTCAAGTAATGATACTCTGTTATGCTTGCAGATAGGAACTTCACATAACTGTCTCCTGAGAGGTTAGTGTCTTATTTGAGTGGAGCTTTACTATGAATTTATGTGTGTCATTTATCCTGAAGAAAAAAATATTCTCAACACAGTGAACAGATGGCAAAAGGATGAACCAATAAGGAAGAATGAATGTTCTATAAGTACAGCTAGGTTAACTTGTGGGATATCGATTGTGGACTACAAGATGTGGCTACTTCAAAAGTTCCTAGCCTAAATTTCATCACATGAAAAGAGGAACTATTAAATGCTTGTGTTCACAAAGAAAACCTAAGAAAGAATGGTAAAAATTAGAGCAATTTTGGCTTGTGCAAAAAGGTTTGGCTAATTTATACAAAATTCTCCAAACTTATAATCAAAGAGAAGGAATAGGGAGGGTGGCAGTTTTTACAGAATCATCCAAGGATTTCTGAAATAGGAAAGTCAGTACTCAAAATAAATGAATACTTTTCCTTATGAAAAATTTTAAGCTTGGTCTTATTATGGTCTTCATATTGCTATTATATCTGCAGAAACAAATGATATCAGTCAGTAAGTATTAAGTGAATATTCATTGAGATATTTGCCAAAGACCAGCTTTGACACAACAAGTTAAACCAAGGCAGGCAGCAAAGTGTGGCATTGGTAATCCAGATCAGTGCTAATGACAACTGATGAGGGCTGTTGTGGATGGCAGTCAGTAATTAGAGGAAAGAAAATGGGAGAAATTCAAACACACACACATACACACACACACACACACACACACACACACACACACACACACACACTCAGAATGGTTAAAGCAAAGATAGTCTTTTATATATGTCTCCCATTGCTTCCATATTCCACAGACAAATACATACATACATACATACATACATACATGCATACATGAATATATGCATATATGCATACACACACACACACACACACACACACACACACACACACACAGATGCACATATACACATGTATACCTAGTGGGGAGATGGTACAAAGTTGGGCCAGAGTTCCAAGAGAGTACAAACATATTTGGTGGGTAGAAGGAACAATGTTTAACAACTTTATTTTTTCTCCCATAGCTTATATATCCAACAAAATTTTCCCAATAGTATATAATTTAATGGGATAATGTTCTAGCTTTCTGCTAGTGAATGAAACGAATAATTAAGTTAGATTTTATTTCTCAAGTCATCACCATCTTGAACTGAAGGAGACAACAGAAAGACTTCAGAGACAGTGAGAATATCTGCTATAAAGTAACCAAGAAAAAGATGCTAAATTGTCCAGAGCATCTATTTACACTTTAGTACAGTAGGGATACATTTGTCTTCCCATAATACAAGGCTGTTTTAAGGATTATGTGTGTTAAATAAATTAAAAATTAAGCCATGAGAAAATGCATTTACATAAAAAGTATTCATTTTCCTTTCTAAAAATCAGCTAATAATGAATTGTCTTAGAAAACCATTATATATTATCTATGTTCATATTTTTGCTTGGAGAAAGAAGTGTAATTTTATATAATTTAATCCGAAACCATATAAACACACTTAAGTGAGGAACATGTAGTTATTAATAAACAGGTTTGTTTTAAACACACAATTTCCTCAATCATCTTGGAAATTAAAGGAATATGATTTTGTTCATGGAGCTTAAAAATCCATCACTGCTATTAGATAGAGTAGAATCAACAAATGTATTAAAAAATGTTTCCATAAATTATTAAATTTACAACACCTAAAATATGGTACCCTGTATCTTTGTAAATAAATTATATATCAGTTAAATGTGTTAAGAAGTAATTGTCAAAGGTCCATGTTCATTCTTAAGCCAAGTGTCATATTGCTTTATTCTTGGTTGCTGTAAGCTAACTGCCATTCAGAGCTCAGCTTAAACATCTTTTCCTGAGAAATACACTTGCTTTTATTGTGCATTCTTATGAAACTGATCCCCTTTGCTTAACTCATCCTGAAGTCTCCATATCAAACTCCATTTATTCATTATCTACTTTCACATAACCTTTCCTCACTAAGCTAATGAGAACAGAGTCCATTTATTTTGATTCTGTCTGTTTCTGAAAGACAAAGGACAAACAAAACAATGAATCCAAGAATCTCCACAGTTTATCGGTTGGTGCAATATGGATAATCATTTTCATATCAAGGTATTAATATTATTACTCATTGAAAATATTTCTGAGGCCAGCAGAACTAGTTGTAGAGTTGCTCACTGGCAAGAGTTAGAAGTTCATTCATAGGAGAGTCTGAGTTGACTGTGACATAGAGATTGAAATGATATATTTGTAATAAAAGATGGGTTTAGAATAACTCTTCAGTGTTAAGAGGTAATAAAAAGCTACTTTTGGGGAACATGAAATAACTTTTGAGAATTTTCTCCATCTTTGTATGTAGCAATTCTTTTGAGCAGAGCAGAAGACATGTCACAGCAGCTTAGATTTAAGTGTTTCACATCACAGTGATTTAAGCTAAATATACTACAATAATCTAGAATGTAAGCTGTGATCTTAACCTAGCATCAGCACTGATGCCTGTAACATATTAAAATGGGCAACATTACAATTATTAAAAATAAACAACGAATTAAAACATAGAGAGAAAAAAAGGAAAGTTTCTTTAAAATCTACATACCAGGAGAGTCACCTTTACATCAAAATTTGGGAACCTATCTATTAAGATTTAAAATATTTTTGCCAGGCATGGTGGTTCACGTCTTTAATCCCTGCACTTGGGATGCAGAGACAGGCAGATTTCTGAGTTGGAGGACAGCCTGGTCTACAGAGTGAGTTCCAGGACAGCCAGAGCTACACAGAGAAACCCTGTCTCGAAAAACAAATATATATTTGAAATAATTCGAGCTTGAATGAAAGTCATTCTCAACACTATATTTTTTAAGGTGTGAATTTGTTGTGAGTGTATGTTTGTTACATTTTGAAATGAAAACTTTCAAGTGTTGAGGCCCACTTTTAATACTAGGATGTGAGAGTAACATGAATTGATCTGTCAGTCATAGGCTCACATCATTTCATTTCTCCTACTTTCATATCCCATTTCGTACAATTTAGGCAGCCTGTGACATGATAATATGCTAATAATCAAAATGCAAGTAACCAATGGGCAATGTTCCAACAGTCAACATTTAGTAAGTGCTTACTGAATACCATATACTGGACTTAGGACTTTAGGGCAACTACTTTATTTACTCCTTATGATAGCAGTGTGGGATAAAAGCTGTTTCCTAACTTTTGACGAACTCCCAGACATTAATTTACTGAAGCTTGATCTTACTATGGAGATCCATGCTTAACCACAGTGCTTAGAATAGTTAACAGATTGGGCATAAAATATTGAGCAGTAATGGTCAGATTACAGGAAACCATCATAGAAACAAAATTTTCAAATATAGTAAAGTAAGCTTACGTAGTAGGGATCATCTCCCTCTTAAGTTGAGGTTGCTCTTTCATTGGCTCCTGAGCATCCTGTTCTCATTACAGGGGAGACATGTTTTGTACAAATTGAAGCATTTGCAAGGTCTTCATTGTCATCTGACCATATCCAAACTCCACATGGAGAAAGCCTGTCACTCCCCCAAAGTGATAAGTGAGAGTGGCATCAGGCAGAGTCTAAATCACCGTTGCTACAGCCTTTTGTTTTCTTCCTACATAGCTCGGATACATTTATTTTGAAGTATAACCTATGGATTTGTTCATATTTGAGCATATTACTACTACAAAACAACTTGTGTGTTAACAAATTTCATTTCACATACATGCTAGGTGTCCAGATAATCATGTTCAAGCAGTAACTGGGTTACCAGAAATGATGACTTCACCAAACAAGCTGGAGAGGTAGTTAAGATGTTATAGCTCCATGTCTTATCCCTAGTCCCCATTTTTTTCTGCACTACTCTTATAATAAAAGAGAGGGGAGAGAGGGGGAATATGCTCAACACACACTATATAGCCGTATGAAGATAAAAAGTAAAAAATAGCAATAGAATGCTGCTTTTCCCAAGTCAGGAAGATGAAAAGGAGAGAGAGAGAGAGAGAGAGAGAGAGAGAGAGAGAGAGAGAGAGAGAGAGAGAGAGAGAGAGAGAGAGAGAGAGAGTATAAGAGGCATTGGAGACCAAGTGCCCATTCCTGTATCCATGAAAGTGCATCCTTATGGCTTTTATGCACTTTAAGCAAAATGAAGTGATAAATGCTTTTTAAAGCAAATTGTCAAAGAAATAAGGGGCTTTGTAACAACTTGGATTGCTTCCTGATTCATAGGATTCAAATTGTGCCTGACCCAGCAATTGGGCTTTTGCTGTTTTACAATTATTAGCATTCATTTTCCCCTTTTAAACAACAAAAGTTACAGAAGTCCCCTCAGCCAGGCAACTACTGTTGATGTGTGGCCTGTGGTGAAAGCTTTTGTCACTGGGTTGGCTGAGAGCTCCCAGACAGCCAGGTGTCACAGAGGCATTATTCCTAATAATGGCAAACCA
Organism: Mus caroli; assembly: GCF_978045245.1. NCBI lineage: Eukaryota > Metazoa > Chordata > Mammalia > Rodentia > Muridae > Mus > Mus caroli. The sequence continues at coordinate 65,578,302 of NW_028227269.1, read as the reverse complement.
TCGGCCATGGCCACAAACACTGGCACCTGTGGTTCTGACTTAAAATCTCAGCAAAAATGCACATACCTACTAATGCATATACACATAAAAAGCCTTGCAAGGTACATGCTGGCATTTTCTCCATATAATTTAAACATATAGGGACCCCTTATACTCTTGTTTTTGCAGAGATTAGTGCCAGGCAGAATGTTTTCTTCCTGTAATGTTTTCAGCACCACAGACCTTCCACTCGTGCAGTTTACAATAATCAATGGGAAAAACACTTTATTTATATGATCATATTTTGTAAATATTAAATTCTCTTGTCTGAATGCTTCTGCCTTTTCAAAATTCAAATACTGAAACTCAGTGGCCTAACTTGCTAAGAGTAGATAGGATAAAAACCAAAAAGGGCTCTAGGGACCTATTAGCCTCTTGCACCCTGGGAAGACACATACAAAGTGTCCATCTACCAGGACTTGATACCTATTAGTTACTAAACTTGCTGGAGCCTTGATCTTGCATCTCCTAGCTTGAGAACTGTGAGGGGTGCATTTGTATTATTCATAAATTACTGTCTAAGGAATTATTTTACAGCAGCCCAAATTGATTCAGTTCCTTAAGACCCCAACTTACATGTGAAAACTTTAGCTTTAAAGAGTAGAATATAGAGCTGTGTTCAAATTCTGCTTATTTGATCATGATAGAATTTGTCAGATAATAACATCTTTGTATCTCTTCTTCATCTGTACCATGCAAAAGATGATTCCTTCATATGGGTCCTGCTATGTAAATTAAGTGTGACTATACATTTCATAAACCTGCTCAAGCATTCACATGATACAATGACTCATATAGTATATGTACTGAATAGTTTTTTCTCTTAATTTTTTGATTCTTTGTGAATTTCACATCATATACGTCAATCCTTCTCATTTCCCCTTCCCTTGATATCTGCCTTTGAAACCTCACCCAGAAATGAAAACAAACAAACAAAATAATGAAATTTAAAACCACAAAACAAAACTTAAAAAAAAATCTCTCTGTGGAAACTTCAGTGTGCCATGGTGTGTCACACACTAAACCCTTCACATGTTCATTGCAATGAGTCTGTGGTTTGGTTTGAGGCCTCTGGCTTCTGTTCCACTATCAATACTGGACCCTCACCAGATTCTTCCTGAGTGTTCTGTTGTTGTGCTGAGTCATGGAGAACCTGTAGTCAAGCCAGCCCTTTCATGTGCTCCAGCAGTTCATATATGGTGTAGGTTTGGGGGGGGGGGTAGATCGATTCTAAGCTCTGAGTCAGGGCTTGGGTCTTGCCCCAGCAAAACACCATCCATCCGACTTACCAAAGAATCCTTAAGTTTACTCTCCAGACCAAGATCATAGATAACTTTCAAAAAACTTTGTGTGTGTGTGTGTGTGTGTACACAAAACAGGGCAAATACACGTAAGAACTTAGAGATTGTGACATCATAAGACCCATTCAAGCTCTTTGCCAGCAGTTCCAGGTGATAGGAGAGAACCCGGTCCAACTGGGTCTGTCCAGGGCTGAGCAGAATGGTGGTGTGGTCAGTGCAAAAGAAACACAACAGGCCAGGAGTCTTGTCAAAGCAGGAACTCATTTTATTAAATCAGCCTCTTGCTTATATAGGGTTAAGGGAGGAGGTGTGGATTTTTGGTGGGTTGAGATGACATAGGAGGCAGGGAAGGGTAACAGAGGATACGGGGTGACTGACAGGGTCAATGAAGTTATTATACATCAGTGGTAGCAAGGCAATGCAGGCTTAAGCAGGTCACTCTGAGGCTGAGTCACTCTAGTACAGGAGTGAGCAAGCCAGGCCCCCGGACTCAAGCCAGGCTCAAGTCTTTCCATTAGGCCATAGATTTTTGGCTGAGTTAGTCTCAACAATGTCAAACAAAACCCCCAGCTTTGTAGGGAAAAATATCCTTCCCCTCACCCTTAACTGAGGAGCTGTTGGCAACTGATAGATATAAAGAAAACCAGAATAAATTTTCTTGAATGGCAGGACCCCTGGTATATAAACCATGCTTCCGGAGAGACACCAAACTCAAGAATTGTTTGCCAGTGTGTATTGAAATGGGAGGGAGGGAGTGATGGAGGGAGGGAAGGAGGGAGGGAGGGAGGGAGGGAGGGAGGGAGGGAGAGAGAGAGAGAGAGAGAGAGAGAGAGAGAGAGAGAGAGAGAGAGAGAGAGAGAGAGAGAGAGAGAGAGAACAAAGTTAGGTTGATAGGCAGGTAGGCAGTCAGACATTGGACTGAGCACATTGTCCCCAATGGAGGAGTTAGAGAAAGGACTGAAGGAGCTAAAGGTGTTTGCAACCCCCTAGGAAGAACAACAATATCAACCAACCAGGGATTAAACTACCAATTGAAGAGTACACATGGAGCGACCCATGGCTCTAGCTGCATCTATAGCAAAGGTTGGCCTTGTTGGATATTATTAGGAGGAGAGGCCCTTGGTCCTGTGAAGGCTTGGTGTCCCAGTGTAGAGGAATGCCAGGGTGGGGAGGCATTGGGTGTTGGAGCAAACTTGTAGAAGCAGCGGGGGAGTGCGGGGGGCAGGGATATGATGGGGATTTCTGGACAGGAAAACCGGAAAGGGGATAACATTTGAAATGTAAATAAATAAAATATCCAATAAAAGAAAAAATACAAATAAGTGTGCACCAGCTCAATTTTTTAAAAAAATAAAATTATGCTAGAAATGCTTGTACAAATCAATGAATGCTCAGAAATAGTCTCAAGCTGGTATTCTGTTTATTTGTTTTGACCTCATAAATAACCTATTTTCCTCTCTGTACTTAGTAATGCTTCTCAAATTTCATTAGCAAATTGTGTATCTTGTGAAGAGCAGAACCTTTGTAATGAGCATGATGTTGAAAATTCTGCCATGGAAGGAACTGCAGAGGTCATGTTGATGGAGGGAAGAAAAGAGCTAGTCATTATCTTGCATTATTTTATGCAAGGGTTTATCACTTCAATGAGTGGTTAGCCCCTAATAAGTTGATAATATTACTGTCAACATTTACATACCATGTTCTATAACACCAATATGTGAAAGATTATCGCTCCTCATTCTTGCTCCCATCTAATTTCTTTTGCTGTTCCCTTAAAATTATATTAATATGCTTATTAGAAGTATGTTCCCCAAATGATTTTAGTAACATTAATCTGAAATCAAGATACATATATTAATTATTGTAAGGATAGGATTCCCTTTACATCTGTCTGTTTTGGTTTCAATAAGAGCTATTTCACATAACTGTAATATAGGTGGAAAATAAAGTAGTGTATATGTATTGTAAAGAAAATAGTAAAAGAGAAATGAATTAGAAAGTCCATTCCAAATGTATTACAACAAAAAAATAAACATATGGCATATGAGGAATAGTTTGTGGTCAACATGTGAATTTGTCTTCATAAACATTAGTATTAAATATTCTATTAATACATAGGAGGAAGAGTATAAGATAAATATGTAATATACATGTATACATATATAAAACTATACCCATACCAATTTCTCAGTAAAAGATTCTTATATTTTTTCCACTGTGAATCCTGAAATCTAAAAAGTGTATTTTTATGTGCAATATATAAAATTAGATAATGCATCTTAGAGTTTAAATCCCATATATTTTATATGTTCTTCAAAATTAGTGACACAATACTAAAATATATTTTAGTAAATGATTTTATGAAGAACAAGACTTATGTAATTCAAATTGATGTCCTTATACTAGCTCATCTCTGATAAAATACTCAGCCCAAGGAGGAAAGAATGGCTAAGAGGATAGCCAAAATATATCCCTTCACATCCTTGATGAGACCGCATGCTTTTATTTTCCCACAAAAGTAATTTTTTTTTCTTTCAATTTAATTAAAACAGAAGTCTTAATCTTTCAACATTGAAGCGGTTGGACTGTAAATTTTTATTCTTTGCCATTTTATATGGAAGTATTCACCAAGATGGTAAAAATCATGTTATCACTGTGTCAGGTTCAGTTTCATTGTACTGTTTGATTTGTACTGTTTTAGCTGTCTAACAAAAAGTTCTTTCATAGTGTGAGTAAAGGTGGATCGGTGTACACAGTGTGGTGGAGTTCTCTGATGTGCTAGCGTAAGAATTATATTTTTTAAGTGAGTGTGATAGCACACACTTCCTACCTCTATGGGTTGATACACTCAGAAATTGCTTACAGCCACAGATGCTCCTGCAAAAAAGCAGGCTTGATTGTTTTCTATACAGACCAACAAACAGGTGTGAACTGGTGTCTGATGGTGATATATGCTCCATGCCCTCATTCTACCTGGTGTGAGGCCACAGAACAACCAAATGGAGTGGTATGCGATCAGTTTCATTTCTGCTCCTTGTTTGCTTGCAGCACCAGGGCTGGGATCTTTATTCTCTAGTGCCTCAACTTCTTTATTTATAAAATGAGAAGCAAGTAGCTACCATCTCGAAGACTTAGACATAGCTATTATGTCTAGAAAACTGGTTTTTAGTCTATCATTAGCAGTGAATAAATTCTATCCACTTATTTTTTTACATTAATGACAAAACCATTAATGATGATAAGAAACATTTCTTATTTTAAAGGAAGAGGTTAGATACGGCAGATAGTGTGTTATGACAAAATTAATTATAATTGGGGTATATTCACGTATAAGGAAACCAAAGCAGAATGCTTAATTTAAAAATTTGGAGATCTTTTATGTCTTCAAACTAAATACAAATTTGGTTTATGAGTGAAATGTGTTGCAGACTCAGGGTCATTGATGAAGATGCTGCTGTCACCTGTACAGGAACCAGGAAGAATATGTAGAGTTGGTTTATCAATAGGGTTCATGTACTAGAACCTTAGCAGGAGACACAGGAAATGAGACTGTAAATAAATAGTAACAGCAGAGTTAGGTTCACGGTATTGTTGGGAACATCGATGCCCATCTTTTTCACAGACAGTTGCTCTTGCATATTCTGGTTATTTACATTTCTTAATATAAAATTTCCTAGTTTTACTCCAGCTTGTAGAACAACCCACGGGTACAGATCCCATTTTCTTCCTTGTTAGATGTGGGTAGCATACATAACCTAGTGTGTCTGCTTTATTGGTCCTTGTCATCTCAGTTTTGTCAGGAAAATGAGAAAGGGACTAGTAGAGTAAGATTCCTGTTCGGCTTCCACAGCATCCCTGCATTCCTCGGAGTTCCAATATTTCTCTCGCTGCCAGTTTTAAAGCTTTCACTCTTCCTAGTTTTAAGTTTCTAGGATATTTAAAGGCAGCAGCAGTCCATAGTGAAGTCACTGGTTAATTTTTAGCCAAGACTAATAAACTCATGAGTTGTGAAACACTCCTTTCATTGAGCTTCCTGTAATCGGCTCTTCACAAGCTCGAAGCTGGGTTTTTTTTTTCCTTGCTTTTTAAGAGCAGCTGTGTTTAAGCAGCTGGAGTGCCTTGGTCACTAAATGCAGGCTCTATAGATATTTAATACTACTTGGTGCTTTATCAGCTTTTGCAACCTTTAATTAGTTAAACCACAGAATACCCGACCACATTAGGTAATTATTACCCCTCACCCCAGTCCCCAGTTTTCTGATACATAAACCGAGTATAGAAAAGATTGCTTCTACTGGTGTCACTCTTGTTCGGGTCTTGATGAGAAAAGTCTTGTTGAAACTTTTTGGGTGTGGCTTCCCTGATATTTCCAGGAGATAGGCTCTCAGCACAGACTTCTCTTTCCTCCCCTTCTTATAATCTTTCTTGACTTCCATGATATTATGTGAGCTGATACAGGAGTTGTGTTGTACATATATCATTTGGGACTGTTTATGCTGTATTCTACTTGTTAAATAAAGATGAGTAGAAGCTGAGCATTAGATGTGTAAAGAAAAGCGTTCTTTTGGGGGGTACTCTCAATGAAATGGTAGTGACATTTGTATTACCTCAGAAACTATGTAGTTATTAACAAACATATTTTGTTCTAGGCTATAAATAGTTTTAGATACATTGTGCTGGGTTCTCTATTCTACAACATATGCTTAACTGCTTGAAAGACACTGGAGTGAGAGATAGAAATTTGGAATGTAGTGGGAGTCACGATCTCTATCCAAGAATCAGGTTTATTTTCTTGGTGCTATAACTGAAATTGAGTGGGTTATGCTTTCACTGATAATTTGATAGAATTGATGTCGTTAGTATTTCCTGAGATACATAATGAAGCAGAGAAGCAGACTATTTAAGTTTGTTACGAAAATATGTGTTAAATTAGAGAAATAATCAGTTACAGAGAGTTGGTCATTGGAGTAATTTCATAGGGACCTGCTCAAAACAAACACCCAAAGAGAAAGCAGAGTAAATGAATTAAATTGAATCACCATAATTTCTGCGAGTAATTATTGCTTTGTGTTGAACATAAGGAAATGTAAAAATAACTAACCAGAAGATAAAAGAGCATTTATTTCAAGAAGAAAAAAATGGGCAAATTTGATACTTCTGTGTGTATCATTGTACATTGCTCATTTTAATGGATGATGGTGCTAGGAGGGTATTTCTGGTCTTCTGTATAAATATATGGACCTCTATATTTTCCAATGAGAAATAACGCTTTTCTATTTCTGTAGACTCTTGGCTCCACAGGCTTTGATTTAATGTCTACCTGGATGATTTGCTTTTTTTGTAAATCAATTGAGCAAAAAGCCAGGTATTTACTTAAGAATATTAACTGTTCATCATGGACTCATTCTTACTAATGACCAAGTCTTATGTTCAAATCGAAGTGTTTCCAAAACTCTCCACTTGGTTTAATAATTTCATCTAAAGTTTACACGAACCACAGGACATGTGATGTCTTAGGAGTCTCATAATTACTAGTCACTCATTCTGCTTGAAATAAAATTATTTGAGATACTTTTATTTCCCGAAAAGTAAAAGCATATATTCTAATAAATGGTGTGATCCCAAATACTTTTATATATCCCATATATATCCCATATGTGTCCCACATATATATCCTATATATATACACATTTATATATGCATAATGTGCAATGTAGATGGAAGGAAAAGAGAAATGGCAAAGTAAAAAATTATCAGATATTGTATTACTGCTCTGTTTTACTATAATAATATACCACATGAGAAATTTGTGTATATATATTCATAAGAATTATAGTAGAGGTATATTATGACTATATTTGTATGTACATGTTTGGGTATCCATATACTTTTAAAATAATATATTTCTTTAGTTGTGGATTTGCAATGTTAAGGGAGGAGACAAGTTTCTCATTTCTCATGTGATATAACATTTAATCTTCTGACATCTCTGCAGATAACAGTATTTCTGCTTGTCATAGTCTTAAACAGAGATATGGGGGTGTAGAAACTCATCTCTTTAAGTTGAAAATTGTATCTCTAACTTCAATCAATTTGAAATTTCTTTGATATTTTACTGGTAGTGTAGGATTCAAGTTCACATTTTGAGATAATTTAAAATACTTTAGAAAACACAACATAAGAAGCATTATTTCTTAAAGTGGCAAAACACTCATCCATTAACATTTTAGCTTTCAGATAATGCTGTGCTGTATTTGAGAAAAATATGAATAATGGTTTATAGTATCTGAACTATATATATATATCTGAACACATATATATATGTGTGTGTGTATGTATGTGTATGTGTATGTGTATGTATATGTATATATGTGTGTGTGAAAATGTTTCTCTTCATTCATGATATCAGATCAATATGTGTAAATAAGTTTAATTCTATTTAAAATATTTTCCATCTTTACCAATAATGAGATTTTTTAGTTCCCTGAATATATCACTAAATATATTATTAAGGGTTTTATTTGATCTTAAATATTGTCTTTATATTTTTCAATACTCATTATTGATCAATATCTGAAGCTGAACTTATTGAAGTTAAGACCTTAGGATTTATTTCTTGTACTTCAGTGAAACATAAAGCCAGGAATCAGAGATCAGTATCTAAAATATGCTTCTTGTGAACCTCCGCTACAAAAGTATGTTGTTGCATTGAAATGGGATTAAGAAATAGAAATTCTGACAAACTAGAATAAGCAATGAGGGTATTTCCAGTCACTAGAAGATGCCCAGCCTTCATTTTGCAAATAGATTTTTTCTCACACAAAATATATATTAATTATGGTTTCCCTGCTCGCCACTCTGCTTAATTCCTTCTCATACACCTGTCCATCTGTGTCTATTCCTTTTTGGTCACTCATCAGAAAACAAACAGCTTCTAAGAGCTAATAATAAAATATAGCCAAATAAAATAAGATAGAACAAAAACAATCACATTGAAGTTAGACAAGACAAACAGAAAGAAAAGAGATGATGCATAGGCACAAGAATCAGAGATCCATTTGTTACCACACTCATAAATTCCATTTAAAACAGTAAACTGGAAGCCATAATATGCAGAGGGCCTGGTACATACCAGTGCTGTCCCCATGAATGCTACTTCAGTCCCTGTGAGTTCATCTGAGCTTTGATCAGGTTGATTTAAAGGTCCTTGTTTTCTTGCTGTTCTCCATTCTGGCTCTTCCAATCCTTCTGCCTCTTTTTCCAAGGGATTCCTTGAATCCTGAGGGGAGGGATTAGATAGAGACATCCATTTCCAGCCAGTGTTCGAAGGACTCTTGCTCTCTGCATAATACCTGGCTGTAGGGTAGGTCTTTGTATTTGTTCCCATTTCCTGCAAGAGGACGCTCCTTGATGAGGCTGAACATGCTAATGATCTATGAGTATAACAGAGTACCATCATGTCATATTTCACTACTGTTTTCTTGTTTTTCACCAGTAGTATTTGATTTGGCCATAGGTCCCTGGGTTATTTACAGTCTCTGGTTCTTGGTCATCTAAGCAGTGTTGGATGTTTTCCATCTCATGGTATGGGTCTCCAGTCAAATCTGATATTGGTCTGTTTCTCCTCATAACCTTTGTATTACTGTTTCTCTAGCATGTCTTGTATTCAAGAAACGATTGATATCAAAGGGAATGTGGCTGGGCTGGTGTTTATATTTCTCTTTTGGTAGGTTATAGAGTACTCTCTTGCAACAAAGATGCTAGCATGTAGTGCTGAAGGTCCTATGTGGGTACCAGCTATTTAAAATGGGTTGTATAGGTGCTGTTGTAAATAATGGACCTTGCTAATGATCTGATTATCTGGGGATCTCAAGGGGACTGCTTTGGTCAACAATTCAATTAGATATAAACTAAGTCCCAGTATCAGTAGCTTCATATGTTTACAAGAGATGACTAGTTTCTTCAGAAGATTTTGATGTTCAGGAGTTGCTTGACAGCTCCACTTTTAGGTACAAACCTATAGTACTAATTACTATGGAGAATGAAGCAGGAGTTCTGCAAATAAAAGACCTTCCTGGTCTTTAGAAAAAAATTCAAGATCTGGCTTAACAACTTGGAGGAACTTTTCTCTTCCTTAAGCAAAGAAATGAAGGAAGGAAGGAAGGAAGGAAGGAAGGAAGGAAGGAAGGAAGGAAGGAAGAAAGGGAGGGAGGGAGGGAGGGAGGGAGGGAGGGAGGGAGGGAGGGAGGAAGGAAGGAAGGGAGGGAGGGAGGGAGGGAGGGAGGGAGGGAGGGAGGGAGGGAGGGAGGGAGGGAGGGAGGGAGGGAGGGAGGACAGAAGGATGGGGAAAGATAGTGATATATAAGAGATAAATCTTTAAAGCTTAGTGGTAGACAGCTTGCCTAACATGTGTGAGTCGAAATGCAGTCACCACTACTGAAACAAGTTTTAGGTCCTCACTGGATAATATGGTCACAGCTTTTCTAGCTCACTGGTCTGCTGCCTTTGAAGCTTGTTTTCATAATGGCTGTGAGATGGTTAAGGGAAAAGCCTGAGCATATGACGGGCTGTGCTCACTTTTGCTGAAGGATAAAAGGCATATTCCTCAACCACGAGATGTCCGTTTTCTCTTTATTTCATATCTGTCAGATTAATAATAGCTTTGCTGTGTTAATGTCACGCATTAATTAGCCCAGGGTGCTTCAGATTGCTTTCATTCTAACTCCACCTTTAATAATATTTTTTTTTGAGTTTTCAAAGTGTCATTTTGAAAATAAGAAACAGGGAAAAGGAATTCAGATATTTTCTCTTATCCCTAGTCAATTTTTAAATGGACTAAAACATGTATGAGGGAAGAAGCAGGATTCTAAATGAATAATAATAAAAAAAATCTCCAACCAGAGACTTAATAAAAACAATTTCTAAATACAGTATCTAAAAGTATGTTTTTAAAACAGCAAAGCTAAATGTTAAATAAAATTTGTCACTTGAAGTTTCAACATTTAAAGTAATTTAGGCTCTAGTAGTAATTTTAAGTATGCAAGCTATACTGATCCCATTAGTTAAAAGAAAACTTTACCAGTATAGAAAGACTTAAAAAACAAATATGCAACCTTGGTGTGGGAGAACCTTGTGGAAAGTACCAGAGACCCAGGAGGTGAGAGACACTGAGGACTTTATGGGAGTGACATTTGCCAAAATGCCTAACAATGGGAAGAAGGAACTCGAAGAGTCTACCTCTAGTAGATAGACAGGGCCACAAGTAGAGCGATGTGGTTAATAACTCACAGTCAACATTTTTGACCCAGAACTGTTCCTGTCTAAAAGAACTTCAGGGCAGAGGATGGCCTTGTTTGGCATCAATGGGAGGGGAAGCCCTAGGTTCTGTGAAGGCTTAATGCATCAACATAGGGGACTAATAAGGTGGTGGGGCAGGAGTGAGTGGGTGAGTAAGGGAGCACCCTTCTGGAGGCAGGGGGAGGGGAGTGGAGTGGAGGATTTGGGGTGGAAACTTGAAGGGGGGGAATAATATTTGAAATGTAAATAAACATAATAACCAATAAAAAATTGAAAAGAGATTGAAGACAGGAGCCTAGCATGGCTATCCTTTGAGAGACTGCCAGCAGCTGACTGAGACAAACACAGATATTTAAACACCCAACCATTGGACTAAAGTCAGGGACCCTATGGTCGAATGGGGGGAAAGATTGAAGAAGTTTAACGGGAGATCAGCCCCATAGGAAGACCAGGAGTCTCAAGTAACTTGTATCCCAGGGAACTCCCAGAGACTGAGCCACCAACCAGGCAACATAGGGATGGTGTGAGCACACCCCCAGCCCCATCACATATGTAGTAGAGGACTGCCTGGTCTGCCCTCACTGGGAGAAGATGCATCTAATCCCTGGGGCTCCAGGGGAAACAGAGGGCTGAAAGGTGGGGCGCACCCTCCTGGAGGCAAGGGGAGGAGGGATGGAATGAGGAACAGTGGGAGGGGATGGGGGCAACTGCTGGGATGTAAATACAAAACCCAATTATCTAAACCTTTTCATTGCTGTTTTCTCCAGAGTATATAAGTTTGCCATCCTGTTTGAGGGAGTTTCCATCCTGTGGACACTGGAGTAAAGGAAACCCATACAGGAACCATTCAGTAGTCTGAGCATTGTATTACTTTCTCCACAGATATATTTTAAATATGTCTGCATAGCAGTGGGATGTTTCTTTTCTTTTTGGTAGCATAGTTGTGGTGAAATTATTTAGGAGTTTATATCCAGTTCTGTCACAGTCAATATTTAGATGCATAATGCAGAACAATTGCGTTTTATTGAGATGATTCATTCTTGGCTATGTTTTATTTTAGTATTTCAAAAGACCTCTGTTGAATACTTTAACTTACAGGAGTAAGGGAAGCTGAAAAGCCTTAACACTTGTACTTGTGGCACAGGAATAAAATTCCCCAGAACAGCAGTGGGTTGATGACTTTCGTCTATATAGACAGCATGAGGTCCATAAAATCCACATGTGATTTGAAAACTTTTAACTTTAATAACCTTGCTTGTGTCATAACTCAGGCAGGCTGGAACATAATCCACACTATTAGGGCCCCAGCAGTACTGGGTAGCACAGAAAGAAATGGAAATGGGATCCTGTAGTGGCGACTGTAGGCTGAAACTGTATTGGGTGAGCTAATAACAGCACAGCCAGGAGAGCCAGAGGACAGGAGCCAGGTATTCCTGACAGATGTTCAGGCCAAGTGAGAGAAGGTATTAGAAAACCTGACAATTTTTTAGAGGAGGTGCAGTCATTTCTAGATGAACAACCAAGTTCTTTTTCTTTGTTTCTGATGACTTAGACTTTTAATTCTCAACCCTTTGGTTGTTTAGGAATATATTCCAAATAAACACTTCCAAGAGGAAAAAGAAGACAAACAGTATGTGACTGTAGCCTTAACAGAATGAATTCACTTATCCAAAACCTCTGGCTATGTAAGAACAGACATCTTAGGGAAATGAATCAGAGGCAAGGGCTCTCTCTGGGTCAAACAGGTAAAAATGTAGCAGGCCCCTCCCAGCAAAATGTAACCCTGTGCCTTCCCAAACATTCTATGGTGCCAGCATCTCCCAAGGCAAGCCTCCCTTGACTATTCTTCACTGACAAAGGCCTCATCAGTGCAGTCTCTGGTGTGCTTGGAATAGGCTCAGAAGTTGGACATGATCTGGATTCTAGACAAAGACAAATGTTTCCCTATATAAATGCTGAAGGATCACAAGCCTTTGTACTTCAACAGTTGTTGTTTTGATACGGTGGTAAACCTTTTTCTCCCATTTAAATTGGACCCTCTCATTTTAGATAGTTTTAAAGATTTGCTGAAAATTTCAAACATAAGTACATTTTACTCTACCCTCTGCCTTCAACAACTCCCATGTTCTTGCTGACTTTCCTTCAAATTCATGATCTCGTCTTCCTCAATTATTGTTTTATACAACAGGCATAGATATAAACATACATACACATATGTGTAAATGAATACAGCTTGCTGAGTCTGTTTGCTGTTGGTCAGATCTGTATGTGTTTAGTGCTGGCCATTGCAAATTAGAAAAACTATCAGGGAACAGGTCCTTAGAGAAGAATAACTATCTTTAGCAGCTATGATCACTATAGAGTTTTCATTATGTAAATGTTCCTGTCTCAATTTGCACAGATTTTATAAAACAAACAAACAAACAAACCTAATGGCAATACCAAATAATTTTAATACCATGAATGTCTGGGTAGATATCTTTTAAATTATTTTACCCCAAAATATTTTTTCAAACTCATATCCATTAATTCCTTATGTAGTAAATGATTTGAATTCCCATAAAAAAAATCAATGGATTTCATTTAAATTCTCGTACAAAACAATATATATGTATTTAAACTATGTTTATTGATTGTAAGGAAAATGATACAGAGTTTATGGATTTTAGCTGCCCCCTTTACATTCCTTATAAGGAAAGTATCTATAAGTAGGAATGATAGAAAGTTTTGTAATTAGATTTCCTAGAAAATATCTTTGTTAAAATATTTATTTTGTTATAAATTCACATAGATTTTACTATAACAATATGTTAATATATATCTTAAATAGTACAAAGTCACTGACTTTTAGGCAACAGTTACTTTAGCAAAGGCAAAAGTCATTTGAACAGGGAAAAGGACACACACAGACACACAGACACACACGTACACACACACACACACACACACACACACACACACACACCCCTTCTTAAAAACAAAGGCTAATCATGAAATTCCCCTCTCAAAAGCCTGCATCTTTTATTTATTCAGATCATTTATTTATTCCTGAAATGAAGACAAGTTTACTCATTAGCTTTGGAATTTTGACAGTTCTTCTTCATTTTGTTTGAGTACAATTAATGTACTCCCCCAGAAAACTGCATGATGAATCAGTAATTTTCAGTAAACACTGCTTCATCCAGATGCTGAGGTAAAGTCAAAGCTGGTATTGTATAGTCTAGCCTTAAATGGCATTCCTCCAGGATATCCACGTGAACTTTATTTGTGTTTTTTTTTTCCTTAATTAAGCCTTGACTTACTGTTACCAGAGCTTTTTAAAATTAAGTATTGAAGTTCTTTGAAGAGTAATACTACTTTAGAAGACATTGCATTTATGTCAATAAGCATAAATAGCAATATGAATTTTGCTGTCACACCTGAGTTTTCTTTCCTAGGAGTAGAAGAATTGGCTAGGGTTTCTTCCTGGGGTGATCTCTACTGAATGCAAATCACTACTATGGTTCATAGGAATCCTTTTAAGTTCATGGGCACTCCTAACTTTTTATAAAACAGATACATTGATGTGGTTTTAGAAGACATATGATTTAGACTACAACTTGAATTGCATATGGAAACTAGTTTTAATGACTGTGTATAATATGAAAACCAAGTTACTTAGTTTATTGATTTGTAGACAAGTTTTATATGACAATGTGGAGAAGTGAATTTTTCCTGTACTAAATAAACCGTAGAAACAAAATTGAACAGTTTCTAAAGGTCACTTTTATTGCAAACACAAGCACATACATTTATGCGTACATTTATGAGGGCGAGGGTCAAGTACACTATGTTCTAGGAAATATATCTTTTGTTCCCTGTATTAACCACGACTGATATAGAACGTGGGTATTTGTGCAAGTGTGATAAACACTTTCATTTTATATAATTTAACATTGACTCTGGAGGCTGCAGAGATGGATTGGTAGGTAAAACCACTTGTCGTAAGTTCAACATTTCCCAGTACCCAAATAAAAGTTAGATCTGGTTCAATTATCTGTAGCACAAGCAATGATGTATAGAGACAGGTAGATCATGAGAATATGGTGATTATCCAGGCTGTCTGATGCGGCAAGAGCCAGTTCTAAGGTAATATGGAAAGGAGCAGTGAGGAAGACAACCTATGTGTTCCTCTGGCCTTGGTACTTATCAACATGAGCACACACATGTACCACACACACATGTATTGTACACACAAACCACATGGGGCAGGTAATATCTATTGAGGGACACAAACAGAAGCAGTAAAATGCAAAGGAAAGAATTCTAATTGAAGTTTTATGCTGTCTCAAGCTCTGGAACAGTGTCGACCCCACTTTCCCCCATCACAGCCTGCTCATATGCTTGAAATAGCTCTTTCCTCTCATGTTTCTCAAAGTGCAGAAGTAGAATGAACATTCCTCACTTGTGATTGATGAGATAAGATGTCAGGAACTTTTATAAACTCAAAACTTAATGTAAGAGATTGGTAATGTTTGTTTACAAGCTATATTCTTGATCCAACTTTTTTCCTGCTAAGATGCTAGCTTCTTACCTGAGAGGTCCCAGTCTCAGTAGACTATTTAGAAGCAGTTATGTAGAAAGAACATGTTATCCTCACAGGACTCCAAAATTGAAACGTTCTTTCCCAGGAAATTTCTATTATGGACTACAATTTGTGTATGTTCCTGTTAGTTCATCTGCCACCAGGTGGGCTTTCCTTATTTTGGAATGAAGATACTTTCCAAATCAGAATAATTCTATAAATTTTTGTTCTAATTAAAAAACAGCAGAATGCCAAACATATCACAAGCAATAAATATCTCAGAAGACTTTTTAAAATGAGAAACGTAATATATACCCACTAAATGTTTTATTGATATTTATTGGCAAAACTGCCTTAGCGGTATTATGTAATTTGGGACATTTACTGGGCATATATCATATCCCAGATACTTGCATTTTACACCCATATTATCATCCCAATAATTCTATGAAGTTGGGAATCAGGATTTCCACTTCACAGATGGAAGCAGCTAACATAAACAAGATTTTTAGGTATGAAGGAGAGGCATTCAGAATGAGTCAACCACCCTCTTTTATGTTCAGCCTAGATGATGTCATTTTAGAGGATACACGTTGACCACTGTGGCAATTTGGAAACGTGGCCCATTAAAGTTCAGTTTTGTAAACTCCTTACAATTTTTATTGGCTTTCCAAGTTAGGAGTCTTCTGCCTCAGCCACTTGGTTTCAAGGATTGAAGATGGATGTCTCCATCCCTGGTTGAAAATGCATGGCATTCTAAGACCTGGAGGTGAAACTCTGACAAGAGCATGCCCGACCTAGAGCATTCAATGGGGGGGGAGGGGGCGGACACTTAAGATATGAGAAACCACGAGGAGGTTTGGGTTGCCTAATGCTATTGTATGTACAGAAGTGGAGAGGTAATGACTTATAAACTCTAATATTTGTATTATATCATGTTGAGTCTTAAATGTTAGTGGCTGGGGTTTAGGTTTGATTTAGAGAGGAACAGAGCTTCATAGCCTGAGCTACATGGCACTTCTTTTGACAGAACTGACTATGAAGCTATAGTTGGGGCATAAGCTAAGCTCAGTAGCCTAGGCTACTGAGACTGATAAATGAGCCTACTGAGACTGATAAATGAGCCTACTTACCTGAATTCATCTAGAGAGACATCGTAGCTGCAGCTCAGGCATGTGCAGAAGTCTCCGAATAGGAGGAAGTGAGAGAACTTGAGGCCTTAAGTTGAAAAACATTGAGACATAAGGCATTCAATTTTCCAATCATGGAAGGTGATTTTTTAGTTTGCTGTCCTTGAAGAACTGCCCCCCCCCCTTACTGGCAAGTATGTGACTTGCACATGGATATGGAAAGGAAGGTAAATGATGGAGCAATGTTTGCAGAAAAATCAGTATGACATATGGTCGGAGAACATGGAGGTAAGGAAATGTTTAACAAGGAAACAGCCTACTTTAGCCAGCTGAATTATTACACAGGTTGAGAAGAAATAGGCTCTCATTTTCATAGGCTTACTGTTTCTTCTTGCAATCTAGAAGCTACTCTTTTACATCCTCAAAATAATATTTTGATGAATTGTTAAGTGGCCTCTGAGGATCTAGGGTGACTATAATTTTGTACATGACTATCATGTGTCAACATGAAGTATGGCGCATCATGATCTCAGCTGACATGTTGATCAGAATATAATGCTGTCTTTCGCATCAGTCTTTCATAGGTTCTCTGCATCCTCACACTCTGAGCTTCTTGAACATGAGCTGCTAATGATGAAGAATGTTTCAGCACTGATGACGATAAATAAAGAGAAGGTCAAATGTTATGGGCTCTAATTCTGGTGCTATTGTTAGGTTGTTGGCTATACTTTAAAAGATCAGAGCACCATTGACTTCAGTTTGATTGTTGAATGAAATCCCAAAGGCTTGGCCATCAATTTTTATTTAAGTCAGTGGGAATGCACACTTAGTATCAAGTCAGTTTCTTGCCTTGTACGTTGAAGTAAATGCTCTGTGCTAACAATCACCTTTCCCATAGCTTTTATTGAGGAGTTTAATGCTCAATATATTTTGTTTTTTGCCTCTTTGATATATAAATATATATGTATCAAATATATCAAGCATGTACATCTATCATATATATCAAACATACATATATATGTATGTGTGCATGTAATGTATACATATACATACTTATAGATATGTATATATACATACAAACATATGCACATTTTATATATGTATATCTAAAATGTAACCCAGGCTGTCATTAAGTATGCTTTGTCCCTGTGGCTGATTCTCATGACTCTATCAGCTATGTGCTGAAATTATTTCCTCCATCACTCTGATATGCCTCAATACTTGCTTATAACTGAGTTAAAGTTAAACACATTTAATTGTGTATATTGGACTTGACTTTGTAACCTCTCTAAGGAATTAGAGAAGAGAATATGGATGAAAATATTAGGAAGGCATGATAGGTAGTGAAATGGGTGCTAGCATAGCAGTGTTTGTCAGATAACTTTTGATTTCCATCTTTACATGAATAAGAGAAAGGAACTGAAGGGACAATTGTTACATCCATTTGAAATGTAAACTTCTAGGACTGTATTTGAGGAAGCAATGTTGTACAGATGGTGAGATTAGGATCACAAGTGTAAGGTCTCAAGGATTTACTTCTACATGAAATGGGGAAACAAAGTATTTCCTTTGAGAAGTAGAAAATTGAATAAGTTCATTATCAAAACACCCAGTGTTAAAAGTACTCGTTTCTTATGAGAGTCCTTAAGAAACAAATGTTCTGTAAAAATATCCTTAGTCAAATTAGCCCACTTCTTGGGAATTTTTCCAAAGAATTATGGATAATGTACCAGTTATCTGGTAGACTGGCGGGTGCTCATTGTCATCATTTGGAAGTTGTAAATATAAGATTTGTATACTGGCTGTAGGAGGCAAACTATTTTTCACTGTTTTTCTATAATTTTGAAGATATTTCCATCCTCCAAAAAGCATAGTCCAAAGCACAAATGAATTTTAAAAATAATCTCCAAGATTTTTCTTGCTCCCCTCATCCCTCTACTCCTCTCCCTCCTCCCAAATCATCCTCTTCTCCTCCTCCTCATCCTTCTTTATTTTTCACCAGCAGATTTTTCCATCCCCACATTTGTTTCTCAGTGGAATGAAATAGAAGCTGTTAGTTGTGTGATATGCTCATCATCAGACAGTCAGATGACAGGCTGCAGACTGCAATTCAGAGAAAGGAACACAGACAAATCAATAACACCTGTAATGGCACTCACCTGACACAAACCAGCACACGAGCATCTAAAAGTCCGGTGCTCTTTCATAATGGAGAGTGATTTTAGTGCCCAAAGAGTCAGTAAAGATAAATGGATTTCTTAAATGATAACTGACAAAAAAATAGGAGGAAAGGCTAAAGCAACAAAGCTGAAAGTAAGGTGTATAAAATGACTATTTCTATCATTCCATTTTTTTCCTTTAAAACAACGAACATGCTATTCGGCTTTTTTTTCCTGTATGGCTTTGTTATTAGGAAAATAAAGCATATTAAAATAGTATTTCTATTATTAATAAGTTTTTGTTGAACATCTAATATGTAGAAAACAGTAACAGATTCCAGAAAAAATAATAGCAATGTACGATAACTTTTATCCTTATACAATACCCAAGTAAACTATAATATGAATAGTCTTTGAATGTTTCTGAGTAAGTGGAGAACAGGTTACTATAGAGTGAGAAAAAAATAGATGAATTAGATTTGACTTGGTCCTCAGGTAACATAAATTCTAGTAATAGAACTTCTCTCTCTCTCTCTCCATACATACATATATACATATACATATATACGTATACATATACATACACATACATATACATACATATATGTCTGTATACACGCACACAGATATATGTATACATATATGTATGCATATGTATATAGACATATATGTATGTGTATGTATATATATTACACATATATGTGATATAATATATATTAAACAGTAATAATGCTATGAAATCATTTGACAGAGTGCTACTAACTTAAAGAATATTTATGAGTCGATTTTTTCTTATGTCTCAAACAACACACTACCACATGTAAAGGCATTCATATATGCAGAATAGACAAGTTTCAAAATATAAAGCTATGAGATAAAGGTAACATTCTATTTTTACTTTTATTTGTTTCACAAGAACTTTCAAATATATGATTTGAATCTGAGTCATTTGAAACTTTAAGAGAGAGGCTGGAGAGTTGGCTCAATCATTAACAGCAAAAACTTCTTTTGCCAAGGACCTTAGTTCAGTTCCTAATATTCATGCTAGGTGGCTCAGAATCATCTACCACTCCCACTGCAGCAAATCTGATTTCTGATTTCAGCAAGCATCTGCATTCTATGAACATACTTGTAAACAAACACAAATATACACATAATTAAAAATAAAACAAAATATTTTTCTGTGCAGATTTTTTTCTTTTTTATTAGATATTTTCTTCATTTACATTTCAAATGCTATCCCCAAAGCCCCCTATAGCCTCCCCCAACCCTGCTCCTCAACCTACCCACTCCTGTCCCTGGCATTCCCCTGTACTGGGGCATATGATCTTTGCAAGACCAAGGGCCTCTCCTCCCATTGATGGCCAACTAGGCCATCCTCTGCTACATATGCAACTAGAGACACAGCTCTGGTGGGTACTGGTTTGTTCATATTGTTGTTCCTCTTAGGGTTGCAGACCCCTTTATCTCTTTGGGTACTTTCTCTAGCTCCTTCATTGGGGGCCCTGTGTTCCATCCAATAAATGACTGTGAGCATCCACTTCTGTATTTACCAGACACTGGCCTAGACTCACAAGAGAGAGCTATATCAGCGTCCTGTCAGCAAAATCTTTCTGGCATATGCAATGGTGTCTGGAAAACAAAATAATTTTAATGTAATAAAGAACTCAGGTATTTAAATATTAGAGTTAATAATATTTATCAAAAATAATATTTATTGTCTTTGACAGTTCTATGGAATAGAACATAATAAATTTTAATTTTTAAGATACCTTTAGATTTCATCATTGGAATTTTTAAGTCGTTATCAGTTAGGTATTCTGTACCCAGACCCTTTTTATTGATACTTGGGAACAAAAACAAACGAACAAGAGTACAAAAGCAAAAGAAAGCAATGTATGCTATTTTTGGCCATGGTTAAGCTCATATTAGGTTATGATAATTAAACAATGCTGCTGAGGTGGCTGTAGTCACGTGTTGCAAACACTAAGTGCTGAGGTGGCACAGAGCATGGTGACAGAGGTCAGGCTTCATATGGTATAAAATATGGCTACTAGGGAAGTATTATTTAAGAGGGTGGCATTTGAATAAAAATCTTTGTGAAGTGAGGGAGTCAGCCAAAAGCCACCTGAGAAAGTCAACTCAGACATGTAAAGGCTGGAGGCAGTAGATTGCACAGTGAATAGAAGTATAAAAGGGGAACAAATAACCTTGTTCAAAAGTCAATGTTAAAAATGCTAAGATATAGTGCAGTGTAAGCCCTTGTAGAAATCTGACTGTCACCTTAGATTACAATGAAGGTGTGGGCAGATGGGTCAGTGGCTAACCTGAGTTCTAATCTCTAGAACTCATGTAAATTTGGGCACAGTAATATGTCTGCAATACCAGGGCTCATATGACAAAATGGGAGATACAGATAGAATACCCAGCATTCCACCAGCCAACTATATCAGTTACAAAGTAGCAATCAGCAAAGAGACAGGGTATCAAGCAAAGTGTTAGAGGATGATAGATCTCTGAATGACACTTGGAATTTTTTTTGACCTTCATATGCTTTATAAGCTATGAGAGGCATCTTCCTGTCGTTGTTAGGCACAAACGGATAGATCGATCTCTCTCTCTCTCTCTCTCTCTCTCTCTCTCTCACACACACACACACACACACACACACACACACACACACACACACACACAAACACACACAGGGAGAAAACACTCACACACCTAAGCAGGGGCAGAGCCACACATACACACATACAAAAAGGACAGAAGGCATACAAACCCAAGTAGAGGAAGAGGCTCTCTCTCCCTTCCCTCCCTCTCTCTCTCTCTCTCTCTCTCTCTCTCTCTCTTTCCTTCTCTCTCTCTCTCTCTCTCTCTCTCTCTCTCTCTCACACACACACACACACACACAAACACACACACACACAGGGAGAAAACACTCACACACCCAAGCAGGGGCAGAGCCACACATACACACATACAAAAGGGACAGAAGGCATACAAACCCAAGTAGAGGAAGAGGCTCTCTCAACCTGAAAAAGGAGTAGCAGTCATCAATCACAACTGGTAGATTTGACTGAATGAGTTGAATGTGATCTGAATAGAACCTCCCCCCCTTTTATTTACTTTCAATTTTTAAAACAAAACAGAACACATTTAGGAAGCATCTTTTGAGCATATGCCCAGAGTTCCCAGGGACTAAATCACCAACCAAAGAGTACACATGGAGCAACCCATGGCTACAGCCACATATGTATCAGAGGATGGCCTTGTTAGACATTAATGGGAGGGGAGGCCCTTGACCCTGTGAGGGCTTGATGCTCCAGTGTAGGGGAATGCCAGGACAGGGAAGCTGGTGGGTGGGTGAGTGGGTTGGTGGGAGAAAATCCTCATAGATGCAGCGGGAGAGAGGATGGGATAGGGGGGTTTTGAGGGGGAAACCAGGAAAGGGGATATTTGAAATATAAATAAAGAAAATAGCTCATAAAAATTCAAAAATAATAAAAAAGAGGAGTGACATCTGAAGAAGAAAGAAGTTTCAAGTGTTGTACTTGAATACTGTACCGTAAGGATACTTGATCAACTATGTTCATAGCAGCTTTGTTCATAGTAACCATGAATTGAAAGCAACTGAGATGTCCTTCAACAGAAGAATGGATACAGAATATATGGTACACTTATACAATGGAATACTATTCAGCTATTTAAAACAAGGACATCATGAAATTTAAGGCAAATGGATGGGACTAGAAAATATCATCCTGAATGTGGTAACCCAAATCCAGAAAGTCACACATGGTATGAACTCACTTAAAGTATATATTAGCCATAAAGTACAGGGTAACCATATTATAATCCACTGACCCAAAGAAGCTAAGTAACAAAGAGTGCTCAAGGGAGAATGCTTAAATCTCACTCATAAAAGAAAAATAAAATAAACATCTGAAGTAGATGGAGGGAGGACACTGGGTAGCAGGGAGTGGGGAGGAAAGAGGGTGTACATCGAATGTGGGAAAGAGAACATAAATTGGTGGAGCAACAGCCCTGGGAATAAGGAGACTCCCTGGAGTCTTTGGGCATGCTCCTAGCTGAGACTCCTAGCAGTGGGTGATATAGATCCCGAAGGGGCCACCTCCTGTCTGACAACAGGAGTTTCAGTGGTTGGAGTGGGTCTTCAACTCACCCATAACACCTTGGATCCAAAATATGACCTGGCTACAAGAAGTGCAGGGATAAAGATGGATCAAAGATTGAGGGAATGGTTAACCAATGACTGAACCAACTTGAGAACCTCCCATGGGAGAGAGCCAGCCCCTGACACCATTAATGGTATTTTGCTGTGCTTGCAGACAGAAGCCTAGCATAACTGTGTTTTGAGAGGGTTCATCCAGCAGCTGATTGAAACAGATACAGAGACCCACAATCATACAAAAGACAGAGCTCAAGGAGTCTTATGGATGCATCAGGGAAGAAATGAGGGAGCTGGAGAGGCCAAGAAGACCTATGGTGTTGAATAACCTGGGCCCAGGAGGGCTCACAGAGACTGTACCACCAGCCAAAGTCTTTGCATGGGGTGTACTTAGGTCCATTATACATATGTAACCTATGTGGAGGTTGCTCTTCATGTGAGTCCCCTACCAATCGGGCATGAGCTGTCTCTGACTCTGTTGTGGGCCTTTGGATGCCTTTCCCATAGCTGGGCTTCCTCATGTACTATCTGGCTTCAGTGGGAGAGGATGTGTTTATTTCCTCCTTTGAGTTAATGTACTGGGTGGGTACTTATGGGGCCTCCCTTTCTCCTCAGAGAAGGGGAAGGAGTATAATGGAGGAGTTGGGAGGAAAGGAAAGAGGGAAGCTTTGGTCAGGCTCTAGAATGAATGAATAAACAAATGAGTGGAAGGTAAAACCCAACAGTAAAATATCAAAAACTCTATTTTCAATAAAAGATAGAAAAAGGAAAATGGACCCAAATGACTATACCTCTTTAGAAATGAAATATAGTTTCTTTGTGGTTGTGGTTGTGTTTGTGGTTTTTCAAGACTGGGTTTCTCTGTGTAACAGTCCTCCCTGTCCTGGAACTTGCTATGTATACCAGGCTGGCCTCAAATTCATGGAGACCACTTACCTTTACCTACCTAGTACTGGGATTAAAGGCATGTGCCACCACTGCTGGACTGAAATATACTTTCTTTTTGAGAGACCAATGCAAATTCTGTTCCTTTTGTAAATACTACTTTTGTTGATGTTATACTGGGAATATTTCTCCCCTTTCTCTGTTACATATATATAATTTTCTCTTGTTTGTTTTTTTCAAAGCAGTCAAGATAGGGGATGACGGGGAGGGACAGACAGAGTTATCTGTACCACCTCCTAACCATTCTATGGATGTTTGGAAACTTCTTTTAGAGAAATGCTTACAGGAGCTTGAGAGATGGCTCGGTTGTTAAGAGCATTTGATATCTTTGCAGAGAATCGGAATAAGATTCCCAGCCCCCACATGGGGGCTCACATGAGTCTAATGTTGACTTCTGATCTCTATAGGCAGCAACCCCACATATGCTGCACATGAATGTGGGCAGGCAAAACAGCCACATGCAAAATAAAATGAATTTATTATGCTTGAATATATTGAGGTTTTTTTTGTTTGCTTTCTAACACAAAAGATAGATATGAATATTTTTAAGATCTTTGGAGAGTTAGCCCTAGGTGTTTATCCATTACTCTGCTGGAGAGTAACAGGCAGTAAAATTATAGAAATGTCTGATCATGAAGAGACCTCTTCTTAAAGGATTAATGTGATTGAGATTAATGTTAACATAGTACACTAGAGACATATTTTGTTAAATTACAAAAGCTTCAGATGTAGCATGGAGACTCAGAGCAGAAACATGCACACATGAATGTGTGAGGAGAAGCAGGAATGTCAGAGACATTCATCCTGAATGCAGCTGCATCCAGGAGAAATGTTTCAACAGAACAGAAAAGCATAGAAAGCAAATGTGTTTATCCCCAGGCAAAAGGCAGGCACAGTGTTTTCTGTTGTGGTAATCAGAAATCGCAATAATAAGTTAAAGGCTGGCATGTGATAAAGGTGAAAAGAAAACCAGCTACATAAGCAGTCTAAAGGAATGGCTATTTTCCCCAAACCTTAACACCAAGGATTAAAATCTTGGACATTCTAGGTGAGTGCTTTACCCCTGGATCCCCAGGATTTTTATTATGTTTTATTTTGAGACAGTCTTCCCAACTTACCCAGTTTTCCGTTAGCTCAATGGTTAGGTAAAAAGGCCTTTAACTTGTTTCTGATCTGCCCATGTTTTCATCTGATTCTTTGTAGTGGTTAGGATAACAAGCCTGTGCCAGCATTGCAGTTTTCAAGGTAGGATTGCAGTGATATATGTTTGGAGAATCTGTAGATATAGTCATTTCATGTTTTTTTTTTTGGGGGGGTTGCCCCTAAATATTTGTGCACATGCATTCCTAGAGCCTAGAGAACTGAGACGTGGGCGTCAGATGTTTTGCAGCTATAGTTGTTGATGTTTGTTACTTTCCATATGTGTGCTAGGAATTGAACTTGGGACTTCTGCAAGACCAACAAGTAAGGATCTGAAGGATTTTTAAAATCAGAAACAAGCATTTACTTCCAGATGCAAGAGGACTTTTAAACTGTAGCTTTAGTATAGTTTGGAAGATATGTTGTGCCTTGTTTATAAGACCATAATTTTGGGCATTGAAAGTATTCTTTAAAATCAAATAATATGTTTGTCATTTCAATAAATACATCTGAGGTTATTAGAATAGATGAGATATGTAAATAGGTGAGACTCAATCTGTGGCTAGAAAGTAGTCAGGTTGGTCTGCTTCCTTGGTTTGTCAGTGGGATCTTTTTGGCGTAGTGGCCACAGCTCAGCTCGAGTTGTCAAAAAATCCGAAGTAACTACTGAGGCTCCCTTTATGTGTAGCATAATCCTGTCCATGAACTATAAATTCAACCAGGGAGTATTTTCTTCATATGCTATCTGGTTATCAAAAATGAGATTACCCCAGACAGAATTTGATATAACTTGTAACAGAGTCAAATTGTTGTTCCTTTTGGCGATGTTCATGTGATTTTTTTATTGACTGCTCAATGCAGGGCAGTGTTTGCTTACAAAACTACAGTCCCATGAAGAATATGGTGAGATACCAACTTGTTTTCAATTTGTTTTAGAATAGTGACTTTAAAAGTAAAAAGGAAACCCAGTGAATGAATCATATATTGACTTAGGAGGCATCCGAGAATTGCAGTGATTGTGTTTCTCCTCCAGAAACGTCTGTTCTGATGGTTTGTTTACAGCTGCAGTACATACAGATTTAAGTCATGTGCACACTCCTTGCAGCATAAGTGGCTTTCTAGTGGATTTCTATTCAGAGAGCATGATTTTGCATTCTAGATGCTACCGATTTGAAGACTATTAGCATATAGAGGTAGTTTCACAAACACACTGTGCTCATATTTATAGTCATAGACATGGGGGAAGAGAAATAGTCCTAGTCATAAAGAATTTCTTAGTAAAGAAAAATACTGTGCACCCTTGAATCCTTGGTATACAGTAGTCTCAAGAATATTTGATAAAATAAGCATTACTAGTGCATGGATGCCTGAGAGAGAGTCATGGTTCAAAGAATGAAAGGTGTGCAATTGGGAAAGGCAGGCGCAGGTGGACAGCTCCAGGTGGACCGTGGTGAGATTATTAGGAAGACTTAGAAGCAGCAGCACAGGGCAAGAAACTCAAAATTATTGGGAAATTCACTTGTTCTCTTACAAAGTCAGAAATAGATTGAAAAGAGCAGCTATAATTCAGTCCCAGCTTCTTCAACAAGATGGCAGGGACAGAGTGATTTAAACAATAGACATCTTTATTTTTCCCTCAGTCTTGGAGGTCAGAAGTCAGTTGGGGAATCAGTATGGCCAATCTCTCGAAGAATATTCTTGGAGGGTTGTAGACAGCTGCTATTTGGCTGTATGCTCACGTAGACTTTTCCTCACTTGTGTGGTGTGTGGTAAGGACAGAGGAGTTGAATTAAAGACAGGGAGACAGATATGAAGGGAGAAAGATAAAGGAAGAACACTAATTCTTTATTGTCTCTGCTCAGAACAAAGCAAATCCTATCCCATCGGAGCTTCAAATTCAACTTGGCACTGTGGAACATCAGTTGAACCCTTGCCTAGGCCATATCTGTAAAGATGGTACAGTGGCTTCCAGTATGTGAATTTGGTGGAAGAGGCACAGCTCACTCCATAAAAGTAGCTGAAGCCCAGGAGCCAGGAAGAATGCTTTGAAAGTAAAGTTAAGAGTAATTTATAGTCCTGAATGATGAGGGCTGGAGTTGTCTGGGTTTTACAAAATCATCTTGAGAAAATTTTTTCCAGATTGGGAAAATACAAGGACCTCCAAATAAATATATTCTTTCATTTAACAAAATGTACAAACAGTGGTTAAAAAAAAATTTCCATCAAAAATGTTTACAACAATATGGAAATGTGATGTCTGCCACATCAACCCATGTTGATGTCTGTGGCCCGTGCTGTAGCCAGAAACCACTTGCAAGTCCGTGATCCATGCTGCCGCCGCCAATAAATGGCAGGGAAATTTCTCTTGCCCTGGCATCAATGGATATAGATGCACAGTTGAAAATGACTTTTGCGAAAACCTCCCCATCCTCCACCCAAATAGGAAATAGTCTAGACAGGAATCCATTGAAAAGAACTCTTAGAAGTTGTGACTGGGATGCTGAAGTGTATTCCTTCACAGTTGATGGCTTCTGACTGGGGACTGGGAGAGGCTAGGGTTCGGAAAGGACCCAGTTTTCTTTAAATCCAGTTTTCATTAAGGGGCTGGCCACTGGAAGATTCACTATGCTCCACTGAATATGTGGGCAACACAAAGTGAACTTGGTTTATTTTTGTTATTCTTTTTCTTCTTCTTTTGTTTGGGGTGAGGTCACAAAGGCCAGTTGGAGCTGAAAATACTAAGGTAAATGTGGTCTAGGTGAATTATGAGAAATTTTTGAAGAATCAATAAAAATATTATGTTAATAAAAATTTGGGAATAAAACATAGTTACAGAAGTCCAGGGGTTATTTAAGAAAAAAATAACTTTCAAAAAGAATAAAAAGATTTCTGATATCACTTGTCTCTCATAGCCCTTTTCCCCTGCTCCATAGTAGTATGAAAGCTATTGGCTTTCTGAACATAGCATCTATAGTTCAGTGTGTGGTTGCCACTATTAATGGAAAAATGTATTTAGAGTCCTCTATAAAGTTCTATACCATTGAACAGCAAGTATTTAACACACCTAGCATATACCTGGGGATGCTCCAGCCATACTGTTTCATTGTTGTTGTTGTTGTTGTTATTTAATCTGACTTAGATCATGCAATAAAAAGAGCCCTCTTACTAATGAGTTTACATGAAATAAAACAGAACACACACAGATACACAAGCACACACACATGTGAACACACACACACCACAAATCAACAACAACAACAAAAAGTTTAAAATCTCCAAACCCTGAACTACAGTTGTGCCCATAGAACTGTGAGAAGTGTTGATATCGTTTGTGCCAGGCAGAATGACTAGAAAGTCGTGAAACAAACCTTGAGCCATCAATAATCCATAGGACATAAGAACATTTCTGTCATATTGCCAGGGACTGAGCAGCCCCAGCCATATAAAAGGCTGGGAAGCAATGGATAGGAGTACTGCAAGCTTTAATACCTTATCTCATGCTGATCTTGAAATTTGGCAGAAACTGGAACTAAATATGAAGATAAACTTTTCAAATGGTGAAGTTTTGAAGGCAGGCCTCTAACATGTAAAAATGTTCCAATAAATGAGGGATTTATTGGTTTAAAGCTACTAAGAAATTTCTTTCTAGCCATTTGTGGCTCATTAGAATAATAAAACAGAGACTCCACTAGCTATACACAATGAAGGATATCCATGGTTAGGTATTCTAGGGATTCATTAAGCAAAAACATTGAAAACTGAGATAGAAAATGTGAGTTCTTAAATTGTCCAGTTGTCTGCTCGAAAATAGCAATCTGCAAAAGAACAGAAAAGCAGATCTAAGGTTTTTTTTTTTTGTTTTTATTTTTTTAATAATCATCCCCATTAAGGGTTCATTGTAACTTTAATTTTTATTGGATATTTTATTTTTTACACTTCAAATGTTACTCCATTTCCCAGTTTCCCTTCGAAAAACTCCCTATCATAACCTACCTTCCCGCTACCACCCTCCTACTTCCACCTCACCACCCTGGCATTCCCCTACACATAGAGCCTTCATAGCACCAAGCGGTTGGAGCAAATCTTCCCTGAGAAAGGTAAAATGGCATGGTTACCAAGTTAAAAAAAAAAAAACGTATTAGCTGTTAAAAATACACTCATCAAACTAAAGGAAATAAACTCATGGTAACTATAGAGAAAATATGTGTAAGAGTTACTTATCTTGTTGTTGTGATTAAATGGCAAACAGGGGAAGTTTACGGAGGAAAGATGTTTTTTGCTCACATTTTAAGGGTGTAGTCATTATGATGGTGAGGTCCTGGAAGCAGGAACCTGAGGCATCTGGTCACTTTGTATCTGCATCAATGAAGTCTGCCTGTTGCTATTTCTTCTTTTTATATTCCGTCTGATACCCAAGGCATATATGGTGCTGCCTGCATGTGGGGTGTATGTCCTCATGCTATTAATATAATTTAGAAAACTTATCACAGACAAGCCCAAAGGTTTTTTCCATGGTGATGCTAAATCCTGTCAATTTAAGAATGACATAGAAGGTTATCTCAATAGATATAACTTAATTTTTATTTTGGATGTATAAGTATTTTGCCTGAGTTTATGTCCATGCTCTACATACATGGCTGATGCCTGTAATTACCTGAAGAGGATATCAGATACCTAAAACTGGAGTTACAGTTGGCTGCCATGAGGATTTAGGTCCTCAGCAAGAGAAACAAGTGATTATAACTCCAAATCTATCTCTTCCTACCCTAAATATAACTTTTAATATACACTAAGAATTTTGGAATTGAAAGTGTAATAGCTAAGATGAAAAAAATAAGAAAGTACCTCAATAGATTTGAACTGGCACAGGAAATAACACTCATATTAAAAATACAGTGGAGTTGAGATTTTTCTAGTCTGAGAAGAACAGAAAGGGAAACGTGAACTAATGGATCCCTAGAAGCCTGTCAGGTGAGATATCTTCAGCTATCCCAAAATATATGCATTGGAAGTCTCAAAAGAGAGCAGATGTACATAGCAAATATTTAAAGAAAACATCCTCACATCAGATTTGATGAAAATCTTTATATAATAAAACACAAGTAATCTATGTCTGATCACAGCACAGCCAAACCATCAAAGGACAGAAAAAAAGTTTTGGTTTTCGTATGTATTTCACACACACACACACACACACACACACACACACACACAATTAAAATATATATGGTGTCTTGTCTGCATATACACATGCACATGTTTGTAATGGCCATGGAGATCAGGAGCTGGATCCTCATGTGGCTGATGGGAATCAAACCATGGTTGTCTGGAAGAATAGCCTATGCTCTTAATTGTTCTCTCCAGCCCCAAAAGATAACCTTCAGTACAGCTTGGTAATGGACCACCTTGCCAATATTTCTTCAGATCCAGAGACTCTTTGTACGGTAAGCAGCCTATATAACCAACAAAAAAGGATAGAGTTATAGAGGTGGGTTCAAAGTCCCAAGGAAAAATAGGTTGTTAGCTAGGAATTTTATGTGCAGCCATATTAGTGCATTAAAATTTGAGGAAAGTTAAGAAATCCCAAGGTCAGCAATAGCATCTGTGGGAATAAAAATGGTAGCCAATAGAGACGAACATAAAAGGGCATTGGACAGAGAGTAAGTTCCAATGAATAAACAAAGGAACATATAAAATGTAATTCTGCATGTGAAAGTAGCATAAAAATGTTTTAATTTGTGATTATTTCATCACTTTAATGCAGCTATATAATTTTAAAACACAAATACCTACAAGGAGACGAAATATTTTAAAATGTGATCAACTTGTTAAACAAAGACCACAATCAACACAGGAGGAAGAGGAGAAGGAAGAGGAGGAGGAGGAGGAAGAGGAGGAAGAGGAGGAGGAGGAGGAAATTAATATTAGGGTAGATGTGAATGAAATCGTGAATAGAAAAAAAATAAAACAGCCAAAACAAAAGTTAGTTCTTTGAAAATATCAAAATATTTAACAGACTATAAAGACAGATGAAAAAGAAAGTTAAGATCAAAATTATTAAACACAGGCTATGAAAGTGGGGCATACCCTACAAGCTTTATAAAATATAGTGTATTATATGAATGCAATTGTAGCACATATGTTTGGTTACTATACCAAACTACTACGAAGTTAATGGAATAAATGGAGAGAAAGTCATTTTGCACTGTTATTTTGTTTTTCAAAGACTGAAATGGGCTCATTGCATTCATGCCTGTTGTGTCCATTTCCTAAACTGTGAAATTAGGGCAGAAAGCATCACTGCTCCCCTTCTAGATTGCTCCATCCTCTTTGCTTTCATCCTTTCCCCATCTTCATACCCAGAAATATCTGTTAGTATCAACTCTGACCCCAGATAATTCTGCTGAATCTTCCTTGTATATGATCCCTTCACATTATACAGGACTCACCCAAATACTCTGGTCGACACCTATTTTAAGCTCAGATAATCAGCTTTCTTAATTAAGTTCTCAAGTCAGTCACTCTGCCCTGTCTTCTTTTGTTCCTCAATAGTTGAAGACCTAAAGGTTATATCCAATCCAGCTTCATCACCCAGGCGACTGTCCTTATTTTAAGGTCAAGCAATTAGCAACTTTAATTCCATCTGTCATCATTATACCTCTTTGCCAAGATACTCACAGGTTCCGTAGATTGTGATTTGATATTTTAGAGGCCTATGATTCTGTCTGCCAAAAAACTATGAATAATGTATGCTAACAAATTAGATAACTTAAATGAAGCAGACAGATCCCTAGAAAGATGAACACTGGAAATTATCTCAAAAGGAAGAAGAAAAATCTGAACAGATGTATAAGTTAAAGAGAGTTCATTTACATGAATAGAATTATTTTAAACTTTCTACAATTAGCTCAAGCATATAGTGCATCAATGGTAGATTATACCAAATTTTCAAGTGCAATTATTAAGATACTTTTGCTATTCTGACCATACACTCCACAAAAACAAAACATAACAAACAAAAATCAGTAAAATAAAATTGAGAATATTCTGCAAATTATTCTATTGGGATGCTATTATCTTGTTGCCTGAAATCCATAATTTACTAGGAAAACAAAAGGCTAATATTGTTTACAAATAAGAATAAAAAACCCACAAAACAAAACATAGCACTAGGAAACAGCATAGTATAGCAGATAAAAGGATACCTCATGATCAGGTAGGATTCATTCGAACTCAA
Organism: Mus caroli; assembly: GCF_978045245.1. NCBI lineage: Eukaryota > Metazoa > Chordata > Mammalia > Rodentia > Muridae > Mus > Mus caroli. The sequence continues at coordinate 65,546,298 of NW_028227269.1, read as the reverse complement.
GTTGATTCACCATCAAAAAATCAATGAATATTAAAGGGAAAAATAATTCCACATGCTCATTTCAAGATTCAGAAAAGCAATTGAAAAAATATAAAACAGACAAAATCCAGAAATAGAAATGAACTTTCTTGGACCTCGAGAGATAGCTCACTTGCAGAGGACCCTCATCGAGCCACTCAAAACCACTTGCAAATCTAGCGCTTGCACTGTTCCCTCTCCAAGCACCTGTACTCAAATGGATGTTGAGAATCCTGTTAGGACTAGAAAGGAAGACTAAAATACAGAGACAGAAAGTATATATGAGTGAACAAATTTGATGATTTTATGTTAGGTGAAAAATTTCAGGTTTCCTTTAACACAGAGACATTTTTTCTGATTATGATTGAGTACTAATATCATCAAATTAAGCCTATCCATATGTCAAATCTTTAAACACTTGAGTGCCTTTCTACCTTCAAGCTATGAAGGACTCCTAATAGAGGGGTAAAGACAGCAACCTACCCATAAACATGATTTTATCAGAGTTGGCATATACTTTGGGGAAGAAAGCATTGTCAGTAGAGAGCCACTGTGGTTAATAATATATGTAAACATCACATTGAAATGTGTTTGTTTGCTTTGATATATGCATCCTTTTAATATGTGGCTTTCATTTTTGTAGATGGTACATACAAAATAATAAGCATATTCCTTTTTATAGTCTGCAGTGTGTCCTGCACCTCTCACATAATCCTCGCTCTGATCTTTCTGACTAATTATGAAAACATCTTACATTTTTCATACAAATACTGAATGACTTTGATCTCAAATTAAAGATTTGCTCTTTAAATAAAAGTCAATGTTTATATGCATATGATATGCACTTAAAACTACTTCATAGACTTTGAATTGGAGACAAATATATTTTGAGGTTATATATTTAACATAATCTTTTAGTGACATCCCCCTTTCTATTTTGTTCTGTTGTTTGCGAAATTACCAAGAACAGCATTGGCTGGGAACTAATTCATTGCTGTGGAATTTATTTGTCAAAGAATTTGGTAGATTTTTATAAAATAATATGAGACAAAGTTATTCCATTTAAATATTGAATATGATGTTACACAGTTGACTAATTTAAATAATTGTTCATCTAAAAATGCTAAAATCACAAGTCATCACAGATAAAATATATACAGTTATTTTATACTTACTTGTTTATATCCATTACTTTCTATTTTCAATATAGATTAAAAGCAAGAAGATTAGCCGGGTGTGGTGGCGCATGCCTTTAATCCCAGCACTCGGAGGCAGAGGCAGGCAGAATTCTGAGTTCGAGGCCAGCCTGGTCTACAAAGTGAGTTCCAGGACAGCCAGGGCTATACAGAGAAACCCTGTCTCGAAAAAAACAAACAAGCAAACAAACAAACAAACAAACAAAAACAACAACAAAAAAAGCAAGAAGATTATGTTTAATTTTTAAAAAACCCTAATTGAACTTGTAGTATTTCTTGTAACTCAGACTAGATTTAAGTATCAGTTCTTCCATGATATTTTTACTTCTTAATATAAGCTGCATCCTATTAAACTGTCTTATTTGTATTCTCCATCATTGTCCCTTCTAGATGTGTGTGTGTGTGTGTGTGTGTGTGTGTGTGTGTGTGTGTGTGTGTGTATGGTGACTTCTTTTCACCAAAGAGTTGACCTGTAGGAGGGAGGGCAGGTCCTTATATCTCTGAACTGAAGAGGGCATTAGCATGTTGATTTGAAATTCAGGTCCTACTCCTGAATCTATGGGTGACCAATATACTAAAAAACCCCACAAGATCAGTAAAAGCAAAACAAACATAAAGAATAAACAGGTTAGCTCTGTTTGTTGTATGAGAAACTGCCTTACTGGGGAGAGGCCTTAGGACAATCTGCAGCTCTGATTGATGTGTGTAGTACACCCATTCACTCCAGGATAAATTTAAAGTGACACTGATAACTTTGCATGGATCTTTCTGACAATTACAAAAAAACATATGTAATTTAAGAAGCATATATTTTATTTATAATTTTCCACCTATGACTATACATTTGAAGTATTCAAGTTGGACATTTTATAACAGGAAAAAAGTTAATGAAGAGCAATTCAACCTGCTAATGGGTTTGTAAAAATCAAGACTTTAAACATAGTTAGGTGTGTGATAACTCATTCTGATGAAAGTAACCCCAGTGTTTACTACTCAACATAGTTTCTAGCCTTTGTATTTTAAATGTGTGAGCTTTTCTATCTTTAACTCCTTTGGAGTATGTTTAGTACCATAATTTTATGCAAGCCAATATATCCTTCAAGATACTCTTCAGGTATAGCATGTAGTTTGGCTAAATATTTCAAGATAAATGTAATAGATATTGAATTCATGTAGAATAATGAAACTAACCATATTTGCTTACAACTGAGTTCTATTTTTAATCTTTGTATATTAGGATACAATATACTTTAGGATTCCAGAGTAGAGGGATAGATAGCTGATATTCTGGCCTTTTCTGAAAAATCTAATTGGATGAAGTCTTTCACTATGTACTTTTTTGAATGATGTTTTGTTTGTTTGTTTGTTTAATCTCTTAGTGAATATCTTTCAAATACCTCTCTTTTGATGAGTTGTAAATTTCTGTGGAATCTGGTGGGTGGATTGCATGTTATATGTTCTCAGCTGTAGCAGAGTACATGAGCCAAATGCAAGATATTTTTGAACCATCTGAGAAAATTCATTTGAAGTGGCAAAACCAAGGGTCATTAACTTGTTAACCATGAGTAAAACTGGGGACTTGATGGTGTCCCCTGGCAGAAATTGCCTTAAATTCTTCACTTGGGATCATTCCTGTGTCATTGTCTCTGTGAAAGTAGACTTCTAACAATATAACCAACTGTCTCCTTGTACTAGAGTTGGTGTTGATACTCCACTTAACAAATTGAGTCAATAATGGTAAATCATAATCATTACCAGGAGGTAATGAACTTGTCATTTTATCAGTTATTTACTAAAGGGTTATTATTGTTATTATTATTATTATTATCTTCAGTTACATATTTTACATATTTATTTTATAGAAGCCTATGTTTTTAAAACATGAGTATGCATTGTTCTTTATTATCTAGGTTAATAACTTCATAAATCTCTTTTTGATATAAAATAAACAATCCCTCATCTTTGTCTTTCCATTTTCTAATGCCAGCAAATTAGATGAAAACATCAAAAGTAAGAATGAGGTATTGTTTTTATTGAAAAAAACTTCAATATGTCATAACAGAAGTTAATTTAAACCTCAATATATATTATCAAAGTAACTTGAAGATAGATAGTACTTTTTAAAATATTTTTATCAATATGAATTACTGCATGTTTAAATATGAAATGGGTTCTTTGGCCACGTATTTGAGTGCTTGGTTTGCAACTAGTGGTGAAGGTGTTAGTAGTTTGTGGAATCTTGGGACAAGAGACATGATTGGTATAAATCATTGTAGGCAGGAGGCATGGTAGCTGGAGGTACATCACCAGGTAGACTTGAATGGTTATAGCTCAACCGCTTCAGCTACAGCTTTCTGTTTCTCTTAAGCTGAATCAGTGTGCCTAGCAAGAACTTTCTATAGCCATGGACTAAGTTCATCCCATCTGTGATAAGCCAAAAAGAATCATTCTTCCTTTAAGTTGTGTCTCACAGGTGCTTGTCATAGTAAAAATACAAAACAAAACACACCACACTAACATACAAAATATTATATTTACCATCAGAGAATAATGTTAATGCTACCAGGTTTACAGTTGAGTGTGATCAGAAGGCAATGACAATTTTGACAGAACTTCTCACAAATGATGAGCATTACCACAATAAAGGAAAGCAAAAAGAATATCAACTGGACAAGCTCTATGCATCCTTGCCTCCCACTGCTTAGCAATTGACTAATTAGTTACAATTTCCAGGGTTTTAACAGAGCAGAAAGTAGTTTGAAAAGTCTATTTAATTCCAACACTTTTCAGAAATAAAGTTTCTAGCATCTGTTGAAGACATAATAACAGAAGACATTGTGAGTAGAATATCCCTTTTATGAACTTTTAAACAGAAACAAATACTTTTCTACAAACAAATCTTTTGGTTCACTGTAAAACACTATTTTCTCACAACTGTTCATTTTAATTATACAGACACAGAATGGCAGAACACAACTGGTGCCTTGAAACTATATGATCCATTTTGATAACCCAACGTGGGCAAAATGCTTCCTCTTCCTCCTCCTCCTCTTCTTGTCTTTTTGTCATTTTTCTTCTCAATTGAAGAAATGAAATGATGATAGTGAATGTTGTGGTGGCTTCTAGTGGTTACCTATGTGGTAAAACAGATTAGTAGGGACAGCTCTTTTTATAATTTAAAAAGACAAATGAGCCTATTTTGATTCTTCCTCCTTGAGATACAGTCAGGCTAGCTAAAAGATAAGTAACCACAGCCACTACACAACACCCACAGGAAGATGACAAGGAAGTAGTGTCTAACTTTACAAAGAATATAAGGGTTCTGTGTTCAGGGAACCTAAATATCATGAGATAATTCAGAGTAGAAAATTATCTCCATTTTCACAGCAACCAAGTAGGTTTCAGAATTATGCTTCAATGGCTGAAGAAAGTTTCCAAAAATAATGAATGGTGCTTCTTAAACCTTACTCCATGTGGGCTGCCAATGGAAAAGACAGAAAAGGTGAAGGAAATTGATATAGAGAAGACAGGAGGCAAGGGTGTTGGTGTACTTGATAAGAGAGAGGTCAGAAATAGTAAGATTTAAGTATCAGTTCCAAAGGAGTGGATTTAGAATCCAATCAGGGAGTATTTCTAATGCGTCTGCTGAGGACGATTGTGACTTCCTGGCAGTAGCAGGGTGTACAGTCTGCCTCCAGACTGATTTTATTTCACAGAATGTTTTGGGTTTGTGCGTCAGCTTTTTTTTTTTCCCTAGCTCTTAACTTGAATTACTGTCTCCATTTACAGAGTAGGATTTGTACTCCAAATTCCTCTTTGTTGCCTCTTTTGAAAAGTCTAAAAATGACTAAGGTTGATTCTTCTTCCTGTGTGGCTCCAGATTTCAGTAGAGCTGTTGAGTGGCATGTCTCTCCAGTCAAAACACTCATCCACTTTAATAGCTCACTCAGCCTGGCTTTAGCCTATATATATGTATATGCGCACATGCACGCACACACACACACACACACACACACACACACACACATATATATGTATATATATATATATATATATATATATATATATATATATATACACACACACACACATATGTACATGAACACACACATACATGCACACACACTACTGTTATTCTTTGTTTGGATTCTATATCCACTCTTTGAACTGATGTTGATATTCTTACTATTTCTGATCTGTGTCTTATAAATATCTATAGAGACATAGCTAGATTTTATAGATATATAATCTACATAATATATCTACATATATTATGCATGCAAAATAAGATATATCTACATATTATGTAGATAACTAGTTATAGATTATAGATATAGAGAAATGTAGATGTAGATATAGATAGACATGGGTAAGATACTAAACATAGATATATAGATATGTAGATATATAATCTGCTTGAGATAGCATTGGAATAGTTGTGATCTTAATTAAATAATAACTAGGTGGCACACAACCCTTTATCTCAGCAGTGAAAAGGAGTGGTAGGTGAATTTCTGTAAATTCAAGGCCAGCCTCATTGGCATAGTCAACTTCAGGTCATGTGGAGATTCAGAGTGATACTCTGTATCTAAAGAAAGAAAGAACCATAGTCTTCTCTGAGATACACGATTAAAGCCATTCTGTACATATTCATTATTCACCCAGTGTGGTCAGAAAATGATTGCAGATGTTGAAAAGAAACTAAAAATAATTTATGAGATTATATATTTGGACAGCAAAAACTAGCTAAGTAGTCCATTACAGTATATAGAATGCTGTCAATAAATGTCACAAGAAATATAATATTGATTTGCTAATTTAGGTAATATCATCAAGAAAAGTCACATCAAGAAGGTGACATTTAAAGGAAATGACAGGACAAGCCTATGTCACATTGAGGGGAAATTGTTCTTGGATGAGCAAAAAATGTGTTTCATATCTTGAAGACTAACTACTGTGATATAGAAGCCTTGAGTCAGTTATAGTGAGAGGGAATCAGTCTGCCTGTGGACTGGGAAAAAAGGCCCAGCTCTGTAATGACTTATAGATTCTTATTAATGCCCCCAACTGTCACATTGAGCATGACTACATGGTCATGGATGGAACTCTCAAGAAAATAAATTCATGTAAAACCTGCACCAAGAAACTGAGTGAAATTTACCTTGGATAAATAAATATCATTCATGTCTCTCAACTACTATTAAATAGAACCTTTTGCTTTTAAAGTTATGTGTATACTTTAGAATCATTGGTGGTAAGAAAGCATTCTGGTAGGACAAACCTTAGAAAACATCATGTACTAATATGAGATATTTGTTGAGGCTATATATTTCCTTTGATAACTGAATGATATTCTAAGTATCTCTTCATTGAAATCCTTTTTAATATGCTGATTTGTAATAAAAAAAAAGACCTTAAAGCATTTCTCTTATTTAGTTTTTTTGAGAATGAGCTTGTCTGTAGAGGACACTAAAGAGTAAAAGGAGAAACATTCCTCTTTTGAATTCTGGAATGGTTGGGATTTCCTTGTGTTTATTACAAAAATGTCTACATGCAGCTTCTTGTTAAAATCAACTCATGTTATACACCCAGGATATATCCTCTGGTCCTGGCTTTCCTCTGGCTTTTCCCAACTGTTCTATACAGTATAACTGTGTCCCTTTCATGAAATAATACTTTTTTTTAATATGGTCAATATAGTATTTTATAGAAATAACAAGTTCTAGCAGAGAACTCTAGGAGAGAGAGAGAGAGAGAGAGAGAGAGAGAGAGAGAGAGAGAGAGAGAGAGAGAGAAATTTACAGATTTAGATGTAGATGAACACATTGAGAGAGAGATACTAAAACCTAGTATCTATATAAAAGAGTAACTGTTTTGTAATTAGAATAGGCAAGGATTGAATGTGTAAGAGAGGAATGAAATCACACACACACACACACACACACACACATTATATCATGATTAGATAAAACCTAAGATGGGAGTAATAAAAGCAACATATTATTGTGTGATGTTCCTTGGAATAATACAGAGAAACACCTATTCAATACATATAGGGGACTGCTGAGAAACCAAAAATTAATTCTACTTATGTGAAGCTCAGAAAAATTAATGAGTATATAGGGCTATTAGCACAAATATAGGCGAGGGCTTACTTACTGGGATATGGATGATTCAAAAACCTGAGGACAATATAAATTAAATCTTTAGATCACTCTTGTATGACACGATTTTTGCAAGGTGTGAACAAATGTCTATTCACCTCCGTTAGGGATTTGATGACAGAACAAATAAGGAAAGTCTTGTGTTTATTGAAAGAATATGTGTGAGAGGTTACTTACAAGAGAAGAAATTACTTGCAGACAGCTGTATAACCAATACCCAATGCAGCATAGATGACACATCACAAATGCTAAAAATCTGAATAGCACCTGATAACCTGTAGGAAGGTCAACAGGCTGTGCCATATCTTTGCCACATCGCTCATTTGGTCTGAGCCTCTTCCCAGCAGCTTGGCTGCTTTCCACTTCTAGATATTTCAGCCAGCTTCCTTCTCCATGCTGGTCAGTTGATCTCCTTTAGACTGTTCATTTTACCTGAGAATGCCACTTAGAATTTCTTATGCTTATATATGTTTGAGGAAAGGGTGTGTGTGTGTGTGTGTGTGTGTGTGTGTGTGTGTGTGATGAAAAATGTTCGTTTCAGGTACATCCTGAAATCTATGTATTCCTTATTTCTTGCCCTTAAAGAGTTTTCCTGACTGGTAAAATTTTCTGCTTCACCTTAGCATATTCTCTGTTTTAACCAGATTTTTTTGTGGAATGGAATGCTTTTCTTCTTATAACACACTATAACTCCATTATTTTAACTCCATTCTAACAACCCATGTCCAATTGATGTATTTTCCTCCAAGATTGTAGATTTTAATCTTAGAGGAAAGTACTATAAAATAATCACCCTATAAGACTGGTAGGCAAGTCTAACATCTCTGAGTGTCTCTTCACCTCAGCAAAAATTAATTTATATAAATTTGACTATTTGGTATTGTGAATTTTTTTAGGTTTCAGAAACTTCCTTGTGCTTGAGAGTTATTTCCTGAAATTTGTAAGTGTCGTATTTTTGTAAGACATGTGGAGCCTCTTTTAATGATCCAATATTGCAATTTTGGGAGAAATTGTTACACAACAGATGTAATAGGAAGATCATGTGTGTCTGTCAGTGAGAGTTAGAGATACTTTAACTTTGGGAAACGCTCCTGTTAAGGAAATTCTTATGAGATTTTGCTTTCTTGGATCTTCCTATTAAAATTACACTTCAATGAGAAGGATGATTTATGAGAATGCTTGCTCAGGTTTACTACTGAAGTACTTGATCTATGATTAAGTGTTGCAGAATGATGTGTGGAGTGCCATTTTTCTTCTAGAAGAATGAAGTTAATGTCATAGATGTTCACATGGTACACATACAACAATTTATAGACCAGATATCATTAATTATAAGAAAAAACACAAATGTGACAGTATTCCTAACAAGATTTAATAAAATATTTTGATGCAAGGAAACTTATTGGTAACTTCATTTAGTCCCTAAAGCAATACCCAGTAAATGTATTTTTGTTTGTCTAAGTGTCCTGAGAATCTATACTACTTAACTATTGATTTTCCTAAAGAATTAATATTTAATTGATCTTTTAAATTATAAATTCTATTATAATTTATATATTTTAGCATAAATAGAATATATTATACAACACAATAAATATATAATATAAATATGAATTATAATTTAAAAATAAAACATAAATTATCTGAATTGTTATTGTCTTAAATATTAATTGTGGTAACACTGTTTTTCATTTAGCAAAATTTTATTACAGTAGAAAGTATTTGAGGATAAAAAAATATCTGTGCTGATCATGCTTATTATACTTTATGTTGTTCTTGGCAAGTCAGGTTCCTAAAAGTTTACTGGTATAAACACATTCAATTGTTTCAATCTTTGAAAAATTTCTTGATATAGTACTCTTGTTGTTCTGAGATTTAGCAACCCTGGAATTATCGTGGAATCTGAAGTACTGAAGGGAGTTTAGACCATATTTTTTTTGGCTTGAGATCAATGGATCAGTTCCAGTGTAAACAAAGGTTGGTTTAGTCAAATTAGCCATCTGTCTCTGAGGAATTTAAACAGTAACATGACACATTTTACTACTGTAACCAGCTTCTGCCTATTTTTAAATTTCCCTGAAAGAGAGGAGGTACAGAGGATAATAGCAGCCCCCAGGATTCCTCTTTAGAGGAATTCTTCAATGGCACAGTAGCATTGCTTCTCCTGTGTCAACAGCTGGTGTATTATGTGACAGTTGCACATTTAAAGGAACTCCTTTTTCTAGATTTCACGGTTCTTAAATTTTTCTACAATCTCATGACCTCTATTCCACTTCTTGCTTTCCTTCGTGGATTCTCCAATTAAAATTGTTATTTTTTGTAGAGTGGTCTATAAGGTTGAATTACCTGCTTAGAGTTAGTGCCACATTTTACTACTGAAAGGATGCCAAAAAGTGTCTACTTCTACTATGTGACTACCCTTTAGACAAGGTTATATATATATATATATATATATATATATATATATATATATATGAATTTAGAAAAATTTTAGGTAAGGCTATGTAGGCTTAAGATTTATTTATTTTTATTATATGTAAGTACACTGTAGCTGTCTTCAGACACTCCAGAAGAGCTCATTTCGGGTGGTTGTGAGCCACCATGTGGTTGCTGGGATTTGAACTCTGGACCTTCGGAAGAGCAGTCGGGTGCTCTTAAGCGCTGAGCCATCTCACCAGCCCTAAACTGGTTAATTTAAAGTAAAAAGCTAGCTGTTAACATCTTGTAAATAGGTTCTTATTAGCTCTGCATTATCTTGTTTGAAATTTTTCACTTTATAAATTTCTCAATGACTTATTAAAATAATATTAACATATTCTGGTTCTTATATTTGTAACATTACAAATTGTTGGAATTTTGACTGTATAAGTAAATACTAAATAGAGTGTAGTGAACTCATATTCAGTGACAAAGTGTTTGGGACTCCCATTACTTCCAACAATGTAAAACTCACAGGGAACTCCTCCTACAGAAGGGACAGAAAGTAGAGCTAGTCAATGGCTTTCTTTGTGTTTTATTGATATTTATATTACGTTTGTATATGTAATACACAGGGATGCAGATGTGGTTCATAAATACAAAACTCTATGCTGAAGAAGCAACATTAATTATATATTTAATAATACATTTTCATATCTCATTGGGTAATTTCTATTTACCTATATCCTTGTTAATTAAATGATTAGATTAAGTTGGTTATCTTGTTCTTCATCATTACCCTTTATATTCTCATTGAACTTGAGAGGGAAAACATTTTCTTAACCTCCAGAGAGCCACATTATTTACTTGGTTCATTGGAATAGTCAGAGGTATGGGCATACACATAGCTTTTGCTGTGTGGCTGACCATGGACCCTGTCTTTGCCATTGCTACTGCCTGGCAAACTTGTTATTCCAAGAGGAATAGGAGCTTTGAGGAGACTATATAGAAGACAAGACTGGTCAAAAGCACCTTAATCCAGCCATTTCCCAACCAAACTGAATGATACCTGGAAGTGGGATATAGTACTGATGTTTTAAACCATTAGCTTTGGTGGTGGTTGGTTATGCATTATTTCTGTGACTGAAAATTTAACCAATTCAGAGGATTTTGTATAAAATTCATTTATTTTGCAGCTATTGGCAGGAAATTAATGATGAAATTCTTCACTCTATTTATTTCTTTACCCCTCTTGCTCTCCACACCCTCCTCCTCTCTCTGTCTATAAGTTATAGGTACAAGATGCCATTGCTCCTAGGATATGTTCTATTTGTTTGGCTCAGCCTGTTGCTACATAATTGAGCTTCACTCACTACAAGTCAAAAGCACTGTTTATACTTTCTTCTGACACAAGGCTGGTAAGCTCTGTGTAGTGTTTTAGAGGAAATAGCAAAGCCATCACCATGACAACATTTTTTTATTTATTTTTCTATTCATGTGTTAAGATATGAGACTGAATGAATGTTAAATGCTTGGTAATTCTAACGATGCTAAATAAACCGCAGAAATCAACAAAAACTCATTCAAATTCCTATTTTTAGCTCTCAGTCTGGGTTTTCTAGCATTTGACTGTATTTTTCTAGGATTGATTTTCCTTTGCCTTTCCAAATTGATCAATAAGACATTGATTATCCTCTCTCCAGAGAATTTTGAAGTTCCTGGGGAGTGAGTGTTTTATACATGTTTCAGTATAGCCCTCACAGGTTCCTTCCCAGTTCCTCATCTTTCTGCTTTTGCTCTGCCAGTACTTTATCAGATGCTCAGAGGCTTGGTCAGAGAGCCAGGGTTGTTGCTAAGGCAGCCACACTCATGGTTGATGCTGGAGCAGCCGAATCTAAAGCCAAACCATTTCCTTGTTGCTTGTTCATTTATTGAACTACCCAACTGTCCACTCACACCTCCATTCTGGAATATACGGATCCATGAAAACTACACTCTAGGTCAATTTGGGTGACAGCTGTGATCATCTTTATAATCATTCTCTTTTCCAATATTAGCCCACTCTTCTCCTCACATTTCAACTGTCCAGGATGTATAAGCCCAGGTTTCTATGCTCAGAAAGGTTGACAGTGCTTAAACTAAGACCTTCCACAAAAGTAAAGAAACTTCACTCTGATAGATGAGGTGGATTCAGCTATACATGTGTTCCCATGACAAAGGGAGCTGAAAGTTTTACTTTTTTGTCCTAGATTTCTAATAGATAACCCAATAAGAACTAATGCTACTTGACAAATACACACTTGGGACCAACTTTATACCCTCTTTCTTGCTGTATTCTGGAGCTAATATATGCAAATGGCTGTGTCTACTAGTGGTGTAGGCCGATTATGTCAGCCTCTAGGGAGGCTGAGGTAAGACGACCACAGTGGAAAGAGGACTCCTCTGGGATACAGGTCAAGCTTAATGTCAGAAGAGCATCTGAGGCCCTTTTTCAAAACAAAATGAAAAAAAAAAAAAGAAAGAAAAAAGAAAGAAAAAAAGAAAAGAAAAGAAAAGAAAAGAAAAGAAAAGAAAAGAAAAGAAAAGAAAAGAAAAAGATTAAGATTCAGTTAAGTGCTAGAGTACCTATCATGTGTGAGACTTGGCTTCAATACCTAGATTACAATGTAGCCATGAAAGCAGAGGTATATTTAAGATTATAATTTACATTTATTAATTTACATATACATGTTCTATGTATGTAGAAGTGGAAAGCACGTGTGTAATATCCATCCTAAAAATCTTACCATTTTTCTTAGTTTCTTTCCTGTTGCTGTGATAAGTATACTCCTGGGGGAAAAGAAAACACCTCATCAGCGGATGGTTTAGCTCACAATTTAAGGTGCAGTTTCAACATGACTGATCAAGGTCTCTAGTGACATCCCATTTGTAGTCAGGAAGAGAGAGAGCAATGAATTGCTTCATATGGCAGAGTTGGATGGGTGGGAAGATAAAAATGGAGGTAAGAGTGAACAAAAGCCTAAGTCATAAACTATTCCAACTACAATATTTAAAAGGAGAGACACATTGATAACCAGTTAAGAAGAGTGGATATGATATATTCTTTAATACTAACAACTAAAGTAGTGATTAACATATAGAATAAAAACTGGAAAAGTACCTGCTTTTACAAAGCTGTGCAATTAGTCAAAAGTATGTACAAAGGGGCGATGAAGAGTTAGATATATCTGTAGTTCTTCTCTGCACCATTTGCTTCCACATGTCTGAGAAGGTCAACATCCCTTTCAGGACATTCTTGCTGGATTAGAGACTCCAAATACTGTGATTCTGTTCAGGAGTCTCTGTGGTGGTCAATGTTCTATAATGTTTGACTAATACTGACATTTTTGTCTTGTCTTCTTTAAAGTTTTCGAGTTTCTATCTCCCAGGATTAGGCATATTTCTAAATGTAATACTTACTATGCTGTCCCCAAACCACTTAATGTATTTAGCTTTAAATGTAAATTGTACAGATGTCAATAGAGATGTGTGGCATAAATAAGTTATAGGTATTTTCTTAATCACAAAAGGCAAATGCATTCTGGACTGCTGGCCTCAATTGACAAGCCCTTACAAGTATTACATCTAAGGGTGGTCTTGAGCTTTAGATAACAACAGCAAGTCTGTTCTCCTGACACGACACAGTTGGAAAGGTTTACTATGAATCAGCTCCTTAATCTTTTTAACAATTCTATTTGGTAGTCGGTTCTGATTTTATTTTTTTACTTCTTACAAGAGAAGAACTGAAATTTTAAGTGGTTGAGAAGCCTCATACCTAGTAATATTGCATTTACCCAGGTGCAACCTCAAATGGTTCAAATACTTCTCTTTCATTTTAGAATTTTAGTATGAGTCTCAATTAGCACTGACTACTGATGGACAATGAACACCATTGACATTTATGAGTATATATCATCCATACTTTTTAAAAATTAATTTAATTTTTACACTCCATATTTCATTCTCCGCTCCTTCCCAACCAACCTCTGACTGCTCCACATCTCTCATCTCTTCCCCACACCCTTGTCTCCATGTAGATGCCCCCATCCCCCATGCCACATGACCTTTAAACTCCTGGGGGCCTCCAGTCTCTTGAGGGTTAGGTGATTCATCTCTAGATGAACACAGACCTGACAGTCCTCTATGTGTGTTGGGGGTCTCATATTAGCTAGTGTACGCTGCCTGTTTGGTGGTCCAGAGTTGGAGAGATCTCAGGGGTCCAGATTAATTGAAATGCTGCTCCTCCTACAGGGTTGCCCTTCTCCTCAGCTTCTTTCAGTCTTCCCTAATTCAACAACAGGGGCCAGCTGCTTCTATCCATTGGCTGGGTGCAAATATCTGCATCTCTTTCAGCTGCTTGTTGGGTCTTTCAGAGGACAGTCATGATAGGTTCCTTTTTGTGAGTGCTACATAGCCTCAGTAATAGTGTCCCTTTGAGCTGGATCCCACTTTGGGCCTGTCACTGGACCTTCTTTTCCTAGGCTCCTCTCCATTTCCATTCCTGTAATTCTTTCAGACAGGAACAATTATGGGTCAAATATTTGACTGTGGGATGGCAACCCAATCCCTCACTTGATGCCCTGTCTTCCTGCTAGAGGTGAGCTCTATAAGTTCCCTCTCACTACTGTCAGGCATTTCATCTAAGGTCTCTCCCTTTGATTCCTGAGAGTTTCTTACCTCCCAAGTCTCTGCTGTGTTCTGGAGGGTCTGCCCCCGCCCCCATTTCCTGAGGTTGCCTGTGCCATTCTTTCTGATGGTTCTCAGGGCTTAGTTTTGCTGAGTTGGAGGTGCTATATCCAGTATTACATCTTCCATCTGAAATGTAATATTAATTTCTAAACATTTTTATCTCCTGTTCAAAATTAATTTTAGCCTGTCAAATTAATATAATGTATATTATGTGAGTTTAATTAATTTTTACTTTAGATAAGGTGACACCCAAAAGAATATTGGTTCTTATTTTGCCTATCTTCTCTTTGCTGTTATTCCTTTGTATTTTTTTATTGAAGAAACACCCAAATTGATAAAATTGCAGTTTACATAACTTCTATGAGTATCAGAAGAGTGTTGAATGGTGAAATGTGCTTGAGAATGCATTAATATGTCAAAGTCATGCATATCCTACTTTGGATGATAAGATTTTGATATTAGAAAATCACTGACGTGGCAGGTGTAATAAGACTTAGTCACTATCAGACAAGTTCTCTGAGTATAGGTCTACTGAGAAAGAAAATATTTTAAAAGTTCCAATAAAGCTTTTTGTAAGCCAGGGGCTACCAAAGAATATGGTGTGTGTGTGTGTGTGTCCATACACACTTATATTAAATCAAAATCATGTAAATAATATTTAAAAGAGTATAGAAAGTGAAATAAGAATAATTTAGTATTCACTTTGATACACACACACACACACACATACAGGTGTGTGTGTGTGTGTATGTGTATGTATGTGTGTGTGTATATATATATATATATATATATATATATATATATATATATATAATCTTTACACCCACAAAGACTTACAGCAAACAAAGACTTACAGCAGACTTTTCTAGGGAAGGCACTTGTTAGTAACCATTTCTGCTTTGCAGACTTTCAAGTATTAAAAGGAGATACAGTGAACTGCACAGCCAGATGCCCATTAGCAAAAGTCTCAGTGTTTGAGGAGTTAATGATATATGACTCTTTGCAGGAAAATTCATGAAATGACCTCTTGAATATATAAATATATTTTTACCTTAGAATGGAAATTTAGTTACTTTTCTCTTTAGTATATGGGCCATTTATAAAATAAGATGAATTGAAAATATTACCTCTGAGTTCCATCAATAAGTGAAATTTATCTTGGGGTATAGTTAGTCAATTTGGTCTAGAAAGCCAACATGTTGAAAGAAAATAGAAGACATCTAGAGACTACTAAGTGTTGGATAAATTGTCATTGCTAGGGAAATTTACACCAATTACTAACCCAATACCAAATGGCCAGTCATGAAAACAGTATAAATGTCTTCAAATTCATGATTGTAGAAAGTGAAGTTTTTTCTAAGACTGTCAAATACTGCTTGCTTCAGTGTTTAGGGCTCAACAGAGCAAGCATAATCCACCAAATTTATTTTCCCTAAAGAAAAAACTGTCCAGTATGTCGCAAGAAGCCCTTAAATGAAGGGAAAAAATACTGAGAACAAAGCACTAAACTTAAACGTTAGTGTCTTATTATCCCATATATCCTACACACAAACACAATATATTATGCTGAAGAAAGAACACACTAGGAAAATCTGGAGAGGTGGCTCAATGATTATGTATTATATATTCTTTCTGACCAGATGCACAAATAGCAGATTTCAGTGAGAACTGCTTAAGTCTCTTGCAAATCTGTTCAGTGGCATTTGCCACTCTCAGAGAACCTGACTGTCTTTGACTCCTACACCTATCTCATGGCACAGGATCATCTGTAACTCCAGGTCTCTGGGCTTTCTGACACCATCTTCTTGTCTACTGAGGCATCAGGTATGATGTGATGCACAATAATATATGTAGGTACAACACTCATATAACTAAAATAACAAAGTAACTGTTTTAAAGAGAAAAAAATAAAGAAGAGGCTACATAATATGCTAAATTATTAGCCTAGAAAATTAAGAAAGTCAAAGAAAAATACCAGAAACAGATTTGCAAGAGACTTAAGCAGTTCTCACTGAAATCTGCTATTTGTGCATCTGGTCAGAAAGACTATATAATACATAAGTTCTTATTACATTCTAAATCTGATCCTAATACCCACAGGTAAGTGTAGGTACTACCCCTCATCAAAGAAGGTTCTCTTTGTAGTAAGTAGAGACCACCACAGAAAACAACATCTGTATACAATGTTGAGATCAACAGATCATGGAAAACCCATCCCTAACATGTATATCTATATCACCGTCGAGGAAACATGGTGAAAGAGGGAATGGAAGATAGTTAACAGCCAAAATACCAGCAAGTCTGCTGTGAAACAGTCTCTCCTGGAAATGACTACATAAACAAGACTGGAATAATGCTAGGATCAATGGGCATGTCAATATACATGGAGAAATTTTGTGTCTTTCCACCCTTAGATAAAGAACTATAGGTAAATAATGAGTAATATGAAAAGGAGATTAGCTTCCCCAAGATCAGTCTCCTTATTGGGGACCCATTGTAGAATGGTCAGCCCTGGAAACATATACACATAAGCAACAAAATATGGACTCATTAGATTGTGTGTATATATATATTCATGCATTCATACATATGTATGTACCTATATATGTATGTAACAGGATAGTCAAAGAAATGAAGATATCAACTTGAGAGAAGGTGGGTTGGGACACGTTTGAGGTTAGAAGGACTGGAATGACAGAGTGATTTAAATATATTTCATTTAAAGACATATTTCAAAGACTGAAAATAAATACAGACCTTCAAAATCTCTAATAATCAGACCTTGGAAAAATAGGCACAACTGCTTACTTATAACTTCAAAAATGCATGCTATATTAATTTTGTGGCCACGTGTGTCTGTCATTTTGGTGGTGCTTATTTTCTACATTCATTGCCCTAAAACGTGTTGTAATCTATTCTTAAGCAGTGACGAGAAATTACATGACCATTTTCTTTAACTGGAAGATGGAAAGTTGCCATAGTTACCAACCCAAATGTCTGTGCTTTGATCCCTCTATCAATATTCAGGCTGACTGATTGGTCTTCTCACTAAATCAGGACAAGGAAGATGAAACTTAACCTGACTCCAAATCTTGTGAAAAATACTTGGTGGTTTTCTGAATTTAATATATTCTGATGCTGAGCAAGGATACAAAAAAATGGCCAGGGTTAATTATACACTTCTGACAACATCCAAACTAGAGGCCATGTTTGGTTACTGTGATAATCTCTTGCCAGCATTTGCCTTTCAACATTGTCAGCTGTTAGTGTCTGAATATGCCCACGCCATTCACAACTAAAACTGTAATATAATAATTCTATGTATCTGCTTTGTCTTCCCTCAATATCCTAATTATTAAGAAGAATAATTAGTAGTCAATTTTATTAATGTCTCTATTCTTTTTTTTCCTTGTAATACCTTTGCAGTCTGATTTTGTTACACCAATATACTCGAAATCGTTTGTTTAACCCACTGTAGGTGATGGAATTAGGATCTTAAACAGGAGGTAAGTGTGATAAGTCTTTTCTATTCTTGAGAGTTCATGTGGTTCTCTTCAGGTTCTGTCTTTTATACTTTCTGGGACTTCAGTACCTTCTTACTCTTCCAACTTTAAAAAACAAAACAAAACAAAACCAAAATCAGACAAGCAAAGCAGTTCATATTTACCTTATCACATATTCAGCCTTTAGAACCACTGCTATTTTGCACTCGTATTTCATCAATAAATCTTTCTATTATGTGTATGGTTTTGAATCTATGTAATTAGGGCTGCCTTTCCTTGCTTTCCTGCATTCTCACATTCACTCTTCTGTGACTTCCATCTTTATTTTCTTTGTTCCTTCTATCTATCCACCACTGAAAGTGAGTGAAAAATAAAACAGTATATTCTGGTGGAAGTCATTGCAATTTATAATCTTTTCTGTAGTATTATTCTGTAGAATATTTTGCAATGAATGTCAATTGAATTCACAAGCTGCAAGTAAAAATTGAAATTGTTCCCAACTAGAAACTACAAAAAAAGCAATCCTTTTCAAAAAATTTGATTGTCTCACAATAATGTCACACATCTAGCCTTCCCTATATGAAGTGAAAAGGATGGCCTATATTTTATTCATCTTAGTGGGCTGATAAAATACTTAGTATTTGGAAAATCTTTGATGAACATTTTAATAGTGTCATTGAATTTTGCAGTTAAAACCACTGACTAAAATATTAGGTGATGCCAATGACAATACACAGGTAACAGCATTTTGGCTAATATTCAGAAAACAAAACAACAACAACAACAATTACTACTACTACTACTACAAATACTACTGTATTGATCTTCATGATTATTGTCCTTATCCCTTATGGAAATTGTTCATTTAAAGCAACGGTGAGAAACTAAGGAAAAAGTCCCAGGCAGAATTCTGCAAGAGACTTGCTGGGTTGGAGAGAAAGAGCACCAATAAGCCTGCCGAGTAGATTAGAGTATGAGGATGAGGAAGGGATCTTGAGACATAAACCAGAAATGATACATGTGCAGAGTAAGACTCTTAGAAATCAATACAAAACCTGTTCCCAAGAGACCAAAGCACAAGGCAGTCAGCAGCGTTCTGCAGGCTCTCCAGAGAGTATTTGTAGCTTACTGCCAAACGATAAGACCCATATATGATCTACGTGGCTGGAATTTCTTTCAAAGTAATGCAATGATCTTGGAATGAGAGCTGACCAGAGATAAAACTCATACATTTATTCCCACCAAAGTCTAAAATCTGTATATAAGGAAAAAGGTCAGAATTCTATTCATGTTCTGAAATAAAGTATAGTTAAACTTTGAGAGACAGAAGACCAACAGGTACCTTGTCATTATTATACATACCATAATTTATGTTTATTTAAAATTCTATGCATATGATCAAGTTATTCTAACTAATGAAAATAAAGCAGAAAGTGACTTGAAAGTTTAATTAGATATTGGGTTAATTAGATTTTTGTGAACAATTGATGATTTTCAATAAATAGAAATGGATGAAGAGTTTTCCCAAAGAAATGGAGTCTGAAAAATAAGAAAATATTATAAATTGATAGGTGAGTTGGTAACAGGTTTGGCAAATAAATAGACTTGGTGAACTGAAAAATAAAGAACTCAAATGTCAACATTAGAAGTGTGTGTGTGTGTGTGTGTGTGTGTGTGTGTTTGTGTGTGTGTGTGTGTGTGTGTGTGTGAGAGAGAGAGAGAGAGAGAGAGAGAGAGAGAGAGAGAGAGAGAGAGAGAGAGAGGCCTAATTTAAAACTAAAGGAAAAAATAGGAAAGCCTGTGTTGTGTGTCTTATACCCTGTCTGTAATTCTATAAAAAAAAATGAGAATAGCATAGAATCGGTGATAAAATTTAAGCACTGGTAATTAAGCCAAGGGTCCATAATCATCAGATCCCTCAGGGTCAGAGGCAGTAAAAATACAAAATAAAACAAATAAACTTAATATAACATAATAAAATCACAATGAACCAAATAAATACAATGTGCTTTAAACAGAAGGAGGAGTGACTTAAAAGTGGTCACACAATATTTTAATTTTCCTCTTATTTGAACTTTAGGTCTGTAGAATATAATTGAAAAGTAGAAAGAAGAAAAGAAAGTATCTGGAGACTATAAAAGACCTATCTTATATAAACTGGAAAATAATAAAAATATGAGTGAAGTAGAATCATTAAGTCAGGAAATCATAAGTAAGACAATTATGGTGGTCTTAAATTTTTGAAGTGTTTTCAGGGTAAACGCCAAGGTTTTTTGTTTGTTTGCTTGTTTGTTTGTTTTGTTTTGTTTTGTTTTTGTTGTTTGTTTTTCTGTGTAAGGTCAAAAAACAAGACAAGTTTCAGGAAAGTAATTTTTGACTGAACAAAATAATATAACAAATTATTCTGACTAAAAATGAATGAATTTATCTCATTGGATGAACACCCAATCATCGACATGTTAAGTTGACCATGTGTCACACTTGCAGAAGGTATTCATAAACAGAATGTGAGTTTAATGTGCTCTCCAGGAAGATGCTTTTTAACGCCAAGGTTAAATAATTCCACAATGCACATTGCAGTGACGGACTGCTGTATTTTCATGACTACGGCTGACTTCGGATGCCTTTTATTTAATCATGAACTCAGCAAATATTATTGAATAACTACTTCATGGAAGATCCCACTGCTGGCAGCGAAGATACCATGTGGTGTAAATCATATTTCTTGACTATACACAAGAGAAAGCCTGCTGAAGTGTTTTGATAACTTAATTAGGTTACTATAATGTAATTTAATACAAAGGAAAACAGGTCACACATTATTAAACTATATCTGAATGGTGTCAAAGAAGGATCCACTAACTGGGTATTTGACTCATTTTTTTCAAAAGAGATTACAGGCTCTTTGTCAAATATTAAACAAAATACCATAAATATGACCCCTTTGGAATAATTCTATTATATTTTACCTTAGGGATTCACAAGTAATGCTAAGGGTGTCAGGGTTCTTACCTAATAAACAATAGTGCATTCTTCAGGTTTGCCTTCTGTTTTGGTTGCCAATGTAATAATTTCCAATTTCCAGCATGCAGTTATCAAATAAAATCTTTATGTGACAGCAGAAGAAAAATGCTCACAGTAATTTTTAAGTGCATTTTCTGTACTGTTTAAATCCTTTGCACTTATTTCCTGGCCCAAATAGTTCCCATTACTAACTATAATGGGTTTGAAAATCTTTAATCCCATTTTTTAAATAACTTAACATGAATGGTTGGCTTATGGTATAGTCTGGAGAGATACAAATAAATATCTCCCAAACCATGCTTTTCATATCAAAACCTATTCTTAAAACTGTCATCCAGTGGAAAGACTGGTTTGTAGTAGAACACACTTTTTAACTGGAGAGGAGAACGTGAAACAACACATATCTTAGGTATTTTTTTTTTAAAGTCTGTTCTTGATTTGCCCTCAAGCATTACTGAAAACTATTGTCAGCCCCACTGCTTGAAGATTGTTTTGTGGAAAAAATAAATTTCATTTGTGATGTGTTTTCATTTGATACGCCTTTCTTCTTATAAGCTCCTAAGGGAAGAGAGTGACATTTTGTTTCAGTGGCAAACTAAGTCTCAGCAGTTTTTAATACGGATCACAAAATGAAAATGTAGATGTCTCAGCTGTAGTTGTATGTGGCAGGCTTAATGAAACTATGCACTTCTCTGCCAAGGCTGTATAGAGGCAGGCACACAGACATGTGGTTACCCTGAGATTGAGCCTCTCTAGAGAGTACAGCAGAGCTCAGTCAACTATGCCCTAGCCGTCTTCCTAAATGTCTCTTCTCTGTGTCAGTCTTCAAGTGTTTCTTATGACTTTATATTTAGGGAACCTTAAGATTCTAATAATAGTTATGAACTATACATAGGACAAATTTCAGTATCTGCCATTCCTATATTTTTCTACTTAAAGTACATTCTTTTAAAAAGAAAGTGGTCAAACAGAAATCTCTAAATTGATTTAAAATTTTAAATGGAAATTACAATTATAGTTAGTAATTTTTAGTCAATATCAATTTAATAATAATCAAACTCTACTGTCTGAATTAACCTTGATTGCACACACCAAATTATTTCTGTAGTTCTGATAACTGTATAATTTGTTTCCTTACCATAAGCGTTGTCACTTGAAAACAAAATAAGTAGAATGAGTGGACTTATTGAATATATTTTCATTGTCATCATCATCATTGTCATCATCATTGTCATCATCATTGTCATCATCATAATATCATTATTTTGTGATTATTGTCCATGGGCTCTGCCAAACTGACATGCCCAAATAGGGCGGATGAGCCTCCTTCTGTATCAGGAGCCCATTGCCTGTGTTTGACAATGATATGAATATACATAACAATACTGACTAGCCAAAAGAATTAAGCTTTCCAAAGGACAGTGTGAATTTGGTGATTCAGAACTAGGAAACATGGGTGATTCTGTGATTAAGTAATGCTCTTGAATGTTTAATGTGTGGATCCATCTCCCTGATTAGTGCATCAATTCCCAATGTATTATATTATTTAACAGACTGAATTATCACAGGAATCGTGGAGATTACCCAACAAAGCATCAATCATTTTGAAAAAATGGAATCCTGACATCTTAATACAACCAATTTCTGGAAATACCATATAAGAATAATGGATTATAAAAGTATAAAATAGGAATAAACTTCTGACTATAACAGTTACTTAAAATTATTTTAGCACTATATTATTGTCCCAGTCCCTCTGCCTTCAACAGGAAATGCCTGTCTATCATAACAAGCTCTATATTTTCTGATGAGTGACATTTGAAACTTAGATAACACACATCATCCAGGTATGTTCCGCCTTGCTTCTTCAATACTGTTTATACTTTACAACTTTAAGGTTCTCATTAGGAAAATGGCAACAAAGGAATTCAATGTTAATACTTAAATTGTTTAATTCAGTCAGGCAGTGCATGCTAAGATAGAAGCAGAGTGAGATCAATCAATATTCAGCCACACACACACACAAATGAAGTAGAGAAGATAATTTTTGTGAAAATATCCAAGTGCATTTCTACTTTTATCTGATTGTGCATACACACATTCTTGATAGTAAAATATTGAACGACAGCATCACACTGTTTTATTAACCTGTTTTACAAAACAGAGAATGGAAATACCATTTCATTAATTTGCCCATGGAAACAAGAATGCAAGCGCTTTTGACCATATTTCTTTCTTAAAATAGAACATGTCCTTACACTTTCATTTGTTGTAGTATTTACAGGAAGGCTGGATACAAAGAAAGTATGTTCTGTTGAAAACTCATGCAGGAGATTGATACATTAAGCAGTGGAAATATGAAACCTTTTCAATGAACATTTTATTTTTTGTACGTAAAATTGTAGGACACCATTGGCAATGAAATTACAATTAAAATACAAAGATAGTGAGAAGTATTATTATAGGATCTGAAGTTTATATCATTCCATTTCAAATTTGAACTCCCTTCAATTTTATCTTTTTTATATTGGAAAAACTATTGGATTTTTAAAAGTTCAATTTTTATTACAAAATAAGACCAATCACTACCAGTCTGTAATTTGTTTGTGGATGACAACAGTAGCTGATCTAAGAGTTAAGGAACATGCAGAAGGAACAACACAGAGCTTAATACAACACATGCTCTTTGGCACAGGAAAGGTTGGAACAAGGAAACGGAAAGGGGAGGTGTTGTAATTATATTTTAATACAATTTTTTAAACAAGAAATTCTTTTTTGACATAGGCAATCATGCTTGAAATCATAACACTGAAAAAGCTGAGGTAGGATTTTCAAGAATTTTAAATCATTCTAAGGTACATAGTGAGTTACAGGCCAGCTTGTACAGATTGAGACCTTATCTTTTTTATTAGAATTGTTATTTTGAATCAACACACATTAGTTGGATCTACTAATGGAGTTCAATGTGATATTGTCATCTGCATACAATGTACACTGATCAAATCCAGCCTCCTGTCTGCTTGTTTCTCATCCATTCCAACCTCTGTTCATCCTTATTCTATGTTCTGGTTGATAGTTCATCTTCCTACATGACAGAAAATGGAATATTGGCCTGTGTACATAGTTCATGTAACATAATGACTTCCAATTCTAAGCTTCTCCCCATAGTTACATTATTCTATTTTTAATATTTGAATACTTTCCATTGTGTGCCTATAGTACACTTTCTTTAACTACCTACCTTTTGATGGTAATCTAAACTGATTCTATGAGGAATAACATGATAAACATGGAAAGGCAGATATTTCCAACATGCTCAACTCCAACTTTCATAAGCAAGATGCCCTGGAAGGTTGAAATTTCATCGAATGTTTGATGTTACTTGAGTTACAAGGTATGTGTGCCAACCTAGGGAAGCCCTCATTTACCACCTTTATATCCATCGCACATTCTTATTAGCTAAGTTAAATCAGTGATAAAATGTCAGTGCTCTCTACTCAAAAGTAAAGAGGACATTCCCAGAAATTTGAAACCCATTTTGAAATAATACTGTGTTACAGATATTAATACTTTTCTCTTCATTCTTTATGACAATATTTTAGAGTGGGGACAGGTTGGACAGCACTAGTTTTAGTTAGATTCATCTTTAACTTGAGAGAACTCCACTTGAGTCTTTCATGCACTGAGTCTGATAGTTTTGAGTTGTATGTCATAGAGTGATCCTTAATTCCTTGAGTGTTTTGATATGCATATTATTAATTTCTAACAGGTCAAGTGCTTAAATTAAAGCACTCATTGATTTTTGATTTTTTTCTTGGCTATGAGCTCATTTATTTTAATGGAATTGTTAATAAAATGTCAAGTCACTCCTGTTCTATATCCTGTATCTATTTTGTGACTACACTTACTTGTGATCTGTCACTGAAAAAAAAATGACTAATATAATTTTTCATGCTTTGCAAACTACTTACACTTTAATGTCTATAATATAGATTTTTGCATTAGAAAGTTCATATGGGTTCATAGCATGCAGCTTTACTTACCACTGACATCAGTCTATTCTGGGAAATAAAGCCTGAGGATTGCTTCTAGTTGGATAATAGCCATAACTGTGATTTTAGATAGGCAGTACCCAGGTTTTGAGATTTTTTTTCAGGACTCATATTTTCCCTCATATATTCTGAGTACATTGTGTTTCGGGGTGTTTTGTTTTGTTTTGTTTTGTTTTGTTTTGTTTTGTTTTGTTTTTAAGAAGAGGCACATTCCTTAAGTCTGATGCATTGTTTGACTTACATAAATGATGAAAAACACCATTAAAGAGAGAATAGGTGAGAATGAATTCAATTCCACATGGAACTTCTAGTAAGCTTGGAGAACAAGTGGAGCAGGATTTGACAACGTGAGGGCTAAAAAAGAAACATGGCCAAGAGATCTGCACAGCCTCATGTGTCAAATCTGGAATGAACATATATTCTGAGCTGAGTGCATTGACATACTCTCCTTGAAATCAAAAATGATTACAGCAACAGGAACCATTTACTTCCAATTATTCCTAATATGGCACTCCTTGGTTTGTAAGAAGTAGGTCCCCTGGTTTAGGAAAGTTTTTTGTCCAGGAAGATAGTGGTCTTATGAGTCTGTTGAACTGGTTTACATCAAATAGCACAGATGGAGGGAGGAGATCATCAGAATTTCCATTGACCCTTTTATGCCAATAACGAAGAATAAAATAATGCTTTATGACTCAGAAATGCTCTTCTGTGAAATAATTTTACAACACAGGCATCTGACACATGGAGGTAGAAATGTCTACTATATGTGTAGTATGTGATTTGCTTCCAGCTCACAGACACTCCAGAAAATAGAGACAAAGGGACTTGGAAATTAATAAGGACATACAATGAGCAATAGAACTCCGCTACAGATCCTTTAAAGAGCCAGGGATAAAGATTTGAAACTTGAACTTCTTCCTTTGCCGCACTGGCTTTATACCTACCTTTTCCTGAGAAAATCCAGCAACCATTTCAACTAAACTCTATATTCAAATTAAGATACTTTCCCTAGTAGATTGAAAATTAATTCTCATCTGTGGAGTATTTGTGTTTTGTCATTATGTGCAAAGAAACATGATGAAAGTATTACAAAATATAGGTATGCATTGTGAGTATGTGTGCGTGTCTGTATAAATGTAGCCTAAGACAGCTTTTCTCACGTGATAAAAATAGAGAAGAAAGAAGCTACTTGAGACCCTTATATTGAAACATAATTATGAATGAAAGATACAGTAGGGCCTGAAGTGAAAATATGAAAGTATTTATTTATTGTGTGTGTATTTCTGCATGTCTGGATACATAAAAATGCCCACAGAGGCCAAAATAAGATATTAGATTCCCTGAACTGAAGCGGACCATCTCATGTGGGCAGTAGGAACTGAACCTAGATCCTCTGCAAAATAAGTAAGTGCTTTTAAATGCTGAGTCATCTCTCAAGTCCCATAGGCTGCAAAATCTTAATTTAAGTATGTTCAAAATTGTACCACTAATAAAGACATTTTGGATTTAATAATATCGTTTTCAATATAAATAGGACAGGACTATCAGAATAGAGAACGGAAAGCCAAGATGTGGTTCAGCACCTTCTCTGCTTGTGGATCTGCTGTGTGTCTGACAGCCCTTACTGATTTCAGAACTCATGAATTTGAGTGGTGGCACAGATGGCATATGCATTTTAAGTAGATATATTTCAAGTTCCTCTAAATGGTTATCCCAACTTATGTTTAGAAAACTACTCTTTAGAGATGAACAGTGATTCACAGTTGGAGACAGGAAAGGTAGAATAAAGACATCTGTAAATTAAAGAAGCACAAGTACATTGTTTCAGGTATGCATATGCTCTTTTCTGCTTAAATCACTTATTCTTACGTTTTATTGTGTTAGATGTATATTGAGGAAAGCAATCCTTAAAAAAAAAAAAAGAAGAAAAGCTTTTCTTTGACCTGCCTTATTAGTGTCACACAACAATATATAAAAATTTTTATATGCATAAAAAATTCAAATATGATTATAATTCAATTTTAGAGTTTAGAGCTCCAGAAAAGATTTACCTACATATAGGTATAATAAAGTTCTATTTAGGTTTCTTTTTCCTACTAAAAGAAGATTTAATAAATCTCCTCTGCCTCTGTGTATGTGAAATCTGTTGAACGCATCCGTCTGCCAACCCACCTCCACAAATATAACTGGGTTATGAGGGTAGAACATTCTATTTAAGGCTACTCCTTGGTAGTTGCTAGGGAAGATTGCTTTCTTTGTCCAGAGTGATAGCATTGGTGTGCCATGCTCACTTCACACACTGAGGTGTACTCTGTACACTCTACTGCAGTATTACATAATAGTGTTACTTTCATGACGTTTTTTCTCCCCTTTCCAGTCCACAACAATATATCAACGTGTCTACTATTTTATTGTATCACCCATCGTCTTAATTTCCTACAATATAAATAATTAAAAACACAAAAGTAAGGATCTGACAAGAGGCCGGGTATGCTGAGCATCCCTTTGTTTAGTAAAGAGGGGTCAGTGAGGTCCTGTAAATCGCTGGATCACCATGGCAGTTATTTGTGAACATTCGGGAATGTTATTGTTCTTGTTTGAGGGAGGTAACATTACTCAAGAGCCTTGTGTTCAAAATTGTAGGTAACTAAAGATAAAAATGTCTTCTTCGTGGTACCCAAGTTCACTGAGCTGACTATGAAGCAGAATCCTAGTGATAGTCCTTTCTGTTTGTAAGCTGAGCATTTCTATGAAACACAATCTGGAGCATGTTTTATATTTACTAGATATGTGATGTGTTTTTAATTGTATGCTATTTACATATTGCCTTATTAAATAAAAGCTAATAATTTGTAAAATTGACTTTCCTTCTCTCCTTTGGTACCATGGGGTATGTGTGTGTCTGCACATATTGCTCACTAGCTTTTCCTAGGTGGTATGTTTTGACTTCATAATGTCTCTCTGAACTATACAGAGTTTTAAGTTGACTTGGTTAGACTAGTTAAAAGACACCCTGGCTTGTCACACTTAAAATTTTATTTTCACCTGCATGTTTTACTTGCTTAATTATTCAATCTGAGATGTCATTCATCTGATGTTTCATTCTAAAAGAATAAACACTCATATAAGAATATTTGTTGATATTTATATTACTTGTTGATATTACAAGTACTCTGATTCTTAATCAGTGGTTCCTTTCAACTGTCTATTTTATGAAGTAAGTGGTTCTACATGATAATGTCAAGGTAGAGGGAAGTTTGCCTTTTGCTAGGTACCATTCGCGTCTGATGCATTTGCAAATCGATGATTACTAGAGACATAATTCACCTGTGAGTCAAGTGGATGTTTCTTACAGGAAACACCCCACTACACATTAGAAAATGCACTGAATCTTGAAATTGAGGTTAGTGTTCAAGCTACGGCTATTTTCCTCTGGTGCTGTGAATCAATACTCACTTGTTTTGTGTTCCTGACAATGGAAGATACAATAGGCAGATAGTCTTTTCAACTTAGCAACCAATTGAGGTTCCAATGTTTGTGATGGCCCAGAACATGAAATGAACATATAGAATTGGGTTCTGTCTTGACCTCTCTCTATATATGTGTACTATTTAAACAAGAGCCATATCTTTTGTGTTTTCATCCTTGACCACACTGTCTTGCATATCTCTTCATATTCCTGAGCAAATATTCTGAGATTTGAAAAACATTTTTATTTTCACATAGAAAACATGTTTCTAATTGAACAGTCTCCCCAATTCCTTGTTACAATTTTAATTATTTATGTTATTTGTGATATTATACTTACATCATTTCCTCTTTTCTTTCCTTCCTCTAATTCCTCTCATATACACCCTCCTTCTTATTTTCAAGTTCATGTCTTCTTTATGAATTAGGTTGTCATAAACATGCATTGTTATGTACATAAATATATATTCCAAAGTACATGATCACCTTCTGCTCAGTCTTGTAACATTACTTGGTGTGTGCTTTCAGGGTATTTGGTATTGGATAAGCCCTTAGTATGTAGTTACATGAGATAAATGATTTTTCCAACCCTTCAGGATTTCTTAGTTGTCTCTAGTTCTTAGTGTAGTGCTGAGAACACTTGGTTCCCCCCCAACCCCAAACACTATAACATGCCTTATGGTCATTGTTCTCCTTAGGCTCATATTTAGCAGTCGTGTTGATGAGACTTGATGGGTTTAACTTCTAACACTCTTAGCAGATGAAATTTCACAGCAAACTGTCAGATCCTGTATCTTTTACAATCTTTCTGATCCTCCACCCTAACGATCCCTGAGACTTACATGTGGATCTTGTCCTTTTATCTCAGCTTCCTACATTCTGGGTATTATAGACCACTGCATAATCCATTATGTTCCATGCCCCAGGAATTGAAATTAACCCCCGAGAACTGAAGATTCTCTTTCAACCTCTGTCTGAATAACTTATTATTTGGCACCCAGCCACTATATATGCATTATTTTCAGTTTGTGTGAGGGGAAGGAGGAAAGGATCAGGAAATGGTGTCCTGATGCCCTCAGTGTCAATGCTGCTGTCTAAAGGCTTAGCTTAGTAGAGGTGATCCTTACAGAATTATATTTACAGTCTATGCACTGCTCTACAGAATTACACAATTAAGATTTTGATGCCACTTCTAAAAGTGTTGGTGATCAAGCTGAGTGGAGATCATCTTAAATATTTATTACTTTCTAGTTCTATCCATTCCTAGCTTTCTAGTCTGCTATGCAAACCTTTGAGCCTGTCTAAATCCTAAAATACACTTTTTGTATAAAAGGTCATCTTGATTACTTTCTAATGCTGACTGGCAGAGCCTCCTTTTCTACTTCCCTTTCTTCAAGTAATCTTGTTTATTCAGTGAACTTTACCTGAAAATGCAAAGTGATTATAGACATGAAAGTAGAACTTTCAGGTGTATAAAGAGATAAAATGTACTTAATTCATATTTCAAAGGCAACCATGGGTAATCACTCAAGCTTTTCGTCACAGGAGATGAACCAGATGCACAAATCTCCTGAGGAAATAAGAATAACAGGGGTAGTAAAAAAAAGTAGAAGGGACAATATTGTGTGGTGACCTAACAATCAAGTATAGGCTGATAAGGTCTATCTGAGAGAATGAGGGAAGACACATTGTCCTTTGCTTATCAGTGAAGACTATCAGGGCTTCTTTCGTTTTTTAACTATTTAGAAAAGTTTATTTATGATTGTATTATAGTAAAAGCCTTGTGATTTTGTAGAAAACCCTTCAGATATCTCTATAGATTTAATTTTTAAAACATGATTCCCTCTTTTTGGTTCTTAAAAAAATGTCAGTAGTGGGACAGAATTTCAGAAGTTAAAATTAGTCTGGTGTGGCTTTTAAATAGAAATTTACTTGACTCTGAACTCCAACTAGGATCTGTCTATGAAGAATTGCTTAAAGTACCATATAGCTTGCATAAAGTAAGTAAGTGTGTGAGTGTGTGTGTGTGTGTGTGTGTGTGCGTGTGTGTATGTGTGTGTGCATGCATAATCATCTCTCTTGACTGGGATCTGAAAAGCATAGTGCTCTCAACAAAAGGGATAAATGTATCAAGTTTTTTCATTATGTAGCTAGTAACTGAAATTATTCCCTAGATCTTTCTCAAAAACAAACAAACAAACAAACAAACAAAAAACAAATACAATCAACACTGCTGCTAGAGAAATTAACAGGCAGCTCATAGGAATGTTCTTTGTGAAGTTGGCTGTAGGTTGCTTTCCTGACAGAATCTGAGGGACAACCCTTGCCAGTGTCTTTGCATTTTACTTGGTGTTTTAGTCCAGAGAAAGCAACAGGATTTTTTTTTTTTTTTGGCTTTTACTGTATTTGAAACACTGCTTTTTCATCTTCATCCAATCCTAGAAAGAGATGATTAATTTTTTAAAGGTGTAAGGTACATGAGAAATGCTTACTGATCTGATTTACAGAATGTTAATTTGGAATAGCCATTTAATATTCATTTCTACAATGTTGAAAACAGGTCAATTAATCTTTATCTCAGGATGAGTGCTAGGAAACACTAATATACTTTGAATTGCTTATCTTTCCAACACTGAGCAAGTAGCAGGTTTTAGTAGTAGTCATAGTTTTCAAATTGGATTACAAAGCAAAATTCTTTCTACTGGAATTTCATACATATTCATTGGGTTGCCTCTCACCTCCTCATTTAGGGACAATGTGTATTGGAATGTATCTTACAGGACAGAATTTCACTGTAATTTATTTGCCTCTCTATTACTGCCAAAATGCTCGTTTGTCAATCAATTAATTAAGACCCTCAACTTATCAGTCAGCTTCTCTACCTGCAGAGGGAAGGATCACACATAGGAAGTAAGAGAAAAGTTTAATAATTCAATTTTCTCAATTTAGGAACTATAAGACAGAGTATTCTATTACTGCAGATAGATTGATATTTTTGAACTGTATTGGAGACTTAGAAATCACAGAGTAGTGAGTGTAGTCATGGTGTTAATACTTTCTCCCATCCTTTGAATAATGAGTGCCAAGTGCTTTATGGAATTTGATGAATGATTTTGAACTGTAATGGATTTGGGATCATGTTGAATGTTTATATCTAGTGAATTATTTTATATATAACTCATTTTTAAACTTTTTTTGTAGTATATATTTTTTTTCATGATTTCCTGTTAAGAGCATACCACACATTCTTTTTGTTTTTGTTTTTCTTTTTCTTTTTCTTATTAGATATTTTCTTTATCTACATTTCAAATGTTATCCCATTTCCTGGTCTCCCTTCCGAAAATCCCTTTTCCTTTTCCCCCTCCCTCTGCTAACCAACACACCCACTCCTGCTTCCTGGCCCTGGCATTCCCCTATACTGGGGCATAGAACCTCCATAGGACCAATGCCCTCTCCTCCCATTGATGACAGACTAGGCCATCCTCTGCTACATATGCAGTTAGAGCCATGAGTCCCATCATGTGCTTTCTTTGATTGGTGGTTTAATCCCAGGGAGCTCTGGGGGTACTGGTTAGTTCATATTATTGTTCCTCCTATGGGGCTGCAAATCCCTTCAGCTCCTTGGATACTTTCTCAAGCTCCTTCACTGGAGACTCTTTGCTCCATCCAATGGATGGCTGTGAGCATCCACTTCTGTATTTGTCAGGCACTAGCAGAGCCTCTCAGGAGACAGCTTTATCAGGCTCCAGTCAGCAAGCTTTTGTTGGCACCTACAACAGTGTCTGGGTTTGGTGGTTGTTTATGGGATGGATCCCCAGGTGGGGCAGTCTCTGATGGTCATTTCTTCAGTCTCTGCTCCAAACTTTGTCTCTGTAACTATTTCCATGGGTATTTTGTTCCTTCTTCTAAGAAAGATCGAAGTACCTACACGTTGGTCTTCCTTATTCTTGAGTTTCATGTTTTGCAAATTGTATCTTGGGTATTCTGAGCATCTGAGCTAATATCCACTTATCAGTGAGTGCATATCATGTGTGTTCTTTTGTGACTGAGGTTACCTCACTCAGGACGATGCCCTCCAGATCCATCTGTTTGCCTAAGAATTTCATAAATTGTTTTTAATGAACATTTTTAATTAAAGAACTAAAAAAGGCCACTTTAAGGAAATCACCTTTTGTTTCTAACAAGTCACTAAAGTCTTCCTCTCCATTAGAGAACTGTGCTAGCCAAGTATTTATACCTAGTCCAAGATGGCTCACATCTTTGGGCCATGCTCACAGTGAATGTGTGGACTGTGCCTGGCCAAAGGGAACCTGTTTTATACGAAATCCTATCAATAATTTCAGCATCATGCTGTTTTTGCTTAAGGAAATCACTGAACTATGGATTGGAATTAGCATTTCATGGTGAAATGATGTTAAGTGTAGACCTTGGCCTTGGCTGTGATAGATTTATGATGTTGATAGAACAAGGCATCTCTTCATTAGTCAGGCAGATCTTTGGACCCAGAAAAGTTGATAACACTTTTGGAAATAAAATGAAGAATTTGATTGATGATTTTATGGTCTTCTAATTTAGGAAATCTGCATCTTTTTTGAATGATTTTGAACTATAGTGGTTTTGAGACCATGTTAACTGTTTATATCTATTGAATTATTTTATACATAACACATATTTTGTTAGCATACCTAGTTGAAGAATTACAATGGGTAGTTTTATGAACATCACCTTTTGTTTCTGACACCAAATTATTCCTCACCTTTAGGGAGCTGTGTCAGATGTAAACAGCCAAGAGTTTGCACCTTAACATTCCTATTACTTGAATCTAATATGAACAATCACTTGTACAATATTGTGTCATCTAAGAAATTTTTTCTGAGTTGTATGACGTGGTAGCTTTTGACAGCCCTATGACACTTGGTAAGGGCTGAACGTTACTGAACCAAAGTTCTATTATTTTCAGGTTGTTGTATTTATGAGTTAATTGGCTTGAACTTTTAATTTGGGTTTTGAGAGATGTGCGTATTCATCATTGAAACAGAAAACAACAGCTGGTCCTTGTAGGGATAGACCTCGCCAAGCTGTAGAGCCTATCTTTCCTCTGTTCTTTTCCATGCTCTTCTTGCATATCCAGCGTATTAAAGATCTACTCCACACCTGAGATGAGTGCTCCATTAGTTGCATTGGGATTTCTCCTTCACACAAGCATGTTTTATTGTGTATCTGAGGCCTATATTGATTTTGCTTTTCTCATGATTATTGCATAATAGCTTTAATTAATAAGTTGATGAAAACATTTGGTTTTTAGAAAGATATAATTTATGAATAGGTCTATTAGATTTGGAATATTGAAAAGAGAGCAAAAAGATAAAAAACAAATTAAAAGCTTATATGTTCACTTAATCCACTTAAGAAATTGTAATAAAAAATACTTTTTTGCCGGGCGTGGTGGCACACGCCTTTAATCCCAGCACTCGGGAGGCAGAGGCAGGCGGATTTCTGAGTTCGAGGCCAGCCTGGGCTACAGAGTGAGTTTCAGGACAGCCACGACTACACAGAGAAACCCTGTCTCGAAAAACCAAAAAAAAAAAAAAAAAAAACCAAACTTTTTTACTATCATAAGTATTGTAAATGTATGAACTGGTTTTATGTGAACTGCTTCCAAATATAGAAAGATATGTTTAATTATTAAATAAGTGCTTTGTTATTGAAAATCACTGTTTTTTTTTCAGTAAGCACATATATTCCTGATTTAATGGCACATATTTACAAAATTCATTATTTCAGATCAGTAGTGAGGTTCCTTTCAGACTAAAGTATGCATGACTTGATTTCATTAAGTCATTAAATTTTCTTTATTGGAGTTTATTATTTACTGAGAGCCTTCAATCCACTAGGCATTCTTACAAAATCTAAGGACACCTGTACATGAAATAGTTCTTGCTTTCTTTGAAGGTAGATTTGCAGACATAAAGCAGTTGGATAAAAACAATGCTGACCGCAGAACAAGCCATAAGGAAGTTAAGATTGTTCAGTAGAATAGCAACATACTGTAACAAGATATGACCATGATAATGAAGTCAATGCCATGGAAATAGCCTTTGAGCCCAGATCTAAAATATGGGAATAAGTTGTTTACATTTTATGCTGAGTAGATGTTAGGAACAAAATCCTCCAGGCAGGAAGATGCTCAAGCAGTGTCAGAAAGAAGGTTCATTTAATGGAAGGTAAGATGTGATGAGGTAAGAGAGGCAGAAGCCAGCTCCAGGAGGACTTATCGACACAGTGCAAGGAGTTTGGATTTTAACTTAATCACAATGGGAAGTCACTGGCATGAGGCCCGTTTATCCTCATATCACCCTGGAGATATCAGGCCTTCTCTGCAGCATGAAAGGCGAGGGTCAGTGACATTATGGATATTTTAGGGTCTGCTTGTTACTTCGGGTTTTTAAATGGAATTGAGGGCATCAAGGTATAGATTATAATTAAAATCATATAAAACTCTTAAGGTAATATTAAAATTGGCAAAGGCCAAGTAAGGGAAGGGCTGTTACATTTCTAACAAAAGTTTTCTTAGTCTTCTTTTAATCAATAAATAAAACAGAGAGCAAAGTGTTTTCACCCTCCTTTCATTGAATAATCTGATTTTTTGTGGATTATCAGTGTTTCTAAAATTTCTAATTATAGAGGGGTCCCTTCCTCCAATTTTCCTTAGATAAATGGTAAATATTCCAAAATTTGACTAGCTATATCCAAAGCCAACCCTACCCAGTTTAGCAACAATTTTACTACTAATCTACTTTTGTCCATGTTACAGTCGATCCTGTTGTATAATGTAGACTAAATTCTTCCTCACCTGAGCATTTTGATTTTCTCTTGGCTGGTCTCTGGAAATAACAAATATTGACTCTGTGCCACTGTGTTGCCCTCAATAATTCAATTTTCTTCCCCAAACTTATTTGGACCTGCAAACATCTTAACTCAGCTCTTATCCAAGTTTTATACATTCTTACCAAATTTTACTATTTATATATCCATTTATCTTATCTTAAAAAATATATTGAACATATCAGGGATTAATGGCTTACCCACCAGATCATCAAACCACATTGGAAAAAATTAAAAGATAAAAACATTAATAAAGCAACACCCACTACCACACTTACCTGAAGAATTAGCCTTCATACCAATAATTAATAGATATAAAATCATGTCTTTTCTTCCTCTTGATCCTCCTCTTCATTCATAGTGAAATAATCAATAAAAGTTGTGATAGAAATAAAATCAAGGCATATAACAATTTAGGAAATGTGTGTCACTAATTAATTCTCTATTACTCAGATAATTTTAGATGAATTGCTTAGGCAGCGACATAATTTGTATGATTTTTCCCCCAAGAACAAAAGGAATAGCCCAGTGGTGGTGTCTCCTTCATAGTAAAGTTCAGCATTAATTATCGGTGATGCTGTTTCCTTCCTAGTAGCATTCAGCATTGGCAATAACCTATTCTTTTTAGTTGGATGAAATATGATACTTAAGAAGAGACTTACTGTATCCCAACCTGTCTTCCTAGGGATGAATCATGGGACAGTATGTTGTATCTTGGTATTTTTGTTGTTGTTTTTGTTTAGTTCTATCTATTTTTGTGTTAATTAAATGAGTAAAATTCAAAAGTTTCCAGAAGTATCATATTTAGTATAATTTCAGGCTAAATATATTTTACAACAAAATAGGTTGGTAACATTTTGAATTATACGAGCAAACAATGTTTACTGAGAAAATATATTATGATAGATATACAAATAGTAACTTACTCTGCTTTGATGTTGTAGATTTTATTTTATGCTATGACCTAATATTACGAGGGCTGGGAAGTTGCAGGGTATGGTGACAGCATCTACTTGGACACAGTGACTATGTTCTTGCTGGGTCACAATGTGGCAGACATTGTGGGAACATGAGTGGACAGGAATGAAACATCTTGAAAGAGGTTTCTCATGAGGTTTCTGTGCTGGCATTTTGAAAGCACATGTTTGTACTGAATGAGCATAAAAATGCAGCAGTGGGTCAACTACCCAGTACAGAACAAGGATGCACCTCTCTACACAATAGACAGATAGAATGCATCAATTTAAGAGAAACTTAATGGAAACTAAAATGAGAAATTAAACTTAATGTTGCTGCTTATCTATATGCCATAAAACTCTCGAAGTGTTTTCAGAGTGTTTCTGAGGAGCAGTTTATGTTTTATAAACCTCCTACTTTTCAGTAAATTTTGGATGGATTTTATTTGTGGCAGTTCAGAAGTGTATTTTTTTTTTCATTTGATATATAGTTCACATTTATTTTAATTTTTAAATATTTTTTATTACGTATTTTCCTCAATTACATTTCCAATGCTATAACAAAAGTCCCCCATATCCTCCCCGCCACTTCCCTACCCACCCATTCCCATTTGTTTGGCCCTGGTATTCCCCTGTACTGGGGCATAAAAAGTTTGCATGTCCAATGGGCCTCTCTTTCCAGTGATGGCCGACTAGGCCATCTTTTGATACATATGCAGCTAGAGTCAAGAGCCCCGGGGTACTGCTTAGTTCATAATGTTGTTCCACCTATAGGGTTGCATATCCCTTTAGCTCCTTGCTTACTTTCTCTAGCTCCTCCATTGGGGGTCCTGTGATCCATCCAATAGCTGACTGTGAGCATCCACTTCTGTGTTTGCTAGGCCCCGGCATTGTCTCACAAGAGACAGCTATATCTGGGTCCTTTCAGCAAAATCTTGCTAGTGTATGCCATGGTGTCAGCGTTTGGAAGCTGATTATGGGATGGATCCCTGGATATGGCAGTTTCTAGATGGTTCATCCTTTCATCACAGCTCCAAACTTTGTCTCTGTAACTCCTTCCATGGGTGTTTTGTTCCCAATTCTAAGACGGGGCACAGTGTCCACACTTTGGTCTTCATTCTTCTTGAGTTTCATGCGTTTGGCAAATTGTATCTTATATCTTGGGTATCCTAAGTTTTGGGCTAATATCCACTTATCAGTGAGTACATATTGTGTGAGTTCCTTTGTTATTGTGTTACCTCACTCAGGATGATGCCCTCCAGGTATTTTGAGACTCGAAAAACACCAAGAAAGTTTTATTATGATGGTTTGAGGATAAGATGAGAATACTTAATCCTTTGTTACAGACAGTGTTTAATTTGGTAATTCATTCTAGAGATTGACACATTTTGGAATACAGACATTTGCCCCATAATAAATGGCTGAGGGTAGTGAAAGAATCATATAAGCATTGGTTACTTAGCTGAAAACATTCAAACTGAAAAAGATTTATAGGAGAAAGGGGTCTCAGCAAATCTTTAGAAATGAAAGCATGCTGCAGAGGAATTTTTCTTATAGAGTGGGCCTGCTACACATTATTCTCTGATATTGATGTACAGTATTAGAAAGACTTCCTAATACACCGAGCCGTTCATGATAGCCTTCCCATTCTGAAGTCAGTATTTTGTGGTGATGTGAAGACACAGGAGATGCTTGTAACTAGAGGTGTAGATGGATTCCTGCCTGAGGATATGTTGAACTCCATTAGACTTACAGTCACGGTTTGAATCAAAGCTTCGGCTTTCAGAATCTGTTCGAACAGAGTAAAGAGCAACCTGGGTAATCAGCTGGGTGATCTTAAGCCAAAATTTAATTTTCCTCAGCTACTGACGTAATCTTGGCAGAAACAAAATTTCTGTATGAATTACTTAGGCAACTCTGACAGTGAAGATAAGATCCATGTAAGCGTTATAGGGAATGGAATAAAGAAATATATTAAAAGAATAAAGCGTCACCTTTATCAGTAGAGAAACCTTGAAATTGCTACTCAAAACCTTTCTTCTAGAGCCTGATTATATACAGCTAACCTGTCATGACTACTTATCAATACTTTCTTACTTAGGATCAAACATGGGCATGTATAATCCTATCATGCTCCTTTGTGATCTACTCTGTTTAGGACCCCGTTTTGATTGGTATTAGAACTGAGTTTGTTTTCTGCACAATTTTTATGGAAACAGTTGTAGAAATGGATGATACACTCCCTCTCCATTCTTGGTGTCTCTGCTAAAATTCACACATTCTAGGACGAAGAGGTGCATTTTTGCAATCAATAGTTTTAGTTCTTTTTTCCAATTTTTGCTTTTTAATTTCTAATGCTATAGTTTTGCATAATTGTCATTGAGTATATCTCCCTAAATTTTAGGCTAATATATCACACACCTAGTCTTGTGTTAAATCACAATTTTACATTCTGGACAGTTGACCTGTCTCTTTTGTATTCTCATTTATAATATTAACTGACTTGATAATGTCACCTGTCCTTTTGGCAATTCATTGCACACAGAACTGTCAGCCAACATTTCTCCTTGAGTTACCGTGAAATGATTTAGAAAAACATGGTGGTGCCTCACAGTAATCATGCCAAAACATGGCCTTTCTTCTCATATCTTTGTTCATCTGATAAGGATTATCAAAGCAGTCAAAGGTCTTCAATGCATTCAGAAATGTCAAAGTCAAAATGCATTCAAAGACATTAGAGCAATGTCGATGCCAGAGGTCCAGATTCACAACAGGTCATGTAAAGAACTGACTTCCATCATCCTTATGGCTCATAGAGAACTGCTCCCACATTAATATTTAATGTCCAGTGTTGTGTCAGAAGTGTCTAGCCCAAGAAATGCAGGGAGGAAAACAACGGTAACCCAGGGATAATTCAGAGAAGCTACAAGGAGCTTGATCATGGTGCTTTGATAAGAGGATGCTCACATAGTTATGTCTACCAGTGAACAAGATTTCGTAGCAAAATTTCTGTATTGGTGACTAAGGAAAATGGAATTTTGAAAGTATCAAAACTGTCTCAGAACTTTTCTATTTCCTATAGTCCTTGGTCTATGTTTTAGGCTATAGTCTATGCTCTATTGGTTTACTGTCTTGCTCAGCTTATTTTTATGTTAGCTTGATGTCTAACCTCCAATAGCTTAAACACTTCATGTTCCAAAGCTCCTAAATATTATGTAGAGAATATGTCCAGCTCATCCACTGTATTCTCAGAGCTTTATGGTTCTCTATTGATTTTATCCTCATCATGGGAGACGAAAATGCAGGGTAAAGTGTGAGGCTTATTGAAAATAAGGGATGAATTAGTCTATATGTTTCAAATAATGGCATAAAATGCACTTTAACTTGGACTATGAGAGATCATAATAGCGTTGATAATTCTCTTGCAAATTAGCACTGTAATAGGCATAATTCTTAAGATTGGAATATTTCACATGCCATTTTTGCTTTCTTCCTTACAGTGTTTCCATGAACGTTATAATGCAGAAGTTATGTACTGTATATGTACTTAAATGCAGTTCCTCACCAGTGCTTGTAATCACAGTCAGAAGCTCTGAATAGTAGTAGCTGCTTATTTCCAATTCAGTGTGTTCTCAAAGATGGTTTCCACAGTCAGCTAATGCTTGTGAATCTTCCTGTTAAGGATGGTGATTTTTAGAATGAAAATATAACAAATGTATAACTGAGCAAATAAATCCTGAAATCTCAAATTAATTCATTTAGATTGTATTAGTGTAAATTGGTCCATGAGTTAGTTCCTTTAGCTTTAAACCACATTTCCATTAGTTTCATTATGGAAGGAACATTTAATGATGAGGTTCTCAAATCTGTGAAACAGTACCAGAGAGCTGTGTTAAGGATCCTTGGAAAACCCTTATACCTATGAGATACACACAAAGTCACATGCTCGTACGCACACCCCCACAAGCCCCTATATATATATATATATATATATATATATATATATATATATATATCCTCATGTTCTGCATAGTGATAGGGTTTATATTTGTAGAGAGATAAAGAAGTAAATATTCCAAACTTTATACAGGTTCAAGACTTTCCAAAAGAATTACAGGTAGGCAGTAAAAGAGAAAATTCAATTGATTTTTAAAGGCCTGTGCAATTTATCCATACTCCAGAGACTGTATCCCCATATTGGCAGCCAGCTACAGGTGAAACAAAGCTTTTTATAATAGGATTCAAATACTAGAGCATAGTGTGGTAAGAACAGTGCCTCAATTTGATGAACAGTATTTGTTTACAGTGAATTTTGACTAAACTGTGGGTTTTAAGAGGACATATAAAATATGCTTCACACTTTGATTCTTTGACTATTCAGAAAACTAATTTTGACCTGGAGTTCACCTTTTCTGATGACTATTAAAGTTTAAAATACCTTGGCATTTCAAATATTATTGTTAAAGAGAACAATATGACCACCCCAGTGTACCACAGTCCAATGGAGAAATGTGAGATCTCTAAGTACTTCCTGGGAGAAAGGACTTAATTGTCGCGTTAATAAAAGTCTCCTTTTTTGTGCTGATTTTCATCTTTCTTTAAAGTAGACAAGAAAAACCTTAGAACAATTACACACACAAGCACGTGCACACACACACACACACACAGTATGTGTATATATGAACATATACAAACACACATAGAAACTCTTTCTCTCTTACACACACACACACACACACACACACACACACACACACACACACACCACATTTATATATGCCTGGGATCTTTGATGATGAACTTTGGTGCAGTATAGGAAGCATCTTTAAATTCAGTTGATTTTATGTTTAAATCCCCAAAGTAATACAAGGGATTATTCGCTTCTTTTAAACTTTTCTTTTGGATATTCTAAGTCATAGAAGTTCAAGAATATAGAAATCAAATCTCTGTAACCTTAATTCAGATTCAATAATTATAAGAATTCCCATTTTCTTCCAATCTTTCAACCCTTCATTGTTACTAGATAAATTTACTAGAAATATTGTGCCTATTACTCCATGCATAAGTACTTCAGAATACATTTACCATCTTGAGCATAGTTGAGTAGTTTGTCATGCTGCCATATAAGAACTTTCAAGTGGCTTAAACAGCAGAAATAACTACATAGCATCTCAGCAGGCTAAAAACCCAAATCAACACCCTAATAGCCATACTGCCATTGAGAACACTGTGCGGGAACTGCTCATGCTTCTCACCTTAGTTTCTCCATGGTTGTCTGTTCTTAGAGTTTCAATATATTTCTTCTATTTGTGTCTATGTCGGTTCCACTCTTGGTGGATATGAGTCATATTGGATTAGCGCCCACCTTAATTACTCAAATTGAGTTAATTTAACCTCATTTAACTCTACTTTGTTCAGCTTCTATCCTAATAAGGTCACCTTATGAGGTTTAGGGGGTTAGGACTTCATGCAATTTTATGAACTTTATTAAATACTATACTTAATACCACATTGCACTAACAAATCCCTTAATAACATCTAATACCCAGTTCTCATTTTGAATTTTAAGATTTCTTTTCAAAAATATATTTGTAGCCTTGATTCATTCAAATCAGGAACTAAATAGTATGATTTAATTGTACTCACTTGTGATATTTTAAAAATAAATGTTATGCATATTTCCCTCCTTATTTTTAATTAATCGTTTTGAGGCAATGGATTACTGCATAACCTTGACCAGTTGGGACCTAATGATCATTCTGCTTCAGTCCTCCATGTTTTTGGATTTCAGGTGTGCACCACCACAGCAGGTTGTGTTTCACTAATACATATAATTTAAAATTATAAATAGAAATTTCAAAATGTTCTAACATTTTCATAGGGTATAGGATTTAAGATGGGTTAAGCACATCTTTATAATGATTTCTCACTTGTTTATGTTTATAGTGTTCACAATATCTTTTGTCTTCCTGAAATGAATGTCTTACCTTGGTCCTTTTAAACACCATGTCTCTACTCTTCGCCTATCCTGCCTTCTTCTTGGTTAATGTCATTGCATTATCAAGATATGGACTTATTCATCCTAAGTAATTTGCCACATTTTGTATCTGACTCTCTCTCTCTCTCTCTCTCTCTCTCTCTCTCTCTCTCTCTCTCTCTCTCTCTCTCTCTCTCTCTCTCTCTCTCTCTCTCTCTCTGCTGTTTTTCAAGACAGGGTTTCACTGTATAGTCCTGGATGTCCTGGAACTCACTTTGTAGACCAGGCTGGCCTTGAACTCAGAAATCCGCCTGCCTCTGCCTCCCGAGGACTGGCTTACTTTTATGATGTCTATTACTCATTCTGTTACCAACAACTACCACTTTACTGGCAGATACAGCCCAAGATGGGATCACTTTCATGCTCAGATGTTTTTCAACTTATCGTCCTATTTGGAATCATATACTTTCTAATGTCTGACTTTCACTGACACCAAGTATGTTTTTAATGGTTGTAAATGGTATTCCCCTTATTTCTACATTATATATCTCCCATAAATATTGAATTGATAAACACTAGCTAAATCAATTATATGATTAGTATTTCTCAACGATTTCTACTTTTATTTAATAATTATTTCTTATTATTTCTCATTATTTTGAAACAAAAGCATAATCAGCTTTTAGGCCTTTCACCCTTTCCCCAAATTTCTATATAAATTATTGATTCTGAGATAAATTATTGATTTTATTAGCTCTATTAAGATCATTATAGATATTCAGATTTAAAACATTGATGTGTTTTTGAGCACTTGTATTCATGATCCTTCCCAGTATCCACATTCTTGCAAGATGAGAAGGCAGATTTCTTTCTCCTGGACTTTGAACACTGCTTGATGACACATATCCTAAGCAAATGATGTAAACATTCTCTCATAGTCCACATCAGTACTCTGCTATGGGC
Organism: Mus caroli; assembly: GCF_978045245.1. Classification (NCBI taxonomy): domain Eukaryota; kingdom Metazoa; phylum Chordata; class Mammalia; order Rodentia; family Muridae; genus Mus; species Mus caroli. The sequence goes on along the minus strand of NW_028227269.1, from coordinate 65,502,946 downwards.
GTTCTTTCAGTGATTCTTACTGTTCTGTTAGCCTAACCTAGGTGCTAGCTATCATATAGTTAATTTTAATACAGTCTCATTTCGGAATTAGTTCCCCATAGAGTGAAATGCGGACTCTTCTAGCAGCGTTGTCCTTTCATCTTCTATGCTCAACAGAAAGCATATTCTTGGCTATAATTATTGTTCAATCAACTAGAGCATTCAGGTGTTATGTTTGTTCAAGTATCTTTCATCAAACTGTTTTGTAAAGTCTGGAAACATTTTTATTAAAAATAGAATATAAGGGCTATGGTCTTCCATAATCATTTGATACATGTTTCTTGTTGACATATTTTCCAATCATGGCCACTACTCAATTTCATCTTCAAGTTACATCCCGCCTTAAGCTCTGTGATTACAGGGACAAAGATAAATGCCAACCACTGAATGAGAGTACAGGATTCTAGCAATGCAGATCTGGTTGAAAATGAAAATCTATGTGGAACTGCTATTGCCTGCATTGAGCCTTTTCTCTTCTCTGGAGGTAGAGCTTGGCTACTCTAGCTTAATAAATACTAACTCATAAGAAAGGTAAGCATACTGCCATATCCGGGGATACATCCCATAATCAGCTTCCAAACGCTGACACTATGGCATACACTAGCAAGATTTTGCTGAAAGGACCCAGATATAGCTGTCTCTTATGAGACTATGCCGAGGCCTAGCAAACACAGACGTGGATGCTCACAGTCAGCTATTGGATGGATCACAGGGTCCCCAATGGAGGAGCTAGAGAAAGTACCCAAGGAGCTAAAGGGATCTGCAACCCTATAGGTGGAACAACATTATGAACTAAGCAGTACCCCGGAATTCTTGACTCTAGCTGCATATGTATCAAAAGATGACCTAGTCGGCCATCACTGGAAAGAGGCCCATTGGACATGCAAACTTTATATGCCCCAGTACAGGGGAACATCGGGGCCAAAAAGTGGGAGTTTGTGGGTAGGGGGTGGGGGAGGGTATGGGGGACTTTTGGGATAGCAGTGGAAATGTAAATGAGGAAAATACCTAATAAAATATTAAAAAAAAAGAAAGGTAAGCGTAGGCTTTCATTCTGTTATTCCATGGACCCTGGGCATTACCTTTGGAATAGTCATTATGTAGTCATCTATCTCTTTTTCTGAAATCCCTAGGTATGCAAATTCTATATAAGATCATTGGCGGAGAGATATGAAGAGATGGCTCAGCGGTTAAGAGCATCAACTGCTCTTCCAGAGGTCCTGAGTTCAATGCCCAGTAACCACATGCTGGCTCACAACCATCTGTAATGAGATCTGACACCCTCTTCTGGTGTGTCTGAAGAGAGCAAAGATGTACTCATATACATAAAATAAATGAATAAATCTTTTTTTTAAAAATATCATTGGTGGAGGAAACCACACCATGACTGCATTTTTTAATGTTTTACAATACACATTAAAATAGAATATGTGCATGCTTACACTGGGTCATGCTTATGTCTGTTTTCATTGTCAGTAGAAGGGCATTATGTTAATTGAATTGTAACTCTGTTCAAATTGTCCTTGCATGCTTGATTAGAAATATTAGGACATGCAGTAATTCCCCTTAATTATGAAATAGGTTCTCAAAATCCAGAAAGAATGAGGCACATTTTGATGTAAACACTAAGACTTTCTATGGATTTAAGATATAGCAATCTAGCAGAGAGTGGCCACTAGGAAGGTAGCCAGATACACTTTATGCAACTCTGTTCCATTTTACTGTGGAATAGATCCAGGTAGGATAATTAGGGAGAAATATGCCTAAATAATGAACATATGCCTATGGTTTCATGAACTATGAATTATCCCAGAGAAATGTGATCAGAGCAGCTCATTATAGAAACCTACATGTAAGAAAAGCACCTGTGTTATCACAAGTAAAATTTTGGAATGTTGCACCCCAGCTATGTGATTCATGAACTAAGACTTCACAAACTAAAAAGGCCATGTAGTAGCAATAAGAAAGGAAAGTATTTTCTTCTCCTTTGACATTTTCAAGGCACAGTACACACTGATCCACAGTGTTATATGCTAAAATGCTATATTGAAGTTTTCGTAAGTGTATTGTTTTTCAATCTTTCAATTCAGGCAAAATTTATAAAAATTGTTTTCTTTTGTCATGTATTGGGATTCTTTTGTATGTGATACTCTAGAAAAATATTTGTACATTTAAGAACTGTTTAAATACTATTCTCATCTTTTTTCTGACTTCAGAATTATATATAAATGCCTCCTGTCTCAGTGAAAACCAGGGAGTAGGTTTTCTTATGGTGAATTGGAACATTGCCCCTTTTGTGCTTGCTTGTTGCAAGCACACATAATTAGTAACAAGAATGAGAACTACTTCAGAATATTACAGAATAACTCCAGAATAAAGATTTTTCCCTGTCCAATTTTCTGATTAAAATGTATTTGTGTGTCCTTTGCACACTCAGAATTTTATTGTAGGAACATTAACTTGAAGAACAAGTTGTAACACACACACACACAATGAGAGCAGATAGGAGGACAACAGACACAGAACAACATTGGATTGAGAAGTGTTGTATACAGCAGAAAATGCCCTTTTAAATATGCTGATATCTGGATATTAGTAGACAAGTTTTCAGTCTATGTTCTGTATAACAGATTTTCTGTTCAGGGTTCCTATTCCCATCTATACTGGTTTTACTACTTGCTGTTTTCCAGTGGGAATGCTATGGGATCATCTAACTTTGGAAGCATGATACTTATATTAAGAATGCTTTCCAGAAATTAATATAAATAAGAATTAATATGGAGGATGTTATATTTGAACATATAGTCACACTAACAATTCTGGCATCCTGTGCAGGACTGTTAACTATAAGCAGACCTTTGACACTCAAATTTGCTTGCACCATACTTTTTAGGTAAAACACCATAAAGGAAATGCTGGTAGAGTAGTTGTAAAGGGAATGGCATTCTAAGAACATCTGAGATAATGTACTAGCATATTTGATTTGGTTTGGATTCTAGTGTTTTGTTTTATCTGGACCATACGCTATTCATAGAATTTAAGATCAATTTTAATTATTAATCTGGAGACGAGCTTACTTGAGTTCTCTAAGATCCTTCACAACATCCAGTACTAATGAGCGACTTGGCCTTTACAAATGAATCTGTGTACAAACGATTCAGTAATGAAATCCCAGGTTTATTCACATGTTGCTTTTCATTGAATATTTTAGTTGTTGCTAAGTTTAGAACATTCAAAAGAATTGTGAGAAAAATAACTGATGCTAACTTCAGTATTTTGGTGTTATCAAGGCTATATTTATTTGAATTAAAATAGATATATTGCCAGTATTTTAAATTTTTTATTCATAAATTTAAGATGTTTTAAATTCCGTAAAGATTTTATGTTAATTTTCCCATGGGGGAAAAATAGTACACAAATAACTAGAAGCAACTAAGAAATGCTGAGTGAGAGAAACAGTTTTACCCAGCGAAGAACAACATATCAGCTGACTATTCATGTGTGTGTGTATGTGTGTGTGTGTGTGTGTGTGTGTGTGTGCTCACACACACGCACATGAAATAAAGTGAAAAAATGAGACCATAGGTTTGAAATAGAGCAAGGAATATGGGAGGATTTGAAGGGAGAAAAGGAAGAGTCAATGATGTAATTAATTACAATAAAATTTTTTAAAATAGTGAAGATAAAAAATCATCCTTTCAAAACTGATGACAATAGTAAACAGTTTAGTAAGTATTCATTAATTCATTAATTTGCTACAAGTTTTTAGATTGGTTAAAAGTATAAAATCTGTAATAAATAATATATATGCATAAAACTATTCCAGTTATTAAACATATCAAATATGTAAAGGAACCACTTACAAAAATGTAAATGTCAATAAAGCTATGAAAAATATTCAGTTCCACTAACCTTCAAAGAAATTGAGATAGAAGAGATGGCTAAGCAGTTAGAGCATTGGCTGCTCTTCCAGGGGATCCAGGTTAAATTCCCATACCCATGTGGGAGCTCACAGCAGTCTGTGACTGTGTTTCTGAAATAATACCCTTTTGTGGCCTCTGCAGGTGCCAGGCATACGAGTAGTGTAAGAACAGTCATCCAGGCAAAACCCCAATACACATAAAATAAAATAAAATTAAATTAAATTAAATTAAATAATTAAAATTGAAAAGAAAATATTAAAACCTGATTCATGCCTGATACTGTTAATATGCCTAGTTAGGCCATAGTTCTTAAGAGTGGCCCTACCCCTTTTATTGTTTTAAGTGACTATAATATCAACCTGCCATGTAAATTCTTATATTTATACTCATAGATTAGTGCAGCTATCAACTCTCAAAGAGAGGGCCTTCTAGTATAGTAGCTGGCATGCAGTGGTTTCTGCAAGAGTAGTCCCAAATGTTTATCTAAAGTCTTAATTCCAGATTCTCTGGAGATCTGTAGCTTTGATTATCAGAAAGAATCTTAAAATATTACTACAGTGGTCAAACTTTGTTCACCACCAAGAGAAATTTAATAATTATGTGTGAAAGACTTCCTATACTGGGATTTCTGTGACGTTCCATTAACTGAGTTGAATAGTGACTTGTTTAGTCTCTATAGAGACTAACTGATGACTTCTGGAACAATGTACTAAACCTTAACCAACATTTCTATGAGGTTTAACACGTGCATTATTAATGAAAATTAAAACAAATGCGTGAATATTATTCTTAATTACCTTAGAATAAGGATTTATTTATTTTTGGATTGTATTTTTAGAGGGTTAACATTAAACCAGTAAGATTTAAGACGATCCTAATATAAAGATGTCAAAGCATTATAATATAAAAGTACTGTATCTATCTACTAAAATATTATAGAAAAGGGAAGAAAATTGAGTAAACCTATATCTGGCTTCTCCACAGAGGTCATACCTAACAGCTAGCAACTATTATATTAAATAACACATAGATTAAAATGCAGAGTTATCAGGTCCTCGGAGCAACTTAAATACCAGTTCTGCACAAGATTGCCTTGGTTGTGGTCATGAGGCCTTACTAGAAGAAGCAGAGGTATTTAATGAACTCCTCTTGGGTGCATCTGAAAATAACTTAAAAGTAAATGCATTTTTGGAGGCAGTGAGAAAGTAAAACAATTGTTATAGCTTAGCAATTTAGGATATAAAGGTCTGTCCTTGAATTATAAAGTAAAAGACTTTATGGTATCTTAAAATAAAAAGTTTCACTATTGTTCACTTTTCATGTCTTAAATAGTGGTTAGGACTTATTGTGAGTACTTCCCATATGGCTTTGATAATATTACTTTTAAAAATAATTACCTTAGTACAAGGAGAGAGAAATGGACCAATTCGCATTTTTCTACATGATAACCGCCAGTTGTGCCAGCACCATTTGTTGAAAATGCTGTCTTTTTTCCACTGGATGGTGTTAGCTCCCTTGTCAAAGATCAAGTGACCATAGGTGTGTGGGTTCATCTCTGGGTCTTCAATTTTTTTCCATTGGTCTACTTGTCTGTCATTATACCAATACCATGCAGTTTTTATCACAATTGCTCTGTAGTACAGCTTTAGGTCTGGCATGGTGATTCCACCAGAGGTTCTTTTATCCTTGAGAAGAGTTTTTGCTATCCTAGGTTTTTTGTTATTCCAGATGAATCTGCTGATTGCCCTTTCTAATTCGTTGAAGAATTGAGTTGGAATTTTGATGGGGATTGCATTGAATCTGTAGATTGAATTTGGCAAGATAGCCATTTTTACAATGTTGATCCTGCCAATCCATGAGCATGGGAGATCTTTCCATCTTCTGAGATCTTCTTTAATTTCTTTCTTCAGAGACTTGAAGTTCTTATCATACAGATCTTTCACTTCCTTAGTTAGAGTCATGCCAAGGTATTTTATATTATTTGTGACTATTGAGAAGGGTGTTGTTTCCCTAATTTCTCTCTCAGCCTGTTTATTCTTTGTGTACAGAAAGGCATTATGCAGTCTTTAAAACTTAAATAGAGTAAAAATACCTTCATTTAATATTGGGTGTAAGTGAGCATGACTGACCTACATTGATGACAATTCACTTTTATGATAATCTCTGTTGAAATATATGAACTAGCCCAAACAGCGATCAGTATCTTTTGGTGAAAATATCAAACCTTTTGTATACCTTTTGTCATTTTCCCATTTCTGTCCTGATTCTTAGATGTGTAGGTTTATGATATGTAGTCATATTGTGAGTTAACTGAGACCACTGTTGCTGTCTCCTTGAGGTGTACACTGTCTAAAGGAACAACCAGAAGCCTGAACATGGTATTTAAGTACACAACCTGGACAGATAATATTTTTCAGTGACAGAATGCTTTTCTAAACATGCCAGGCCTTAGACTTGATCCCTAAAACTACAGATTTAAAAAATAAAAATAAAAATAAAAGCAGGGTAGGGGGAATGAACAAGAACTTCAAAAACCCAGCAATATCACAGAAACAAAGGAAAAGTGGTTACTAGGAAAATGATTGGACACATCATTGTTATCCAAGTCAAGATGAGAACATTATGGATTTGAAAAGAGTGTGTGTTTGCTTCATATAGGAATTGCATTGTTAATATATCAATCCTGGAAAAATCAAGAGGAAGGCTGGAAAATGGTGTGGATTACTCAGGTTCATTTGCAAACTCTTGTGAAAGCTCCCTGGGAGGAAAGGGAATGTACAGATGAAAGAGATGAAGAGTCACAAGACATTGTTGATCGCGCTGGATCTCCAGCAAATGACCTCACCAGCTTGACTCAGAATCTGGGTAATAAAATTATCATAATAAGTAAAGAAATTATGGTTTGCGCCAATAAAATGCATATTACTCTAATAAATAGAACTTCTGTGTCAGTTCCGCAGCTTGACGTGTTAAGTTTCATGTTAGATTCTTTTTATTCATAAAAAAAAATATTTCCCTTTCTACTTAAATTTCCCATGTTATAAAGCAACCACATGGTCACAGAATCATAAGAATTACAACACTGGTACTTTACTGATGAGCGATAATGATAATCCTAGTGGGGTTGCTGTGGAGAAAAAAATCATTAGACATAACTATGTCTAGATCACCAATATAGCTTCAAATGAAAATAAATGTGCCAGAGCCTACCCTTATCTCTGAACTGTAAGCTTAGGTCCAACCCTGTTTCTTCACCAAAGATTTTCCTGGAGAGGCTCTAGGTTCATTAACATTCATGAGTGATGTATTATTGATCTTTGCTATTTGAGCTTCCAAAGTGCATAATTCCTACTGCCCCTCTTGTTTTCCCATAGGAAAGTTATCTAGTTCTCACTGGGAAGATTCACTATGTAGTTCCTTGACCTTGCAGGACACTCTAGGAAGTTTGGTGCATTGGGTTGAGATCTATCCTATTCAGATCACCCTGAATATATAAACTCTGTTTCCAACAACATTATTACACATTGTTGTAGAATGTAGGGTAATCAATGCACTGCCTTCTAACTGTTCATTTTATTATTCCCATGGTCTTAGACCTAATTCTAGGGAAACAGAAAAAAAATGCAAACTTTTTTATTTTTTCCTAAAAATCATTTTCTTTACAAAGTAATTATATATTATATAATGATATTATTATATTTGATGGTGAGACTTAGATTAAATCAATAATCCTATTTAAATTCAGCATAAAGCTAGTTCTGCTAGCTCTTTAATAGGTTGGATACTGAGTAGTTTTGATCATACTGAACAAAGCACAAATGTTAACCCAGGTCTTGTAAGACATGCTTCTTCCTCATTATATCCAAGCAGCTAATTCCTGGAATAAGGTTCTGCTCCAGAGTTAACTATCTCATTGCATAAGAAGAGATGATCCTAATGTAATGTTGGTGAGTCACAGGAGTCAAGAAAGGAATTACAGAGTTCCTTTGCATAACATGTGATTTTGTTTAGTATATTGAATGTGAAAATTTTATACTATTATTTATAAATTTACATTTTAACTTAATTTGTAAACTTTATTTCTTACATTAATATTATTCTAGGTAACTAGTTTTAACACTGCTAATGTTGCTTTTGTGATAGCTTTAAAAGAATACTATACTTATTTAGCTCCCCCTCTGTCTCTGTCTCTGTCTCTGTCTCTGTCTGTCTCTTTCTATCTCTGTCTCTGTCTTGCCCTCTTTCTCTCCCTCTGTGCCCTCCTCCCGTGTGCACACATACCCACATCTCATACACCTGGTGGAATAGGTTCTTTTATTGGTTAGAAGGATCAAAATTGGATCTTCAGATTTGACAGCAGGTGTCTTTATATCCAAGCTGTCTTCTGATGACTTTTCAGAATTCTTTTTATTGCTACAAATGCAAATAGGACTGGGAATTCTTGAGTTAATATGATATGTGTAGAGGAAGTAGATGCACTTTATTATGTGGTTTCAAGAAAAGCTATTGCTTAGTGGGATTGCTTCCAGTTTCTCATCATTTAGTTTGGTGTTGGCTATTGGTTTGCTGTAGATTGCTTTTATTATTTGCTCAAATTCCTGATATTTCCAAGAATTTTATCATGAAGGGGTGTTGGACTTTGTCGAATGCTTTCTCAGTAACTGAGATGATCATGTGCTTTTTGTCCTTGAGTTTGTTTATATAGTGAATTAAGTTGATGGATTTCCATATATAAGATATTTCTGATTATGTATAGAAACCTTTGTTAAATTAGACAATGAAGTTGAATATCTCTGCTGGTGATAAGTTTGACTAACATGAAAAACAGAATTCTGTAATATTTTCTATCAATTAAACCCATGTTTTAGTTTCTTTTCTAATGTTGTGAAGAAACAGCACGACCAAGGCTTATTTAGCTCCCCCTCTGTCTCTGTCTGTCTTTGTCTCTGTCTTGCCCTTTCCCTTTCCCTCTGACCCCCTCTTTTTGTGTGCACACATGCCCACATCTCATACCCCTGATAGAACCATATGCCATTCATGGGAACTTGTTCAACATGAGCAACAGGCACACTGTACATTTTGCTATAGGCATCAACTAAAAGTAATAAACAGCCCCATGGAGGGAGCAACAGTTTCAACAGGCCAGAACCCCTGGAGCTCCCATGGACAGGACCACCAACCAAAGAATACACATGGAGTGACCCGTGGTGCAGGCCACATATGTGGCAGAAGATGGACTTGTTGGACATCAGTGGGAGGAGAGGCCCTCAGACCTGAGGGTATTCAATGCCCCAGTGTAGGGGAATGCCAGGCAGGAGAATGGGAGTGGGTGGGTTGGGAAGCACCCTCATACAGGCAGGGGAGGGGGTATAGAATATAGGTTTCCCAAAGAGGAGAAATGGAAAGGGGAAAACATTTGAAATGTAAATAATGAAAATATCCAAGAAAAAAAAAGAAAAAACCTCCACAAAACATTGTGTATTTAGCTCCTGCACCTCATGTCAAATTTGAACAATTATTTTGGATTGTAGGAATTACTAACAGTTTTAATACTAGGAAGAAGGACATGGTTACCGAGTAGTATTATGTCTATTGACAATTTGAAAAAAATTAAAAGAGGAACTTTTTAAATTTTTAAAAGTCAAAATTACCAAACATCTTTACATTTCCCCACAAATCTACTTCATGCTCTTTAGATGTTAATGTGGGGCTTAGTCCTTTTGAGTAACTTGTTACCTTCAAAAGTTCTTCTGCTATCATGAGACTTTGAACTGTATTTGGTGACCCTGAAAAGCTTCTGCATTTGCATTAAGAGGAAAACTAAGTCTTCCGTATCTAAGTTAACCAACCGAAATAGAGCCTTTGAGAAAAAAAAAATATGCATTCATTTTAAACATCTGGCCTATTTTTTGTATAATAACCAAAATATGGAACATAAGGCCCAATGAGTGAGCTAATCTTTGTAAAAATGATAAAATTAAAATATTGTAACATGTTCTAAATAAACAACAATATATGTGGATTATATGCAATACCATATACCATATATATGTATATATCCATGCAAATATGTATATATGCCTTTTCTTCCATACATTAGCCCTTAGGTTTTAAAACAATTTTGGAAATTTTATTTTCTACTGAGAATCATCCATATGAATTGCCCATTAGAGTAAGTTTGTTTAGCCGTAGTTTTCTACTTTGATAGGATGAGAGCAGGCCGGCTATTCTCCTGTAGAGCTGTTTAACTAAAACCTACAGAACAACAGGAAACTCGGATGCTTCTCAGGAGCTAGAATATGTCCTGGACATTTGTCTGAGTAAGATCTTGCTGTTTAGAAAATGGATACTCAAGAACTACTGAGAGGTGGAAATAGATGCCAGCCACTTGCTGCCTGCTGGGATTTGCCAGTGTGCACTGAGAGTAAAGAGGAGTGTTTGTGGAAAACGAGGCAGCTATGAATATGGTAACAGATGGGAAGGCACCGCAAGCTTGACTTTGCAACGTACTCGGGAGGTTTCAGCTTTGTCTGTCGCCATCTGTAATTCCTGGTGCACACGTGGTGCTGGACCTCGATGCTGTGAGCGAGGAGACTTTAGAGCAGATGTACGTTGTGACTGCCTGAAACATTGGATTGTAGATAAGTTTGAGAAAGAGGCTATAGAGACTGGGGTTTCTTAGAGTTGAAGGTCAGCATTGGACAGGAGAATAATGGGATGAGACTATAAAACAAAGAAAAAGACAACCACATAATCCTGATTACGGTGCCTAAGCATCTGTGAAAAGCAGGCACTTATTCTTGAGAGTTTGTGATAGTGTGTGAGCAGGCAGGACAGTTGCTTGGATGAGGAGAGAGAACCATATGGAGCATATGAAATGTACGCTTATTGAATGTAAGCAGAATGCTGAAAAGAAGCAAGTAAAAACTACCTTATTTTTTTTAAAACATTCCCTTAGGTTTTACAGAACTGTGGCAAGGAAAATGCAGAGCCAATAAGGAAATTGAAATTATACTCCATTTTGTGTGTGTGTGTGTGTGTTTGTATACTTTTCTCTTATTTCTGTGTGTCTGTGTGCATGATCATACATATGTGCACATTGTGCTAGTGTGCATCAGTCAGTCTGTCTGTTCATCTGTCTGTCTGTATCTGTGTGTGGAGGGCAGAAGACAACCTCGGCTATTTCGTTTTGAAGGAAAAATGTATTAGCTCAAGGCCCCCAAGACCAAGTTCTTAGCACAGAAAGTTATTGTCCCAGAGGGACAGAGGGACGAGGATAAGAGACAAAGACAGAAGACAGAACTAATGAGAAGGGGAAGGGAATAAGGGAGAGGGGCAGGGATATTTGACTGGAGGGCAAAGGATTACCTCTACAAACAGAGGAGACAGATATGGCACAAAAGAAAATGGCAGTTTATAAAGGCAAGGGGAAACCCCATGCTAGGATGAGGCATTTAATTTTAATTAGGCATGTTAATTAGCTGAGCCAAAGGGCACTTTTGATGGCTGGACTTTATTACTTTGATAGCTGTACCTTGTAGTCAGCCTCAGGGGAAGGAAGTGGCCAAATCAGGGACTAGACTTTCGTGGCTAGCGTCAGGAATATAAACCATTTTTAGCAAGGATTAAGGAACTGGGGAGATGGACAAGGCCTGGCAGAGCCACGATCACCAATTTCAAGCAGTCCAGAGTCCCTTCACTCCTCAGGTGCTGTCCACCCTAGATATGAGACAAGGTCTCTCACTGACTTGTAAAGCACCTGGTAAGTGAGGCATACTTTCTAGAAAGCCCCAGCAATCTGTTAATTTCCCTGATTAGATTATAGGTGTGCACCACCATGCCTGGTTTTTTCCTGTCAGGACATATTTCCTTGTGTTTACAAGACAAGCACTTTACAGACTGAGCTATTTCCCTGGCCCTCAGAAAGATGTTCTTAAAGTTTAGATTGCTATTACGTTGAATAATACGAATTTTTTTTCTTAAAAAAAAAAGTTTAAAATGAGTTCTCTCATCTTTTTAAAATTTAAAAGTAAGTCATAAAATGTCAGTTCTATATTTAAAAATGCTTTTGAGAAAAGGAAAACTAATTGTCTTTAGACAAGGAAAAGTGAAATCATGACAATGACATTTTCAGAAGCGTCCCTCCCTTTTTTCATCCCTCTCTTTTCCCCTGTCTTGCCCTCCCCTCTCCATTTATCCTTTAACCCTCCTCCTATCTCTTTTCCCTTTCTCTTTCTAGCACATTTTTCAGCAAATCCCAGTGCTTTCATAATATATGTGCATATAACCTTCCCCACCCATCTGTTAACAATGCTTTGGTCACAGGCCCAGAGCATTCCCATGGCCTCCAAACAACCCTCTTTGGTGCCACCACATCCTCTGGGTTTCATTATAATAGGAGGAGAATGAGCGTTTTTCAGATGGCAAGGAATGTGTAAGCAGTGGGTGAATGAGCAGAGGATCAAATGGATTGTAGATTTATTCCTTTTTCACTGTTCTTCTTTTATAAGACAGAGTTGCATTAGCTCAGTCTTGCCTAAAATTCTCCAAGTAGCTGTGTATGTCTTTGAATTCCTTTGAACCTCTTTTGTTGCTCGATCTCCAAAATATTAGGGTTATAAGCACATGGGAAGTTATCTTTTTCATACAGTTTTCCTTGTATTATAACCTTGAAATTTGCATTCTGTTTATTTATATAATAAAGTAATATTGTATTTCAGATTAGATATTTGAGGATTCTTAGGTGGGAAAGAACACTATTTTATTATTCTCTATGTCAAGTGAGGTAGCTGAGGCTCTGGGAATGCTATCCTGGGTAATACATACTATCACATAGTTTGTTTAGACCTATAACTGATTTCCAGTCCAGTGTTCTTTCCATCCATTGCAACAAACCACCTCCTACAGAAAGTTGTAAACTGTTAGATGAAATTGACTCTCTGTGTCATGCATGCTGTTGACTTGCACACTGTACCTCAGCAGAAATTTGCAAGTCCTTTGCGCCATTTTCAGATTTTGGAAACTCTTTCTCTCTTCTTTGTTTATACATTCATCTTCTACCTAGGACCTTAGATCTTCTTCTCTACCTTGGAGTGAAAATGTTCAGAGCTCACGCCTCTGCCCTTGCTTTCTTGTAATTGTCCCACAGGCAGGAGCTGCTGGTGACACTCCAATCCATCCACAGCTAGGAAATTACGATATTTTCTCACTCCTTAGATTTCTCACCCAGGGCTTCCTCTAGGGACAGTTAGTATAACCGATACATTATGAATATCTTTCAGATAAGAATTCCATATCACCACCTCTACATATCACTAGGACTGTGAAAATGTACAGTTCCAGTAAAATCATCAAAATTTGTTTATTGTTAAAAATATAAGTAACCCAGAAGCTGTGCAGTTTAGATAATTTTCAATAAAGTATGATTCATCTATTGAAATTTTAAAAAAAATTGTATTGTTTTTTAACCTGTGAAAAGATAATCCTGATATGATATTTTATTATAATATTTCAAAGCAAAATTTAAACTATTACTCTGTCTTTAGAGGGACTTTTTTAGGTGGAAAAAAAAGAGAGAAACATAGTCTCTCATGTGTGATTAACTTGCCTGATGAATGAAGCATAGGAGAATTTGTTGACTAGGGAATTATTATATGACTGAGAGAATGTGATTGCTTTTAGTTGTAGACAAATGTTGGGTATACCGCACTCTGTCAAGACACAGAGAAACATTATACTGTGGTTTAGAATCTTAGTTTCTGTTAGAACTTGCTCATCTTTCCTATTAATATACTGGACAAAAAGACTTGCATCTACATTTTGCATTTTAGAGAGACTATATCATTTACAACTTTTATTTCCTGTAAAGAGTGTGTCTTGTTCAAATTGTCAAGTAAAACTATGATAGTCAACCCAGATGCTGGTTTAAAAGTTTCTAAGTTGAATATGATTTATTTTCAACCCTGAAAATAGTACAAGTTCTTTGCCAAGTCAGACTTCCTCCCACGCGTATTGCTGTATGTGGAAGAAATGGAGTAAATCAGAAGTAAGAGAAGGGCAGAGACTTTCCTCAGCACCACACAAACTTAAGCACGGAACTGAACCCTCATACATGTAGACTCATACATGTCCTGGTGACTATCTGAGCATCTTTTAGGGACACTAGTTCTCATTATTAAGGAGTTCTGTGTAAAGATATCTCATGTTTTGCAGCTTCCCCTGACTTCTTCATTTATGTTCTCATAAGATGTGAAGATTACCATATAGTAGTGAGATCCGTATTGGCATTAGAATCTGTTTTTTAAATCTGTGTAAAAATAAATCATATAATCTTTCTATAGTTTGTGACACTTTTAAATAATACTTTTAATTATTAAAGAAGAATTTATGATATTGCATTCTTTTACTGGGTTCATACGAGTTTGGGAGTGTTCCTTCCATTTATTTTTTGTTGGTTTTTAGTTTTCTTTTTACTTTTTACTTACTCACTTTACATCATGTTCACTGCCTCCCTCCCAGTCTCCATCCCCTCCTATAATCCTTCCCTCTTCTCCCTCCCTCATCCTCTGAGAGGATGGGATTACACCCCTGGCAAATTATCACTGTACTCTGGCACTTCAAGTCACCGCGATGCTAGGTGCATCTTTTCCCACTGATGCCATCCGAGGCAGTGCAGCTAGTAGAACATATCCCACATACAAGCAACTACTCTTGAGTAGCCCTCATTCCAGTTGTTCAGGGCTCACATGAAGATCAAGCTGCACACCTGCTGCACATGTGTGGGGAGTCCTAAGTCCAGCCTGTGTATTTTGTTTGGTTGTAGATTCTGCCACAAGTGTCTAAGTTAGATGACTCTATTCGTCTTCCTTTGGAGTTTCTATCCCTTTGGGGGCCAGCCATTGTTCCTCCTAATCTTCCATAAGAGTCCCCAAGCACCATCCACTGTTTGTTTGTGGGCGTCTGTATCTATCTGAGTCATGATAGTGCAGTTTTAAATATTCTTATTAACCCTAAATATCTTAGTTTTCTATTATTATCATCATCATCATCACCACCACCACCACCACCATCATCATCATCAATTTCCTTTATTATTTATGTGTACGGGTTTCTGTATTCATATGTGTCTGTGTCCCATGTGTATAGCTGGTAGCCATGGAGGACAGCAGAAGGCAACAGATACCCTGCAACATGCTGTGTGCTGCCAAGTAGGATTTCCAAACTTCACCAAGTCCTTGGAACGAGTAGCTAGTACTATAAACCATGGAGCTGTTTCACCAGCTCCTTAGTTTGCTCTCAATAGTAGGTGTTAAATGTCAAAGAATGTGATCATGGTTCTGCTCTAATAGGATTTATTAGTTCCTACCCTATGAATAGTTTAGAAATGAACTCCATCTTTATTACTTTTAAAAGTAATAGACAAATAAAATATGTAAATCTCAGTTTTTGGTGTTCTTTGTGTTCTTCATAGTATAATTTTTTAAACATGTATTTATTTATTTTATGTATATGAGTACACTGTAGCTGTCTCCAGATACTCCAGAAGAGGGCATCAGATCCCACCACAGATGGTTGTGAGCCATCATGTGGTCACTGGAAATTGAACTCAGGACCTCTGCAAGAGCAGTCAGCACCCTTAACAGCTGAGTCATCTCTCCAGCCCCCATAATTTAAATGTTAACTAAAGGTTAAATAAGTCAAAAACACAAGTTGTATTTTTGGTATAAGATATTGTATCATTTGAACTTCCTACTTTAAATATCAACTTTATACACTTTTATTGAAATGATGCAAAATTAATTTTTTAAATATTACTTCTTTTTAATGATTGCTATTAGCAAACATTTTAGAAATAAGTGCTTTTATGGTGATCAATATATTTAAAACATTTAAAAGTCACTCAGTGACTCAGTTTAAAGTATAACTCAGATAATTTGTTTGAATTCCTTCATTTGTAGCTTAAGTTCTAGATTCATGCCCTTTAAACACTAATATACTCAATTTCTTTCTCAAAACATGTGTGCTTTCATTATTATTGTTATCGCTGTGATTTTTGTAATGCTTTTATTACTCCACTTTCTAATGTGTCTGATAATGACGCTTTAAGAAGTGTAATATGGTTCAAGGTCTTGGAAGTTTTATCCCATGATTGGTGTCCCCAGCAATTCTGCACTGTGGTGAAGTTGTATCTTGTACTGGGACTAAGTAAGGAAAGAGAATGTGCTTTCCTTATGGTGAGGATACAGAAAGGGAAGTAGTTGAGGTCCAGGCCTCACCATCTATGTCAGCCATAGGCTGGAACTCTTCACAATCCCATCCCCTCCTCGTCCCAATTCTTGCAGGTACCATTTTCCTCCTCGAAATACCACTCTGGATATCAAGCCAGTAAACAATGGAGAATTTTAGAAACATTTAAGATCCCAACTCTAGTAATATTATGAATGAAATTTGCAAGTGCCAAAGAGTGACTAATTTTTAATAATCTCTGAGAAAATTTAGATGAAAATGATTACATGTGAAATGATCTCTAAAGAACAAAATCTTTGAAGCTTTCATTCTGATTACAAAACAAACAAACAAACAAACAAACAAACAAACAAACCGTCAACTTATTTGCAATGTTCCTGCCTAGTTTGCCATATAAAAATGGAAAGAAATGAAGTTGAAGAGAGGGCACAGAGTCTCAGTGGTGTGACATCTAAAAAGTGATGTATGGGTTTGAACTTTGTCAAGGGGAGGAGAAATAGAGCAGATATGATGGGGTGGGGGCAGTGGTAGGAGCTGGATGGCATTAACATATGGAGCAAGAGTGACTATGCGGTTTTGGTAAGGTGGCTCTAGGACTTGGGCTTACACTATCACCAAGTGCATGGTTATGGAAATGTTATAGATTATCTTCGTAAGTGGATTTTTGTACTTGCATCATTGTTTTCAGACTTGTGAGATACTTATTTAGAAGAATATTTTGCCAAAAAAATAGTGTTACCTATTTAAAACAATCTCTCCTATTTGTATAGTAGTTATGAAGTAGGATTATTTGTGTTGTTGGTGTGATACAAGTGGAGACAGGAGACCCGAACTTGTGTTTCCTAGTTTCAGCTTTGGGCTTTTATGCTACAACATTGCCAGTGTGTCATGGTCCCTGCTCATGAGAACTTGTTATGAAAATGATTCAAGACTTATTTGAAAATAATTGTGCCTATCAGTGTAGATAATCATTTATCTCCCATCATTTTACCCAATATCTCAGATGGAAAGATGTTATCAGCATCAAGCTGTTTCAGGATTTATCTAAGGATTTGAAATTATATGAACAAATTGTCTTGAAAATTTAGTTTTAAAGAGAAACTTATTAGCACCATAGAGTGTGCAATTGTTACTGTTGATTTTCTAGAAATGCTTGTTTTAAGGGAACAATTGTGTCCATTTCCCTTTGATGACACGGAGTATGGAAATCTAAATACCTATAGAACAACATAGGGGAGTCTCTCAAAAGTGAGCTACAACTTCAAAGACTTAAATGCACGGAAAAGATTTCCAATGTTTAATCTCATGTCTTTTTATCACTTAGTTACTTGCCACATATTGGTTAAGTATTCTCTGATGGATTTCTCATTTGTAGTAGAATTTTCCCAGTATTCTTGTCCACCAGAGGAGAGCTTCCAGTGTTCACAATTCTTGGAAAGATACTTCTCGTATTTAAGAGACATGCACAGTTGTATTGTCAGCTGGGTATGAAGGCTTGCACATATATTCGCAACATGTGGGGCTCTGGGACTGAAGGATTGGAATTTGTTTGAGACCAGCCTGGCTTCTTGTAGGCTTGCCTAGGACTCTGGCAAAGCATATAACCAACCAAAATAGCAGATGATTCAGACAGATTACTAGTGACACTGCCTGATATTATATTGTTATCACTGTATTGAATAGTAGTGTGTTGGCTGTGAAAATGTGCAGGAAATCTGCAGTTCAGAAGGAATACCTTCTACAGGAAACCTTATAACAAATTTGCCTACCTTGGCAGATGTAAGACAAACTAAACCTTTTAAATTAAACGGCTCCTCCCTCCCTCCCTCCCTCCCTCCCTGCCTCCCTCCTTCCCTTCCTTCCTTCCTTCCTTCCTTCCTTCCTCCTTCATGTCTTTAGTTCTAATAGAAAAAGTAAACATAGGATCAAAATTTGCATTAGGCTATAAGGATGACACTCCAGAGATTTTTGTTTAATTTCAAAGCAAAATCAATATATTTCAACAACATTTGTGTATAGTTTCTAGTACTTTACAAATAGTAAGCTCTGATTAGAAGGGCAGTGGTTAGCAGTGGGCAGGAACTTTAGCCTGAAGTGACAAAGTTCTCTTTTCTATAAAGGAAGGAGAGTGGCACTCATCACTGCTCCAGACTATCATTCAAGCGGTTATATATCCTTAGTTCTTCCAGTAAAGTCCTAGACTGCTCTCTTGATGAGATTATATGCTGTCATTACTGAAAACTTTAGAAAATGTAAACACATTAGATAAAGATCAAGTGAAAATCTACAGTTGTGTATACATATACCAATAAATGTATAATGAATATGGATTTTACTTTATAGTTAAGCCTATAGTAAAAGTACAAAATTGATTATAAAATGTTAAAAATATTTATGTTTCTACAGTGGATTTGTGTACTTTTTTCAATTTTCTTTGACCATTAGCCTTGATGTGTAATTTCTAAATCTAAATAGAAAAAAAAAAAACAAAAAACAAAAAACAAAACCTTAGCCAAAAAAGAAAAAAAAAACTTAGCAACTTAGCTCTGTTGTCTTTTATTGTTTCCTCATTTCTATTTTATAGTATAGTATATATTGCTACCTTATTCTGATCTAAAACAATTTGGTTTAGAATATGTGCTAAACATAATAGTAGATATTGTGCTTATGGATACCTGCCTGGCCTTGTCCTAAGGTTATTTAAATCATTTTTTCAGTAACATCTTCTAATTTAATAACATTTATTCTAATACAAATTTGGTATTATTACAGGGCACAGAAATTACTTTAGTCACATACTCTCAATCTGTTATCTGCTGTCATAGAACTTACTATTAAATTAATTCATAAATGTTAAAAATAACAATAAGACCATCTAGTTCAAAATTTGAAATTAATTAAGAATTATAATTACCTAATATTTAGTGGTTTTTAGTTGAATAATCCAGTCAAACTAATAATAGGTGTTTTTCAACTATAAAAATATGTTGCCATAGAAAATTAATTATATATCAAAAATAAAGATACTATGTTTTGATATTTGGAATTATACCTATTCAGATAAATCTATTTCTTAAACTTGTACATATAATTTTCCTCCCGATTCCCTCGTAGTTGACTTATAAACATGCATTTCTCATTTAAACTAGAGAAGGAATAAGGTGATATTTTTTAAATGTCAAGACAATTTTACAGCTTTCTCACTACTAAGGGATGGTGCTTTGAGTCTGTGTAAAAATGGTTCTGTGACAACACTCAAGTTGCTTAGCAATAGAGTGTTAAAAATCCTCTTTTAATACTGTTAATCACCGGAACCCAAAGAAAACTCAAGGGTATCCTTCTTTTTCTCTCAATTTTCTGTCCTGTAGTTATCTGAGGTACACTGAGCAATATAGAAATATTTGAATTACCAAAGTTCTTGTTTCCTGCACTAAAGACTCTCAGTACACTGGGAGGCTAGAGCAATGGTGGGCATGGCCTGGAGTTTCCTCCCCAGAGTTCCAATAAGACAACATTCCTTCATTTGCCACTCCCTGAAAGCCTTGGGGTGACATTTGATTTATATACCTACTGGTGCTGGAACCTGAGAGTATGTGGCATCACTCTTATACCTGCTGGTGTTGGAAGTATGTGGCAACACTCTCTACCATTTTCTCTGTAGACTTCGAAGAGGAAACCAGTTTTATTAGCTGAGTTTGAACTTTCTTGCGTACTTTCTTTAGCTGATGCTTAGTGGAGTGAAAAGAATATCTATTCTTGAGAAAGTTCTTCACTCTTAATCGTGACATAAATAGTAAACCATTAGTGGGAGTTCCATTAAACATAAAAGCCCAATGCTTTACAGCTCCGGAGAATGATCAGAGTTCCTGACCGCAAACACCTCCAAAGCAAGCTGTGAGGGGTGATAGGAAGGCCCATGTTTGTTTTCATCTTAGAGACATGAGCAGTGTTTCAGAAAACACTTCCTCCCTGGTTTGAATATTAGACATTGTAAGTTAATATAGGAAATAAATCTCATTATGCTCCATAAAAGTGTGAAGTTGTAAGTCAATCAAAATAAAATAAAACAAAAAGTGGGGACACCTCAAATCTGTGTCTGTTACAGAGCTCGACCTGAACTTTACAGTGACCTTGCCTCTGGTTCCAAAAACTTGATTCGTGCCCTCTTCTCTTTTCTCCAATAGGTAAAAGGGACCAGGGGAGTGGGACAGATGACCTGCACCTTGCGTAATTTTATAGATATCCCCCTTCTGGTTGTCTTTCTAATATAACATCAAGATGCTAATTTCTTTCTGAATCTAATTTACAATCATGTTAAATAAACCTGTTAATGGTAGCGGCACTTGAATATTTATATCATTATATTGGGTCATTGTATATGATTTTCACTTTCTCTGGAGTAATCCATGTATATAGCAATCAAATGGAACCATTTATTTCTAGGGCTTTCTCAATGAAACGAAATATGAGAAAATTATTTTAAGATCCAAGCCTTCAGTATGAAGCAGATTTGACATTTCAAAGACACTTTTAAGTGATTATTATTTGCATAGAAAATTCTCAAGATTCACTATATGCTAAGACACTTTGCAAGAAGCTGAAGTCATTTGAAAAGCAATGCACCTGGCGTTTGTATCCAAAAGAGGTACCAAGTTTACTGAGAATATACTGATTTAAAAAAAAAAAAACTACCTTCATTTAAACCTGAATTAAATGTTCCTTTAGCTCTTAAAATAAAACTATCCATGAGAAATTCAATTTTCTGAGATCAAGGAAAGTTTGCTGGGGATAGATTAGCCTCAAGTTGACATTTCGTTTTTCTTGATTTATGATGTATCTGTTAGAATTGTTTTAACTTGACCCCGGCTGACTGTCCTCATCACAAAGAAAACTGCTAGCCTCCTGTCCTTCCGTGCCAAGACTACAGAAATATAAACATACTCCATTCTGCTTTTATCAAGAGTTTGTGCATGTAGAAAAATAAAACTGGTGTGAAATTGTTCAACATAGATTTATGTGAGTGTCAATCTATTTTGAAGCTGACCTAAGGACATTCAGCTTGTAACTCACTTAAAGAACGAGCCTGTCTATCTCTTCATTTTATCTTGAAGCTTCTTTCTAGATCACAAAATAGGGCTGTAGGAAACTGTACAAACTTTTATGAACCTAGTTTGAGAGGAACCCTGATCTCTGTTTCCTACCTAGTAACATTTAGATTACTAAATTTTTGTGATACTATCTGGACTGCCTTCATCGCTTGGCTCTTCCTCTATCTTGTATGCAGTAATATAACATGCAC
The DNA here is from genome assembly GCF_978045245.1 of Mus caroli. Classification (NCBI taxonomy): domain Eukaryota; kingdom Metazoa; phylum Chordata; class Mammalia; order Rodentia; family Muridae; genus Mus; species Mus caroli. The sequence goes on along the minus strand of NW_028227269.1, from coordinate 65,481,439 downwards.
ACCACTTTTAATGTGTTGTCCTAAAGGCTCCCACCCTCTTCTCTGCCTATCTTTATAGGACAGGACAGTCTTCTAGTGCTTCCCAGAGTTTCCCACTTTTTGCCCAATGTTTAAGTATTTGTCTAAAGTAGACAATACTCTATGAGCATTTAACTTCAGTTTTACTTCAAAAGTGGAGTTAAATGTATGTAATATAGTTGTTCTGATATAAAACATTACAGAATTTTAATATTAAATGATATTAAGCTATACATGGTATTAAATACATGGAAAAATTTACACACACACACACACACCACATATACTCATGATTGAAGTAATTACCTTCATCCTTCGATTCACACATAAGGAAACAGTCTCTAAGGACTGGGTGTTTCAGCCCATAACAAATGGCTGGTGTGGTGTATGAGAAAGGCACTACACCAAGCAGTGTGGTTTTAAGACACTGTCAAGTCAGCCTCAGTGTCCAGATGTCTTTTTTATGATATTGACAATTATGTGTGGCCATTAAAACCACCAAATGTCTTTGTTCATATGATTGGGGAAGCTTCTGGAAGGCGACAGTCTCTCTCACTACAGTCTCATCCAGAGCCTTCATTGCATGTCTTGATGCTGGAGTTCCGCATCTCCACTCCTTGATTTATTTTTGGTTAAAACTTTTAATGTGTTACCTTTTCATTTAGGCAATGCATGCTTTTCCTATGTCATTGTTTTGGTTGGTGCCACCTACAGTCAGCAGTTGATGAATGGCAAGTATTAATCTTTGGCAAGGGGAAAAGAAACCCTTCTCACTTACTAAGAAACTCTATCTTTCTTCAACTGTCTGCCTACCTTAGTTCCTGTTGGCTGCTTTGGCATTTATCATAAAATTTCCGGGCTTCTTTTGAGGAAGGAGTAATTGATGATCTTGCTTCAAATTTAGAGAACAGAGTTTCTGCCTTCATGGCACCTTCCTTATTTCCCTTAGATACACACTCCCAGCTGCGGGTATGCCTCCAAACTAGGCCTTGTTCCTTCAAGAAGAATTGAGTCATTCTCCTTTCTTATTCCCATATCATGATCTACAGTACTTACACAGCAAATTGCAAGCTACAGATAATCGTTGAAATCTTCGAAATGTGAAAGGATGTCTATGTACAATTTTACATTGCCATCCATTCACATCCTAGTAATATACTGAGATATCATATCTAAAATACCATGGTTACTTGCATGCACACATGTGTATTTGAGAAAAGAAATTTGAAATCTTCATGTTGAGATAATATTTCATCTGGTAGATATTCCCATAAATAACGAATGAGAACCCATCCATTCTAATATATACACTTTAATGAATAACAAACTCTTATTGAGATTTGAGTCACAGAGAAGGGACAACGCATTGTAACAGGGAGTCTGGAACTGATATTGGAAAAGAAAAATATAAGCAGATTCCTCTCTGTGCTTCTCAAGGATAAGACCTTCCTAGTTCCTTTCTTCCTCTCTCTTGCTCCTCCTTACTACTGCTTTATCTGCTTTCACATAGGTTCAAATGACTACTTCAGTCTGGGCTTTCTAATAAAAATCATTGGATAATTATTTCTAAAATTATGCTTTAATTGATGTAAAGCAACAGTCCACTTTTAAGGAGAAATAGACAATTTAGGATGGGTATCTATCATGTAATGATCAGACCAGGATAATCTATCTCACCTCTGAAAGTATTGATTCTTACTGTTGATAGCATTAAGGTCTTTTTTTTTTAAATCTTTTTTAATTAGATATTTTCTTCATTTACATTTCAAATGCTATCCCCAAAGCCCCCTATAGCCTCCCCTCGCCTTGCGCCCCAACCCACTCACTCCTGCTTCCTGGCCCTGGCATTCCCCTGTACTGGGGCATATGCTCTTCACATGACCAAGGGCCTCTCCTCCCATTGATGGCCAAATAGGCCATCTTCTGCTACATATGCAACTAGAGACACAGATCTGGGGGTTACTGGTTTGTTCATATTGTTGTTCCTCCTATAGGGTTGCAGACCCCTTTTCTACTAGCCACTTTGCTATAAACTATTGAATGCATTATACATTTAATTCAAATAATTGCAAAGAAGGGAACAGTTGTTGTTGTTTCATTACTTAAATGCTATTTTCTCCTGAATTGGATGTTCATCTTTGGTCCATCTCTGATCCATTCAGTTCTAGGGAGAATCAGTCAAGCATCAGCAAGCATCATGGTCACTGCATTTGCACACACATGTGCGTGTGCGTTCCCATGCATGTTTGTGTGTGTGTGCCTGTGTGTTGAAGGGGTTTACAAGATAAACCAGTTATCTCTTGTAGCATTAGCTCTAGGGTACATTTTGGTTGTTGTTATCCTTAGTTTATGTCAACTGAGGATCCGTCTGAAGCAGTCCTCTGAATGATCTTTTGGACTTTAAATCACCATGTTATAGAAACAGCAGAGAATGAAAATGGTGTTACTAAGTGAGTAGGAGGAGGAGCTTTGAAGTTTCGGTACTATTGTAGAGAACAGATACAGTCAGTGCTGAGAGAATTAGATACATGCTTAGCATACCACACCTTGATTTATGTCACACCCATTTGAACGTCAATTGTTACTATGAGAAATCCTGACTGGTCCTTCAGGACTCATACTCCTCAAACCTAACTCATTTTATATCTTCATTAGGTGTTGTGTTTGGATGGCATTAAATATTTCTATATTGGATTTTTATGCCCTTTTGGAAAACTGCTCATTACTGACTTTCACTTCGACTTTATCTTTAAATGCTGTGTCCTCCTTCCTATATCCAAAGTATGCATTGTTGTGAATCTAAGAAATTTTCAATGAAATAGACTTTCTAAAATATATATCATAATCAGATATGTGTAGGACTAGCATTTACACGATCTATTTTAGTAATTTGTAGATTAAATGACCTTTCTAGTAGAAAAAGATAAATATGAAAATAATGTTAATAGACTTTCAATGTAAAATTGAATCTTGCTTGAGGCTATTTTTCATCATTTTGTGGTAGGTGGGAGGTGGTAAGGTAGGGTTGCCTATAGCCCAGCAGGTCCTGGATTTTAATAGATAGATTAGTGTGATGTTGAACTTCGGTCCTCTGATTTCTGCCCTGAGTGCTTGGATGCAGGTGTATGTCACCATGACCCACTCAGTTCTGTGATTTTCTTAAGAATTAAATCTCTGGGGCATACTGTTGTTTGTTGTTGTATCTGAGACTTGATTCATTTACATACATGCTCAGGAGACTCTATCCTATTATTCCATTATCCACTTTCATTCTAGAAAATCTTTTGTTCACCTGGCATATAACAGTTATGCCCGAATGGTTCCGATCTCCCAGTGAAGCTCCATGCCTAACTTCCTCCTTTTGCCTTGAACAGAATGATTAATATATTGCTTTTATACTCAACAGTCCCTATGTGAGAAATTGATGGATAGAGATATCTAGATAAGTCTTCATGATCTACTACTCCTAGACAAAAAAAAGTATTTGTTTCTAATCAATGACTTGAACATGAGCATGACCAACTTGTAGTATACATGATTCCAAAAATATCCTCATCTGTAATAATTACTTTGCTTACTGAATACAGCATTCAGGACCCTCTAGTGATTTGCTCATGGATGAACACTCCAATTTTGACATTAATATGTAATTTTTAGACATGGCTTCTCTTCTGGCAGAATTTCATATTGTCACAGAGTACCCTAGGCAACATTTCTCATTGAGAAGTGCTGGAGAAGCAGCTCTTCAGAGCAGCCCGCCTTGCCTTGTGCTTCTGTCACTCCTGGTTACAGACATTTGTGAGCATTCTCCAATAGTCACTGGTTTTTATCAAGATCATCTTCAGCAAGCTAGATATAAAGGCAGCAATGCAATTAGAGTTTATTAAGGTTTCCTTATTGGAAAGGAAAAAAAATCACCTAACAGTATTGTTAGTTGTTGAATTATCTTCTTGGCTTATATTTTTTAATTAAATAGTTTAGTGTCTTTAATCAATTTGAGGGGGGAACTGAGAGATTCAGATTTGGGGACTTTGTTGACAGCACACTTGTTATCTATTCCCTTTGTTATTGCAGTTTCAAAGTGTCCTTCTCTGAAAGAAATTGAAATTTTGTTCCTAGGAAAAGGGAACAACTTTGAACTGCAGTACTGTGTTCACATGAAAATAAAGAGACTGTGGTTATATGTTAGGCAAATCTTTTTCATGAACTTCCATCTTTGAGTTTTCCTTCTAATTCCAATGCCTTATTGTGGTGTTTAGTCTGCAGTCCTCAATAATTTGTAGTATTTTGGAGGGAGTGTTATAGACATTTTAAGTACAGAATACAGTCTGTGAATGAGAGAATGGTCACAGCAGGAAGCCACTCTCCTGAGAAGTAAATGTACCACTGAAAATTTAAATTGCTTCCATTCTTTTTCTAAAGGCTATTCTGTTTATAATCCTAATACATGCTTCTGCTATTATTTCCAGATGAGAATCCTATAAGGACTGAGGTCTTTATAATTCTCTGTCTTCTATTTTGAGTTAGATTTTTTGACCAAATTTTTTGTCATTGCACTACTGACATATCTCTGCTGTGTTTGTTCCACCTCTTTTGTCCATATATATGAATATCCAGATATACATACATACACACACACACACACACATTTAAAAAACCACACAAATGTTTATTTCATCTCATTGAATTTTTAAAATACTCCATTTGACCCTATTTCAGAGACATAATTCATAATTAGAGCTCTTTGGGAATATTTTGATGAATTCATATGTGGTTTGTACTTTCATCCTCCTATGTAGCACTGATGTAACATTACTATTTGTTTACAGGAGAGCTCCTATAGTAAAGTTGAAATTGAACAAGGTTTTCACCCTTACGAACAAAGATTCTGCTGTCAAGTTAGACATTCAAGGTTGACCTTTCCCTTGTAAATAAACTCAGATTATGTGACTTATGAAAACTAAGTCTTCGTGGTATTCATTTCTAATTATAATATTTATGTTACTCTTTACATTAGTATATAATGTAACGAGTACATGCTAACTCAAATTACTGTGTCCTTCAGTGTTTGTAAATACACCTGGGACCTTCCATACCTTGGGATTTGAATGTAAAGTTATATACAATGAAAATGTTATTCTGTCTTTCATAAATACGTAGAATCATGTCAAGTAAACTTATTCACTGTTGAAATTTTAAGAGTAAAAGCAAATTCTAATGAAAAGACAGAGCTACCAATACATTGAAAGGCCCATCATGGTACACTTAATAATACATACTCAGGTTGTAAAAGATAAAGTTATCTATTACCTTGTCCAAGGCCTTTGAAAATAATTCTGTTTCTGTTCCTTTGGAACAGAACTTAGGAACAGTAACTACCACATTTCATAAATAATCTATTTAAGCATTTACCAACACTTATAATTTTAATACATTGATTAATTCCTTGAGAATCTCATAATAAGAATGCAATGTATTTTGATTCTTTTTGTTTCCTACTATTCCTCCCAACTAAATCCAATGTCCAATCACACCCTCACACCTTCCCAACTTCTTATTCCTCTTCTTTTTCAGATGGGGAGAAACACGAAAAACTCAGTTTGTGAGGCCATTCATTGGATGTAGAGTTATTCAATACAACATGTTCAACCGGCCAGGGACCAACACCTTAAGAAAAACTGATTCTGCCCCCTGCCTTCCCCGCTAGCCATCAACTGAACACAGCTCCTCTGCTAGAGGGGAGCTTGTGACATCCCCCCCGCCCCCACTTCTCCTCCTCCTTCCACTCAGGAAACTTGAATGGCTTGATCTGTATAGATCTTGTGCTGGTGACCACAGTTTTTGTGAGTTTTTTTGAATAAAAAGAAAAACAATGAATCCATTGTTTATCACATTTTTTTCCTGGTCCTTGCCTACCTCTGGCTATTACAATATTTCTACCCTTCTTCTTTACTATTTCCTAAGTCATATTGGGAGGGAGCATGATATAGATATGCCATTTGTGGCTGTACACACCAGAGACACTAGATATTAAAAAGTAGGATTTTAAACGTTTCTTAATGTATAATTTCACTTGAAGACACTGAAATATCATTTGTTTAATGCTCTCTTGACTATCACAACACAGTCATATACATGCTCATATACATACACACATACCACATACACACACACACACACACACACACACACACAAACTCACAAACACAAAGTATAAAACAAGAAAAAAAGATAAAGGGAGAGAAAAAAGGAGATGTTTGATAGATTTATCACATATGTATTTTTCAAAAAACATGTAGCTAAAGTTTAAATCATATAATATAGGAGAAAGTATTCACTCATTAAATTAATGCATCCCAGCCTCAATCATTCTCCTGTATGCAAAACTTTACTGCAGAGAAAGCTAGGTCTCTGTTTGTCACCCAATCCTACAAGCCCTGCCTGCTTTATGCATGTGATTCTTTAGAAGTACCCTGCTTTCCTTTCACCTATCCACACTAAGTCAATTACTCACATACACCAAGAAGAATATTGGGCTGAAATTGATGGCACCACCTTGCTTATAAAGGCATGTTTACAGCACACAAGTTTCTGTAGAACAGTACAAACAAGGTAAGACACAAGAATTTAGGGATGATTTTTCTGGACAAAGATTCATAAACTCCCTGAAATTCACTGAGACATAGATACTTGTCCTTCCAGGCGAAAGAAACAATGGAAGGCAGGAGAAAAATACACTTTCATCCCATACAACACAATAGACAGATTTCTACCCAGTATTGCAGAATTGAACTAGAAGTCTGTTCTCAGGCCAAATCATTTCCAAAATGCTTTCACCTCTCCTGTCTGTCTGAGTGGCTATTGTATCAACTCAAAAATGATTGAGTAAATAAGCATAAGACCCCCCCCCCAAATAAAACTTCTGGAAAGAAATAGCAGAGATCTTAAACACTGGAAACAAATGAAGAAGATTTTAACACTGGTCTTGGCAAGTATCAGAACTGTTTTTGTGCACATGACACCAGACACACCATTAGTAAGTCAATTTGGATCGAACTAAGCACCCTCTACTCAGCACGGGATGCAATCAAGCAAAAGAAAAACACCTCAAATGTGAGAGAGATTCGCATACTAGATATCCGATGAGTCAGTCCTTCTCGGCATAGAGGAGAAAGGCATGTGGCAAAAGCTGCCACAAAAATATCTGCAACATTAAAGAGACAAGAAAGGTAATTAGATGTCTTTCTGAAGAAAATACTATAAGAACTAACAGGTAAACATCTCTTAGTGCACTTTTAATCCAGGATATTAGAATAAAACAATGCAAGTATAGAGGAATTTATTGGAAATAATTTTTAATTATTAAAAATTAACTCCATAAATGGAGCAGATCTTTTAGCACAGAAGAAAAGGGTGTTTCTGAAAATAATTTGTTGTAGTAATATGTATTATCAGAAATCATTTACATATTGACTGCAATTAAGAAAATCTATCACAGTGTTAGAACCAGAAAAATTAATACTGTATTATCCTTCTTCACAAGTCATTTGTCTTTTACACCCAGAAGTGAAATGATTGAATATTATGGTAGTTTTATTTTAAATATTTTTAGAAACATCTAACTATAATTTTATATTGTTTATATTAAGCTGCATCCCTCAAGATGAGTAAATAAATGTTCTTCTTAGTCCTAAGCATTGTCCAGCATTTGTTGCCATATTTCTTAATGATGTCTGTTCTGACTGGAGTGAGACTTATCTCAAGTCAGTTTTAATTGGTGTTTTTTTGTTTTTTTTTTTTATGATTAGGGAATGGTTTTAGGGAATTTTTATTTCATTTTTCTTTTAATTACTTTCAAACTGTCCATTTAATACATCTACACATTTGTAGATTGGCAGTTTTATATTTTTATTATATAATTTCAACTATTTCAAGAATTCTGAATAATAAGCCTATTGTGTGAAGTATACAGTAAAAAGAAAATTTTGGCCCATTCTATGGAACAATAATTCCCTTTGCTGTGCTCAAACACAATTTTTATGGAGTCCCATCTCTGAGTAAATCTTGGACCATTTTCTTGTCTATCAGTGACTATTCCCAAAGTTCTTACATACCCCAGTGTCCGGAAGAATATTCCCTAGGTTTTTGTTGTTGCTTATAGAAGATTCAGTTTTTAAGTGTAAATCAAGATCTTTGATCCGTTTTAAATTGATTTTTAAAGTACATGGAAGATATTTATCTATTTTTCACTCTTCTATTGTTCGATATCTAGTTTTGCCAGCACCATTTGTGGAATGGGTTATCTTTTATTTAATGTATGGTTTTTACCTGTTTTGCACAAGTTAAGTGGGTATAACTTTACTTAATAATTTCTTGGTTCTCTATGTTTTTCATCTTTTGTTTGTTTTTTTCAGCAGTACTAGGCTGTCTTTATTATATAGGTCTATAGTAGAGTTTGAGGTCTGGTATTATGATGCCTCTAGCTTTGTTCTTACTCCAGTATTTTTGCTTTGATAGTTGTCATCTTTCGTGATTCTCTATGTATTCGGATTATTTTTTTCTAAATCTGTAACATATAACATCAAAATTGTATAGGTTTATTTTAAATCTATAGATAAATTTTACACTATATCCTCTTTTGTAACATAATTTTGACAAATATAGGCTTGTGTTAGTTTTTCCACTAGTATCTTAGATTTCTGTTGCAATATTTGTGAAATGTACATGATATGTTAACCCCCTTTTTGGCTTGGTATATTCATTGATATTAAATATTTAGAGTTATTGGGAAGGGGTTATTTTCCCCAATTTCTTTATCCATGACTGAAGATTTTAGATCCTGCAACTTCAAGTGTGTTAGGCTTAAGCATTTTCTAGTATATTCGATGGAGCTGTGTTCAAAAAGGGATAGTATGGCACCTTCCTTTCTCATTTTATCCCCTTCATGTTCTTATTCGACTGCTATATCAAGACTTTGAGTACTGGGTCAAATTAGCGAGGAGAGTGGGCACCACTGCTTCATTTTGATGTTACAGGAAATGCTCTTAGCTTATGTGTATTTACTAGAGATGGCAGTGGGTTTGTCAGACACATTCTTCAGTATTTTGATTTATGCTCTATCTAATTCTACTTTTCAAGACTCTTATCATGAAAGCAGTTTAAGCTCTGTCAAATGGCATTTATACATCAGCTGAGATGATTGTGCAAGTAATGTCTTTAAGTTTGTTTATACCATGTATTACATTTATTGATTTATATCTGTTGAACCAAATTTGACTTTCTGGGATGAAGCCCAGTGGTCAATCATATGATCTTAATGGATTCCTAATTTCAGTTTACAAATATATCCTGAGGCTTGTATTCAAGGTCCTAACCACATTAAAGTACTTCAAGAACTCACATTAATGAATATTCTAAGTACTTTGGTTTTAGTTAAATGTAGCTTCCATAACATACTTTAATGCATACATAAAGTTAGTACTACCTTCAAATTCATTGGTTCATTATTTTGTACAAGGGAAAGAATATAATTTGCCTTAGGATTCTTTTCTTTATGTATTTTGATTCCCTATGATTGAGTATTTATACCTTACAGGCATTCTGTAATATTATCTTCTGAATGTAATAGTATTTGTGCTTTTGCTCATAGTATTTGTATTCACAAAGCTCTCATTGATTCTCATGTTCATTTGTCAGTGGGATCTTCCCCCAAGCCCCATTTATTTCTGGGACATATTAGTTCTCTTATAATTCACGTTTTTATCTTTTTTTCATTAATCCGTTTCTGATTGGAAGATTGTACAGTTATCTTACCCAGAAGTGTAAGTTCCAGTTCAGAGTAGATACTAAAATGTATTGGTTTTTCTTACAAACTTTATGTCCTCTGGCCCAGGTATTTTATAGGATTATTAGGTTACTTCTCAACTGGGACTTTTCTAGATATTGCCAATAATAAGCCTAAGATGAAAATGAGGTACAAGCATAAAAGCATATCTTACCGAACATATATAAAGCTTATTCTACTAAAGGTGTGATGATGGGCAATTTAGAGCTACATAATGAAAGAATGGATAATTATGTTAGTTGGTGCTTAAAGGACATTAAGTATTATGAAATTATTTTATGCATGGTGTTGGTTTTATATTTTGTATGTTCAAAATATTAAAGAAAACTTAAAGTTGAAAATGCTTTTTTTTTTTTTAATTGTACAGATTAACAATTCCTCTCCCTACAAAACTGAATGTGAAACATGGTAATGTATGATAAGCAGCACTGTCTCTTGTCACCCAGCTCCTTTTAATCATAAATAAATACGGGAACAGTTTAGAGGTAAACAAAAGTCTCACATGAGTGTAATTTGATGTCGTATTTCAGGAATTACAATGCAAACTGCCTATGATAAAATCCCACCACTCTATTGATAGGGATAAGTCTATCAATCACATGGGTGAGCAATCTGAGGAATGAAATAGTTGTATTATTAGGTCAGACCTCCTTATCAGGCCTGATTTCCACAATTGTAGTAGCACAGGGTATAATCAAAAATTTCAAAGTACTCTATGCTCTAATTCCAGCCGAACGTTTAACATCTATTACCTCGTCGTGTTTCACTGTTCACCTATGTAGCTTGATTTTCCATGAAATTAATAATGGGTGGAGTGGCAATCAGCATTATGTCTCCATCTTTAAACATCTGCTCATGGACGCCTACACTGGATGTGTGCTCGTGGCCCTCAGGGTCAGACCCTACCAGATATTACCTAGTTTTCCCTCCTCTTAGATCCTCTGTAAGCTGCCTACACACCAGATATGCAGAAATGTCTAATAATTTCAGCTCTACTGTAACTGTTATTAAAATTGGAGTGAGATTAACTTTTGTAACTTTTATTGATCTAGTATTCTGCAAGGTCTTTAGTATTTTGCTTTGGAAATGTATGTGATTTTAAACTTTGTACTTTTCAGCTTGACGTATAGATAAGAGACAGATATTTAGCAAGGTCCACTCAGCAAGAAAGAGATCTCTAAACAAAAGAAAAAAATCAGTAAAACAAACTTTGACCATTCAATATTTACTCCAAATTTTATGAGACTTCTATATAGCTGTTATCTTTTCTGAGCCTCAGATTACCTAAATGTAAGTAGAATATAATGATTCAAATGCTACCTTAAAATACAAAATTAAAGTAAGGAATTTATCAAAAACATTATTTTACTTTGGAACTCTTCGGCATCATTTTCTTGCAAAATATTTCAGTTTTAAAAATAAAGAAGGCAAAGAAAAAAAAAGTGCAAAGCAAAGAAAATATAGGAAATATAACAAAGCTGAAATAACTAAATTTTAAAATCAGGTAGGTGTAGGTAAGTTAATTGTATTTGAAGAACAAAAATGTAACCTTGACTTAATATTTTTGCTTCCATTGTGGTGAGTACTGTAATAGAGTGGGTAATAAATTATCATTTTATTACAAGCCAAACTATGCTAAGTACTTTAAACATCATTAGAGGAATAATTATTATAATTTTATTACCCAAATTTAAATAGTCTGCTAAAACAAATTAACCTTAAATTGTTAGTGACATATAAGAGAATTTCATTTTCATGAATGTAATCACTAAAATGTGTACGTAAAGTTAGTGGTATTCCACAAATTGATTGATGCTCTCTGATGCTGTGAATCTTACTCTCTCTCCTAATTCCTAGAAGCTTAGACTCCCTAGAGGTTGGGAAAAAAATCCCAACTTTTTTGATATTATACATTTGATCTAATGCAGAACACCTCTGTTAGCACTTCTTAAGAAATTGTGTTACAGGGTGCCCTCTGGATGAGTAAAGTTGGAAATATGGTTCCTGACTGGGTTGCGGTTTTTCTTAGAGCAAACCTGTAAGACACAAAACTTTATTATGTCCCTGGTCTTCACTGTTGCAATTTGATAACACATTTGTTTAGGTCAAACTCTGCAAATCAGATTACATCATTACACTTTCAATACCTGAATTGCTAGAAAACCAGGTAAGAGGCAACACATTCAGAACCTAAACATCAAGAAATAAGTTTAAGATACTGTAAATTAATAAGCTTTTTCATAAAACAAGTGAGTTTATTGACTACTGTCTTCACTCTGATTAATTTACATGTTACCTAATTTGTTCGTTGGTTTCTTCAAATTCTGGGGAATTTGTGAGCATATTGCAAGCATTCACATTACAAGCCCTATGGGGAAATAACATGAGAAAGTCATGAGCATCCAAAGAAATTTTATTTTACTCAAGATTTTTCAAACTAATAGGTGATATAGCCCATGGATTTTCATTTTTCCCCTTTGAACAATGAAAATTGTCTTAGAATATCTTCCATGGTTTGATTTATTCAGTACTACAACAACAATCTATTAAACACTACAAGTTTTTATTTAAATAGAGGATGTAAATATAATACATTGGCCAAATCGAAATCTCAGTGCATTAAACAGATAGCTGTTGAATGTACTCACCATTGCCTATGCTGAATTGTAAAGGTGCTTAGCGAAATTATAAGACACACATGAGTTAGTTTCTCTAGTAATATTATCTGTTTTCCTAGTAGGCATTTTATCATGACTGTTTATCTCAAAGGTCTTTAACTTTATATGAAGATTAGAATATGCGTTCTACAGCAAACTTGGCTTATCCATATGATTATCAAAGGCACAGAATTTTAAGGAGGCAACACATTCTCTCATTTTAACACTCAGATGAAGATAATAGAAATAATTAGAGTGACTAGGAAATCAATCAAAACTAAAAAAAGGACAAAACAAAACAAACAAATGAACAAAATATGTGTTCCAGATCAAACAAAATCCCTAAAATTGTTCCCTCATCCTAACAGACCACTTGGAACATTTTTAAGAGCTCTAAGAGGATTTGATCCAAATCAAGAGATCTTTCTACTTGTAGAGCAGAACAGGGGCTTAGATACAGCTAAGGCTCAATTTCTGTGCAAAGGCACAAGAAGCAGAGACCCATTCATTCTCACACTCACAAATTCCTGGAAAAAGAAAACCTACTAAACTGAAAGATATGATATATACACAGAAAGACATCTAAGGTAAAGAAAGAAAAGTAGTATAAAAATGACAAAAATATAAAACAGTAAGATAAAAATGTAATAGAACTCTGAAGAGACTTGACATGGTATTATGAGATAATGAATCTTTAAAAGTGCCACTGATTCTTATTCTTTTTGCCATCTATTGCAGGGTATGCAGCCCATCCTTAAGACTAGTTTTCCCAGTGAGACTCCCTTGAAATCTTACAAGTGGGTATCAGTTGGAAATTGCTTCTGGGTTAGGGGTAGGGGCATGTCTCCCCATCTCTCAGTGCTGTAGCCACATGTGTCTCAGACCTGCTTTGGGCATTTGCACAGTCTGTGAATTCATTGTGTATCAGTCCTGCTGTATTAAGAAGACAGTCTTTCCTCCTCCTTCCTCTGTGCCCTCTGGTTCTTACATTTGTTCTGCCTCTTCTGGAGTGTTCTCTGAGCTCTGAGGGGAGGGGTTTGGTTGAGAATTCCTGAGTATAGGACTGAGTTTCAAACTTTTTCACTTTTTGTAAGATGCTTGACTCTGTATTTGTTCCTATCTGCTGCAGGAGTAAGCTTCTCTGATGATGGCTGAATAAAGCATTGGTCTATGAGTACAAAAACATGGCTTTAGGAGTCATGTTATGGTTCTTTTTTTCTCCTGTGTGTAGCTTGGGTTGTCTTGAACTCTCCCTTTAGACCAGGGTGGCCTGTATCTGTCTGCCTCTACTCCTGATTTCTGGGATTAAAGACATGTACCACTACTGCCTGACTTTTTAAAACAATATTATTTGGGTTTACTCTAGGTCCCTGAGCTATCTGATCTCTTGTTCTTGGTCACCTAGTGTTGTATGGGGGTTCCATCTCATAGAGTGGACCTTGAATCAGATCAGATGTTGGTTACCCTCCCAAGCTTTGTGACACCATTACATTAGCATATCTTGAGGGAGGACACCATTGTAAATCAAAAGTTTGTGGTTGGATTGGTGTTTAGGTTTCTCCCTTGGTAGCTCCTTTGTGGATAGCAACTTATAGTTTTGGTAATGGCCTGGATTGTTTGTGGGTTCCCGTGAGACTCCTTTGTCCAAGCACTCCTTTAGATGTGACCCAATGCTGGTTCTAGAAGCTTCAGTTGGTGACAAGAGATGTCCAGTTGGTGCTCTGCCTCACTGAATTTTTGAAATTATTTGTAAAGCAAATTCTGCTAAACTTTAATATAATATAAAAAGTCAGCATTCACAATTGTGTGCAAAATATGCTACCCTTTCGCCCTAAAATATCCAATCCTATTTCATATTAATGAGTGCATTTCTTTTTTTTTTTTTGCCCTATATAAAACTTTGCTTTTTATTGTATCACATTGCAGTGTGATAAAATATCCTCAAAAGTATCCTAATGTGCAATCAGAATAAGAATCATCCTAAATAACAGCTGATTAAAAGGGGATAATATTTGACTTAAGTATTAAAAATATTATGTTAACAACAATTCTCGAAATATTCTTCAGTGCCACTGCTGATGCTCAGTAAGCGATATCCAGTGTCCATTTACCAATGCTTGGAAGTTTTTTTTTTTAATTCCTAGCCCTTCTGTAACTACCTGTCAATAAAAATAAAATTGGTGCTTCATTTTAAGACTGATATTAATTTCTTGACTTTGTGAAAGTTGCTGAGTAGTTTTTCAAAGGATTTTACTCAAATAAAGGAGAGAGGAAGGGGCAAGAACTCCAGAAAGCTTTGTTTAGATACACCCATACTCTAATACTTGCTACTACATCTTAAGAAACTCCATATAAGAAGGATAGGAGTCATTAAAAAAAAAAGTGGGAAAAAGGGAGTCGCTTATTTGCAGAAACCTTTCAAAGAAAGATACAGATTCAGAACATGAGCACACATATAATTATATATGAAGACTGTGTTTATATGTGGGGGGGTGTGGGTGTATGATCTATGTGCTTGTGGGTGGCATGGGAGGGATGTGTATGTCTGATGTATGCATGTGAGTGTGAGTGTACATTCTCCCTTGGTGGCCTGTGGGGCAGAAAAAGCAAACCAATAGCTCTCTTTCTCTTTCTTTTTTCCCTTTTGTCTCAAGGCCTTTTCCCCCTGAGAGAAGGTCTATTACTAAATAGAAAGATCTCTATTTGTGCTAAATTGGCTGACTAGTGAGAGTTAGTTGTCTCCTCTCCCAGAAGCTGGCTTTATATCCATGTGAAGCCATGTCTGTTGTTCTATGTGAATTCTGGGAGTTCAAACTTGGGTGCTAATATCCACCAAGTCATTTTCCCATTCCCAGTACTAGCTTTTCATAGTTCTTGTCTTTCAAATGAGTCCTGCATAGAGAGAGACACAGAGTCTTTCTAATATAGACAAAATATAAATGAATTATTTCCACATTTTTGGAAATCCTGCTGGGCAGGACCTCAGGTTCATGAATCATAGAGTACCAAGGTGTTGAAGAAGCTGACAAATCCAAAAGCACCACTCTGTGGAGAATGGCAAGATATCACTTTCTCACTGATTCCAATCTGGTTCAATTCAGAAGCCCTTCTGATACTATTGTTGAATGTTTTCTTCCCACCAATGGGCTGATTTCCAGTTCTCCAGAAACTCACTAGGCTCTCTAAAAATTAATTCTTTTTGGCACCAATTATCCAGGGCATGTATTACATCCCACAATTTAGGGCTCAGTTTCACAAATTGCCCTCACTTCAGCTGTCAATTTTGGGTCCTGTAAAAAGAGGACTTTTGACACCTGATTACCAGTTCTAGAGATTGCCACAACCTCCTCCTGAGACTATATACTGTATTTAACTGGCAGAAAAATCTTAGGAGAAATGCCACCCACTTAATATGCATCATGAAGACTACCACTTACAAGGTACACAGGGTGAGGTCCAGAATGGTGCAGTATAGGATCTTCTTTCTTTAGGCCCTCCTGGTCTCCTGACCAGATCTCCAACCAAGGAAGTCTTTGAACTTCCTTGAAGAGGAAGAGCTGGAGATGTCTTTATATAGTTGTGATCTGTTCCTCTAGCTTTCAGAAATTCAGAGAGTGAGTTTGAAAGAAACTTCTAGGCTTCTGATAAAGACATTTCTTTGTTGAAAGTTATAAGCTATGGTCTGGCTAAAAGTCCTCTACTTAAACCAGAGACTTGTTTCAGCCTGAATATTTTGGTGGACTCAGATGATTCTCTGTGGAAGAGTCAGTCCTGTTACTGGAGAAATTAAATCATTTTCTACTGATGATTCTATATGACTGCCGATGGTCCACTAACCATAACAGATCACAAGACATAAGTTCCTATAGAAATTTTAAATAAACATTGTTACTGTCTACAGATAGCAAGACTGTGGTATAGACAGCTCATTTCTCTTGTCCTTCCTCAGTAAGACACTTCCTAGACTATGTATTCTCAGGGGAACTAGATTATGAGAGGGAGAAAGCACTCCATTTGTCAAACTCCATGTTTCCCTCTTCTAGGGTCAAGGGATGGAGTATATGGGTTGGGATTAGAAAATTATGTGGGAAAAAGAAATTATTATCTGATTACAAGCTGTTGTATTCAGCCCATTCAATGTAATGAGGAGAACTGCTCTGAAGATTCATCCACAGTATACAGACAGTATGCTGGCTGGCAACGTTCAAGTCTGCAAGAGAGGCAGGCTAAAATAACTGAGACATTAACATCGCCAGCTTAAATTTAACTTTAGAATGTGGCTTCCCTCCAATCTGTGTCTCCCTCACCATTTTTGAGTTTTATTTTCCTTTTTTTCTCTTTCCTTCTTTCCCCCCTACACACAAGCTACAGTTCTTTTATTCGACTTAATCCTGGGACTAAGCTACGAAGATGAAATGGGACAATCTCAGTGACAAGTAGAGACCGCTGTACTTCTTCCTTTAAAATAAAATAATTTCCATCCCACTCACTGTGCCCTGGACTTTCAACATCTGACCCTACCTGTACTTGGAAGCTGTAGATGAGGTAGTGCAGAGTGGACCACACAGACTCTGGAAGCAGGTGAGAAATGCTGCTAGCTCCTTTAACACCCTCTATCCATGCCCCATTGGTCCCAAGAAAGTATTGCTTCTAAACAGCAGCTCCTGATTGGCTGGCATTTTCTGTGCCAGCAATCCTTTGTCACACAGAATGTCCTCAATTATGTCCTCCTGCAGGAGAAACTTTTGCAGCTTAGTGCCCTGCTCCTTGGCCATAGAGGTGGCCTCCATGTTCCTCTACACCCTACCTGGTTACCCTCTCCCACAACTTCCCCATCTCCCTTTCCTGTCTCCTCTGAGTGGGTGGAGAATTATCTGCTCCATACCCGACCCTGGCACATCAAGTCTCTGTGAGGCTAGATGCATCCTCTCCCAATGAGGCCAGACAAGGCAGCACAGCTAGAAGACATATCCCAGGGCAGGCAACAGCTTTTGAGATAGCCACAAGTCTAGTTGTTTGGAATCCACATGAAGACCAAGCTGCACATCTGCAACATATGTGAATGGGGGCCTAGGTCCAGCTTGTGTATGTTCTCTGGTTGGTGGTTCAGTCTCTGAGAGCTCCCAAGGGTCCAGATTAGTTGACTGTGTTGGTCACTATACTTCTGAATGTCCCTTAAGTCTTTCAAGCCTTCATGAAAAGAACAGATAGTTTTTGTTTTCTCTCTATTCCCTACGAATCCATAGGGCATTGCAGAAATTTATTTTGTTTGTTTGTTTACAAAGAATTACCTTTAAAAGAAACCACCAATCTGATTGTTTTTAAATTTTTATTTCTACTTCTATGACAGTAAATCAGACCCCGAAAGAGGGGGAAGGAATATTCACTTCCTTCATCAGCAGCTTACATCTTCTAAGTATCATGGATTCCTCAGGGCCAATGTGAACCCTGGATCATAACAGACAGTCATCGTTCTAATAAAGACTGACTCTAAAATTTTCCACTAACTTTCTGTGTAAGATGCTCATGTAGAATTCCCAAGGTGTGGCTGTTTTTGTTGTGTTACATCAATCCAGGTCCCAATGCACATGTTCACATCAAACATGTCTGTGGCAAATGCACCAGTAATGAATGACAGGAATGACTCTGTGGTAATTACAGAAAAGCCTAAAGTTGGGTGTGGTGATTTTGATATATGATTACTAACAATGATTTAGAAAAAAAAATCATAACTTTCCCATGTGTAAACAAGGAGATAGGATCGAAGAAGGGATGTGCTTCTGAGCTTCTCTTGAAAAATGCAATTGCAAAATGATTTTTGCAGGATAGAAATACAAAGTTATGCATTTGTAACATGAAGAAACTGTTGGCTCTGGCTGCCTTCTGTGCATCTCTACAAGAATTGTGGAGATAAATTATGTTTTGTTCTATTGTATGTTTTTCCCTCTCTGTCTTCTGTATTGCATCTATAATAGTGTAACAAGAAATGAAATTCTATTTCCAACTCGATGCCTTACTTTTCCCATTTGTGCTTATTGTCTTGGCCCATTTACAAAGGAAGCACCAGGCAAGCTGGCGAAAGGCACACTCATACCTCTGTCTTCTTGTGTTTTCCTCTTGTTCTCCAACATTTCCTTCATTTCATTATTTTCTCTATTTCATAAGGTCATCTCTTACTGATTTGTATTTCTGTTTTACTGCACTGTGTGATCTGAGAAGATCAGGAAAATCTATAAAAATATACAGTTATCAAATTAGTTATACCTGTATGTCTAATTTTTTTTTAGGAAATCAGTCCTTATCTAGTTTTTTAAATGTTAGTGGAACTGAGATCACTAATAAAAAAATAAACAAAGGTCTCTAAAGTTTTAAGTCATGAGAGTAATTGCAAACAAAATAGTAGCATTTAGTAGTAGCATTTGCTATTTTTGTTGACATTTTTAATAATGTAAATCATTATCATTAGTGTGTGTGTGTGTGTGAACTTGCGTGTGTATGTTTGTGTATGTGTGTGTGTGTTTGTGCCTCACTTTGGACATACAGAAGTTAAATAATCCTTTTACCCTTTGGCTCCAGGGATCATGGTTTCTAAGCAAGCACTCTTCCTCATGTGCTAACTGAGCCAACTTCTGCTGTTTTTTTTTTTTTTTTGAATGTCAAAATAAAAACAAAGCATATTTTCAGGAGACCTTTGCTTTGGGGACCTGTGGGTTATCTGCTGAACTATATGAAAGTCTATCTAAGAGATGGAAGATGTGGAAAGATTTGCTGAACTTCCTGACCTTGCTGCCTCTTCATCGCTTATCTTCTTTCCTGCATCATCCCCATCTTTCTATTGTACATCTTTTAATTTATTGGATATTCAGGCATTTAAAGTGGATAAAGCAGTCCTACAACATAATTTAATTAACTTGTGCTATAAAATCATTTCAAATTATAATTCCTATTTCCAAATGAAAGAGGTGAGATGCAATCAGTGGACCCAGGATGTAATGCATGATTTCTTCACTGTTAATGCCAAGGCCATGAGGCTAATAGCCTGTTGCAGCTAAAGACCGGCAATTGCAAAATAGACTTTCATTTTCTAAGTAGTGAATAAACAAGACTCTCATACAAGATCACTCTGGAAAAAGAATGAAAAAATACAAGAGGAGTTATATAGGCAGCATGAAGTACAGAGTTTTAATCTTGAGGGAGATTTCAGCAACCAAGACTGTTTTTAGGAGAGAAGTATATCCCTTAATCATGTAGTTGTTTAGGATCTTGTATGAGTTATACTCCAAGAAGAAAATAAAGAAAATGTTTCCTTTAGGGAAATTATGATCTGGGAATTGCATAGGAATAATTGAGCAACAAAGGCAACCCCAGGTTCAGTGTAGAACATAATAAAGACATTATTGAGAACCAAAGAACTTTCTGGTATGCCTTGGGCCCAATACTATGTGTCATCCTGCATTCCAAGACTTACCTGAGACATCTCTATCAACTTGTAAGGTAAGAAGAGTCTTCTGTTGCAGGAGGCAGTTCAGGAGCCTCTTAGTTTTAGTGCTAGATACTGAAATAAATTGAAATAATTGATAGTTTTTGAAATCAACTTAGGTTTAGTAGTATTGAGAATGAAATGGAGATATTAGTAACAATATTTGGTATTTTATTATAAAAGTAAAAATATGACCCATAAAAATATTTATGTAGTCAAATACTCAATAGTAGATTTTAGAACCAAATATTATATAATGATATATTCATATTCAATAAAAATATATTTATGTAATATGTAATATATAGAATTTTATATATAAAAATTCATAACAACTCATTTCAGAATTTATGCTTGTCACCCCTGGCACCTATGAGCTCCAAATAATCAATCACTTAGTACCAGATGTTCTGTCCTAATACTCTCTTTGCTGTGCATGGATCTGGCTGCACTTGGACTTTAATATAGCTGATGATGTG
Source organism: Mus caroli (assembly GCF_978045245.1). Lineage (NCBI taxonomy): Eukaryota > Metazoa > Chordata > Mammalia > Rodentia > Muridae > Mus > Mus caroli. The sequence goes on along the minus strand of NW_028227269.1, from coordinate 65,460,961 downwards.
ACTTTCTTAAATTCTATTTGTCAGGTCCTCAAATCTAATCATGACTTGGCATGATTTAACTATCAGTTGTGTCTCTGACCTTATTTCCTCTTTGGAAGGGGTAAGGGATTATAATGGAATAAGTGAAGTTTTCCATAAAGCCAGCACCTTGGGTTTCAGGGGAAAGAATTATGTTTCTCAATCTTCTGAATGCAGATTTGTGGTTAAGGGGCAAGAAGGTGGCCTTTTGGTTTTCACTGTTTGAGCTGTCATCTTTGTGGAGACACTCTGTAAGCTTAGGGACAGTATGGTACCATACTGATTGAGGTCACAATTTTGTATTATCTTTGCTTTTGTTTGTTGATGGTTTCTACCTCAGATGCAGAATAGAAGACTCTAACATTTCATTCTTCCTTAGAGGAGGGAAGATGCAATTGCTCTGGGTTTTTCAAAGTTGTTTCCATTCATATCACCTCTGTTGCCCAAGGATAGACACCAGAATGAGATTTCATGTTATGACTAATAAGATATTTCTCAGAGAGAGGATGGTACAAGGAAAGAGAGGACAAGTATGTTTGTAATCTAGAATCCTGTAGACCCAACCCCTTGGGAAGTGATGATGCCAGTAAGGAGCAGATTTCAGAGGTACCACAGGAAGGGCATGTCATTTCCATGTCTTTGCTGAAAACTAATATGTTGTCTGTAGAAATCTTACAGCAAAGTAAAGTAAAATAGTCTAGAAAGGGTTCGCTTCTTATTGTCATGCGCTAACATTCATATACCTAATAGGGATACCACACTTCACACACACACACACATACATGCACACCCACATATACAGACACACACGTGTGTGGGTGCCCATGGGCATAGAGCAGCACTGTCCTGGTCACTCAAGTTCTTATATTTTTGTTTCAACTTTTCCATATGAAAGAATACTTTTTGAACAAGATGTGCTCTTTAATAAAGAAAGAAGTAAGCAAATGTTATACCTGTAGACATAAGTGTTTTTGAGTATTCTTTTGACACATTAAGAATAAGCCAAATCAAGATATTTTTTATACCTATGAAGCATTGGTAAGCTTGTATGTTACTGAATCACCACAGAAATGGAGATTGTGGGGAGGGGCAATAGAAAGGGAATGCCATGTGACAAGTCAGAATGTCAGGCCAGCATTCCATCTTACTCAAAACAGGCTTCAGGAATGATAACCAGCTAGATGGTCATCACAATATAAACTTTGTGATGAAAGATTAGATAAATATAAGTTATTCTACTAATACTTATAGGATAGAGACATATAAATAATATGTATATGTATATTCTATGAATATACTTTTATATTCTTCATATACTCATGGTCTATGTCATTATTGGTCTATCTATAGTTCATTTCCTTAGTTTATTTAATTCACTCACTACCCTGTCTCTCAATATACCTTGATAGTAAAACCAATTTTTTAGACAGGATAGTTTTTTGTATCTAGAATAACTTCTTCTTTCTTTCTTCTTCTTCTTCTTCTTCTTCTTCTTCTTCTTCTTCTTCTTCTTCTTCTTCTTCTTCTTCTTCTTCTTCTTCTTCTTCTTCTTCTCCTTCTCCTTCTCCTTCTCCTTCTCCTTCTCCTTCTCCTTCTCCTTCTCCTTCTCCTTCTCCTTCTCCTTCTCCTTCTCTCCTTCTTCTTGTTATTATTATTATTATTATTATTATTATTATTATTATTATTAAACTGCAGTTCATCAGTATCCTGAGCAAGTCAAAAGAACCTTATTCACTAGACAAGCCTAATGGGTAGCTAAATTCTGCAGATTATTTGCAAGTGAGTCAGCCTATTTACCAAGATAATTCAACTTGCAAATTAGTCATGTAGAAAGATTGAGTTGGCGAAGATAGAGTAGGCACATTTGCCCTAAATATAGACACACTATGCTCGTTCCTAAAGCAGTACAGTAGCAGCACACATAAAGAGACACATGAGGCAGCTAGAAAGACATTTTTTCCCCTTACACAAATGATCAAATCTGTTTCCTGATAGAGCTGAGCAAACATTGCCAGGCGTTGATGCCAGCTTCTTTCTGCTCTGGAGACTCAAGCCCGGCCCATGCTAATGAGCCAGGCAGGAGCAGCACCAATTGCTCCAGTCTTCCTCTTGCTTTGCATTACTGACATTTCCTCTTTCCAGCTTGGGAGTCACAGCTGCAGGAATAGAACTGCAGCATATTTCTGGCCACCGCCTCATTAAAATGACATTCTGGTCCTAGAGGGAGAAAGTGGATGTACTAGTTCATAAGCATAAGACCTAGGAGCCATTTAGACCTTGACTGAGGATACTTAAAATCCGTTGAAGAAATATATTGTGTTGGGCTGCAAGGTTGTAACACAGTATTCCCCTTCTATCCAGTGATGTTTCTTTCAGGGTGTGTGTTGAGCCTGGAGCTTGCCACCACTTTCCAGCATGTCACAGGTGTCACTCCTTTCCAAAGTGATATCTAGTGAGATAGTGGCTTTCATTACATTGTTGGAGAACCTAACCTTCCTCTTGTATTGGCAATGAATTAAAATTACTTTTCTTTTTCTATTTTCAATTTTCCAATGTGGTAGGAAGTTAACAGTAGCTAAGCTCCAACTGTTTTGAAGTGGAGAGGTCATACTCACCCATCAAAGAGCAGTTCAGAATCACCTTGATATAAAATACTTTATAACAAACACGTCTAAAGAAAGCAAGAATGAGGTACAGAACATGTCATGACTCTGTTGGTTTGACAAGTTTCCTATGATAACAGAAAGTTCCAGACACAAAGATTGATACTTTGTGAGGAAAGGCACAGTATCTGTGGTATGACCTTATGTGGTACCCAGAAAATTGCGACTCTATTAGAGTGTAACATGATTGCGTGAAACACTCTGAGGGTAGAGCTCATTAATGAGGCTGCTTCAGAAAATTACCCTTACTATGGATGTTCTTGCATATCGCTGGACCAAAATACCAAAATTTGCATGTGTTTTTCCAGCTGTGCTGTTTTTTTTTTTTCATTTAAAAGATCAGCTGCAGAGAAAAAAAATATGATCATATTCTCAAATTAGGAGATGGCCACAGTCCCCCGATCACATTGAAAAGCTGAGTCATTTCACAGAGTAACTTCCTGTCACTTCTTGTCTTTAGTCCACCCGATACTCAGTTTGAGGTTTGGTGACCCATTTTCTTTAGAAACCTGGGTACAAACCATAAGAAAACATATGTACGAAATAAGCAAGGGCAGATGATCATTCTAAATTGCCAATGTATGTATCTATCTAATAATCTTTATGCAATCTGGGTAATATTATGATTGATACAAAAGCAATGTATAGAAGATATGAAACAGGGTACAGATAATAGCTAACATTTCCTGGCATTTAGCATGTGCCATGAACTGGGCAAATGTTAGCAACATCATCACATTTGAACTTTGCAATTCAATATAGAAGGGCTTCTTTTTCTCCAGTTGAGGTATCTCAAAAACAAGGAAGTTAAATACCATATGTTTAGCCAGCATCATGTAAAATCAAACCCTTATAAACTGCTTCAACAAGAAGAGTTACTCTGAGTTTATGCATAGCAACAATAAATCAATTCTTTCTCCTATTTTCCAAGAAGCCTAGAAGCATTCACCTGTGACTAAAGAAGTCCTGCCACTCTTTAAAATCAGAATCTCTTATTAGTTCCTATTTGCTTTTCATAGAAGAAGAATCTCTCAAGGAGAAAAAATGAAAATACTGGACAAACCAATGACTTATACATGAGTGAACTTTCCCTGAGATGTCCCATTTAAGAAACATTATAAAGTTTGGATGTAACTACTGAAGTGTTGTGAGCACAGAATGCATTCATCAAAATTGAACAGCCTATAGTGATGACATGTTCTGTAATTAGACATGACCAGTTAGAGAGGGTAAGAGTTTGGAAACAGAGAAAAAAGAACTCTAGAAAATGTCTTGGGTTCTCCAGATGGGTCACTTGGGAACACTGGGTTTTCTAGGAAGAAACTGAATGTTGTTAACACTTTTGGTGGGCTTCATTCTGCCAAATTCTTAAAGGATTAGAGTTTGGGGAGTTGAGTCCAAAAGCATAAAAGGAGAGCTTTTGAAGCAACCTAGACATTTGGGAATTAAACCATCTATCACTGTGCTGCTGCCAGGAACATAAAGGCATATGCTACAGTGTACAAGGGTGGATTGGCAGGACGAGTGTTTTTCAATGAGCTTTTCGTATTTGTGAATCCCTACTATAAATGACAATTTATGGTAATGAGAAAGATTCAGAAAATATCATAAATGCTGTTATGAGTGCAACAGAAACCACATGCGTTGGTCAGAAGCAGTGCTCATTCATGTCCTAGAGTATAGGCAAGTGGTTTCATGAGTGAGTCTACTGTTGTATAAAAGCACTGTTTTCTGTGTTGCAGTCAGACATGCAGCTTTAAACCCTCCTTCAATGTGAAGGTTCTAGATAACATGTGAGTTCGAGTGAAAACATGCATAAATTAGGACATGATGGAAATCTGGGAAAAGTGTATGGCAGCCAAAACTACAAGCACTGCAGAAACGTATTCTAGATATTTCTAGCAGAAAACAAAAAAATCTTGGCTTCCTTAAAAATTAAGAGACTCGGAAAACTTTTGGGAGTTGCACATGCTCTTCCTTCTGAATGATACCCCCTTAGCGTCAAGTAGAGCAGTGGTTGTATTGTCTGCATAGTTGTAGTTGCAGGTTGGTTTTATGGATGACGTTATGATATCTCACCCACTTGTTGAAATACCGGGGTCCAGAGTAACTAGTCCAAAACTTATATTCTACATATCCAAAGACTTTTAATTAAAAGATAGGAATTTAAATATAAGTGATACCTACACATCTCTATCATGCTCTGAAAACCTTAGCTATTATGAGGGTATCTTAACATTTCGGTTAAATTCTCCTTTCCATCATAATCCAAATGTGATGAAGTCTCTATGCACAAGGGGAATGGGCTTAGTCTCTCACAATATTCAAGAATTGAAATTTTAAATTCAAAGTTACTTGATAAGACATGAGCTCCAAAGGCAAATTCATCTAGGTCATGTTTGTGTTCTGCTATTTAGTGAACTAAAAGATAACACTAACCTAATGGCAGAAAAAAAGTCATCATTCATAACGAATTTGTTATTAAAACTTGTTTAAGTAGTATTTCCAATAAAATCTGTATATTGTGGCAGTTGGAATTCAGCCAAAAGTAAAAGGCTTAAGGCCAAAAACTTGCTTTTTGCTACCAAGGTGACTACTATATTGTGATTCTTTTTCAGAAACCAAACCAAACCAAACCAAACCAAACCAAACCAAACCAAACCAAACCAAACCAAGCCAAGCCAAGCCAAACCAAACCAAACCAAACCAAACCAAACCAAACCAAACCAAACCAAACCAAGCCAAGCCAAGCCAAGCCAAACCAAACCAATCCAAACCAAACCAAACCAAACCAAACCAATCCAAACCAAACCAAACCAAACCAAACCAAACCAAACCAAACCAAACCAAACCAAACCAAACCAAACCAAACCAAACCAAAACAAAACAAAACAAAACAAAACAAAACAATTCAAAACAAAACAAAACACTCTTCAGTTTTCCACTTGGGAGAGATGATTAAATCAAGATCAATTTGTACAGCATTGATTCAGTATTAAATTAAGATTGTTCCTATTGATAACTGTCCTGATTTCATTTTGTCCTCTATGATTAACATTTTCAGACGTGCAGAGAGTTAACAACGACTAATATGTGATTCTTGACCACGTTGTGCATCTGCTCTTGGAAGCTTCAACGCAGTCCTGATTAGGAACATGCATTGGCTTTCCACACAATGAGATTATATATTTAAATGGAAGAGAAAGCTTATAAAAGCAAAGAGATGATTCCATTTTTTCTCACTGTGATTATAATGCATGGCTACGTCTTTATTGTGTTTTCATGAAATAATAACATAAATGACAGCACCAGCTCACAATATTTCAATTCCCCAACTTCTTAAACCAGATTTTCTAATTTCTGTTATTAAATAGCTTTCCACAAGCCTCTTCAATTTGTGACTATTTCCATTAAGACATCAGGCTACTGTTTTCTTCATAATTGGTATTAGTCATCTTGATTATTTTATAAGGCATAAACATCCTCCAAGGTGAATTTAAATTATTCTAGTTCTCTTGTCCTCTTTATTTTTCTCTGCATTTTGATTTTGAGAATGTAAGTGTAGTCCAAAGAAACTCAATAAGATGGAAGGTCACTTGCTCTTAGAATTCAGTGCTTTGTGTTTCTACAAGACACTCCTAATTAAAAAGCGAAGGACAGCAATGAGCTGCCTGTAACTCCCAGTATGGCTACTGTTGTCAGTAAGAGTTCTGAGGCAAATGCTATCAAAATGTTTTTGATGAAAAGCTATTTACTGTGGTTATGATTATTTTATAATTACCCAAATTAATATTCTCTCAAACACTATTTTCTAAGACTTCATATGCTCTCTTTATATTCTGCTCACTTTCCTTTGAAAAAGCAATTGTATCTATAATCATTGCTTGCTGCATGCCTTTCTCATGTGCCCTTGAGGGCAGCTCTCTCAGAACACGGAGACTAAAGTTATTCCTTTGCATCTCTGTGTCTTAATATTGGCATATATCTTGGTATATATTGTGATCTACGAATAAGAAAAACATAAATAAATTTAGATGAATATTTTGGTCCTGATCTGCAACCAATATCTAAAATTGTCACTAATCTTAAAATCTATTTTATTCATTTACCCCATTTATGCAACATATTGAAATAAAAATGATTATTTCAGCTTATGCTTTCTAAAGTATTTTCATAAATAATTCATAATTAATGTTACTTATGTTTAGTTGTGTTGTATATATTTGTGATCTCAAGATGGGGAGGAGAATTTTCCAAAATGTTTGCACTTAATAATTTTTTCTCTCAGGCTTTATATTCAATATAAGCATTTTTTGTTGTTTGTTTAATTGAAGGAGTGCACTGAAAGTTTTAGGTACTTGATGAGGCATTTGTTCATCTATGTCAGTACAAAAATATATGAATGATCTGCAATCCTATCACTCTTTAAGCATTTTGTTTTCAGATTTGCTTAGATATGATTAAGATAAATAGGAATGAGAATATATATAAAATAAGATGAATCTATAAATTTTTGCCCCAGAGGATAAGTCTAATTTTACTAATATATATATAGGACAGCATAATATCAAAATGAGCTCAAGCATACATGTTAGTATTTGGTTTCTGTAAATACCAGGAAAACACAATAATTCAGTAATACATCTTCTCTGAATATTAAAAGACATTTCAATTCCAAATTAAGATGTCTCATGTTATTCTACAAAAACTTCAATAACAAAGCAAGACAGATGCATAAGCATATATGAACACTATGTCTGATGTTGGACTTTAGCCTCCATATGCTTATGCACACACATGTAAACACACTCACACACACACACACACACACACACACACACACCTGCTTTATAAACAATGCATTTAAAGGAAATTTTGAGAATTTGACTATCAAACTGCAGATATGTAGAAAACAGTGAATGCCTTGAGACAGGAACAAGACTATTCCTGAAGATAATGCCATGAGCATGTGGAAGACAGTCGTGAAAAAAAAAAAAAAAGAAGCTTGGTAGAGCAAGCATGGAATGGAGAGAAATACAGGAGATGCTTAACATCATGTCGGGATGAAATTTGCTGAGGATGATGACAACTTCCTTAGTGAGAACTTGAAGTAAATCTTCTTTCTGTGTGCCTATATACATAATACATACATACATACATACATACATGCATACATATCAATAAATATAGAGAGACAGACAGACAGACAGAGTTTGTGAGTTTCTTAGTTTTATTGTGCCAGATGCAAATCTATTTTCTTACTTGGAGCATTGAATTGGAGTCTATGCATTTTTAAGATTAGTCTACAGGATTGTCCCATGTAACAATAAATAAAACATTATAGGGTCAAATGTTTGATGTATTTATGGATATCATAAACACACACATAAACATATATAGATATAGATATAAAGATATAGATAGACATATAGATACACACACATATGTGTATGTCAGAGAGATGAATGCAAATATTGGACCTATTGAATACATTAAAATCATTTTATATGTTCTTTCTAAGATTAAATTTCTAACCTAGAAACAACAAATTTTAAAAATCTGGAATTAAATATAAGCTTGATTCTGATAATTAATCATTGTATCATCCAACCAGGATTCCCCTTATTTTGTGTTAAAATTGAGTAATAACTCATAAAAATATACTGTGCTACCTTACTACTATAGGAGGAAGACATCTCATTAAAACATGTTAAACAATCTATAACAAGCAGTTATATGTGAAGAACTTAAGAATGCATATAATGATTTTTAAAATATTAAGAGAATTTAATGTTTGTGGCATAGTGTTTTCCAGAAAGATTACCCTTACTCAGTAAAATGTACACAAAATATGACAAAAACTTTATTTTGTTCTTGTTTCCCGATTCAGTGATCTATCTTAATGCCATAAATCATTTCACAAAGTTTCCCTGTTGACTGACGAACAAATTAAAGTAGCAATTCTTAAAATGGAAAGAAAAAATCTGGTAAGATCAATAAATGTACTTTAGCAAAATCAAGGAATAATTTATCTTTCTTAGAATTTTAGCACCAGCTTATTTCTTTCTTCGGTTGCAGCTAATCCATACATCCTGACTAACTGCATGATAAATTTTATTCTTGACATGTGCACGGGATAGATCTCTTAATAATGAGAAACACATCTCTCATACAAGCTGCACTATTTAGTATAAGCCAGTGAAGCTTCCTGCTAACTCACTCCTCGTTGGCATTCTTTCAGACAGGAAGAATTGCTGGACAATTGAAACATCCACAATTTGAGAAAAGGACTTGAATCACTCTAAATGCAAGGGAAAGGAATGATAATTTTCCATTTCTTACCTGTCTCTATGCTGGAAAAACAGCCTGTTCCTCGGTTGCATATTATTCTTCCTTCCTCTAAGAGTGTTGGAGAGGGAGAACAGGACTGCAGAATGAGGAGGTGGTGTGAACTAATGTATGAACTAATAGTAAAACTAAGGTAGACTTGTCTTAAAAGCTGCTTATATTATTACCATTATTAAGTCAACAAGTAGAAGTACTTAAAACACAAGTACACAGGACACCCAAAACTGTATGAATATTATATAGATGTTTTTCTGCTCATCCATACCTAGAATAAAGTTTTATGTACAATCCAGTATACTAATATATTGTTAATAGCTTGTGAGGCAGTGGTGGTACCTTCCTTTAATCCCAGCATGCAGGAGGCAGAGGCAGGCAGATCTCCTTGAGGTTAAGGCCAGCCTGGTCTACAGAGCATGTTCCAAGGTAGACAGGGCTTCACATCGAAACCCTGTCTCAAAAATCAAACACACAGACAAATAGACAAACAACTCATAAGACACTGGCAGTAAAAAAGAATAATTATAACTATGTTACTTTAAATTAAATTTACAGTTTTACAGAATAATGAGAGTTTTGTCTCATTCTTGACCTGACATTCTTCCTTTTATGAGGATGTGAAAGATAAAATGAAGTTAAGTGAAAGTGAGACATTGCCATTATTCAGAGACAGCACTGCATTTACTACTTACTTCAGAGGAACCTGGAGTGAACACATGACTACCACAGCAATAAATAAGTGAGAGACAGTGAGGTAGGGCCTGCTGTAGGATGCAACTTGCAGACAGGATAGTGGAGATTGGTAAAATATATCATTACATCACTTAGACCCTTGTTGGATTCTCAGACTTTGTCCAAGGCACAGTTCACCATCAGTAAAGGGAGGTGCAGAAAGCAAAATCAAGTATCAGTGGAAATATTCCATTTTCCACTATTGACATATAGTACCTGTATGCCCTACCTGCCATCTGATAGCCATGTATCTGATAACCATGCCTTTACATTCATCAATCAAACTTCACTCAAGCCCTATTTGTTCCACATCTTCAAAACATCATGCTATCTTTTTATACTTATTCTCTACATCCCTGTTAGGTTAAGGTTTTTATTTGGAAGAGTGTCTTATTTATATTCCCAGACAACACAATCAAACCACTTTTAAAAATATCTGCAAAAGTAATGGCCTTAAAAACAAAACATGTTATTGTATTGTCACCAAAAGTATTGTTGCTACTGTTAACCAATTTGCCAGCTTGGTGGAACTTGGTTATTGAATACTTTCAATGTAGGAATAGCCTAATTATGCAGTATTCTTGAAGTGTCACAAAATTAAATCTTTCCATACCATTCACCAACCAAAACTGACTGTTGACTGCTCTGATGCTTTTCAATCTAACTCATTTCCTCAGTGTTAAAAAATAGTAACACAACACATGGAGAAACTCAACACTGGCTTTTTCTTCATGAAATATAATACTGTGTTTGTCCACTCTTTTCTATATATATGGACTTTCAGTAACTAATTTAAAGCCCAAGAGTATGAAATATCATACTTCAGTAAACATATAAATTGAACAACTAGACAGCTCACTGTGTTTGGGTATCTGTGTACATTGGATTTTTAAACATTCTTTTCTCCAAAATATTAACTATTTCTCTGGAAAATGATTTTAGTTATTCTTTTATAAATATAGTATCTTATATTAGAGCAAGGTATTTTGTGTTTATTATATTTCATGGTTCAGAGAGATACAATAATTATACAAAAATGCAGTCTGTGAAAAAAATAAGGCAGTATTCATAATACTAAATAGACTGTAAGAAATATGGGAGTGTATGAACAGGGCATAGGAGCAACTGTGAATAAAATTGAGATGATCAAATTATAAATAATGTGAATCATAAACCAGCAATTCTTGACTATTATCTGGAGAAACAAATCAATAGCATGATTTTATGCACACATAGCTATTTGGAATAATAAATAAATTGGATAAAAATAACAATTATTTCTTCAGTAGCTGTTTCATTAATGAAATGCAGGAAAACAGAGAAGATGTTTCATTTTTAGATCATTGCTTCAATAATTGTCATATTAGACCTCTGGAGGGATTTAAATTCGTGAGGAAGATTTAGAGCACAGAAACAAGATACCCATTAGAATATTGTAGTGGGAAGGGGAGATATTGCAGTGAGCAAAGCACTTTCTGTACAGCAAGGTACAGTTCAGAACATCAAAATACACATTTAATTATGGCATTTCTTCTGTGTTATCAACATTAACTCTCTTTCCCTTCTAATCGCAATGGGGAGAAAAAGCCAGTGTGACATGCTGGCAGAAAGCTGTTCAAATGTTTCCTTTCTTAGTAGAGATTTTCCCCTAGAGCCTGCGGTTAGTAGAGAGTAAGTCCTGCAGCACTCAGATTTGTCCCAATGGGACCTGTGTCCCACATTCTACAGACTCATCCGATTACAAATGTGTATAATTATAATTATAAGTTACATTAGTGGATATAATCTGTTTAAGACCATTAGAAATAGATGATCGCTAATTACACGGAACAAAAGAAAAAATATTTTAGAGAATATTGGTATCATAGTTTCAGTTGTTAACTGGATAAAGTCAAGAATCATCTCTGGATGAAGTCTCAATTGAGGGACTACCTGGATTAGGTTGTCCTGCGGTATCTTTGATGGGTGAGTGTTGTCTTGATTTTTAAATGACATAGAAATTCCCAGTCCACTGTGAGGGGCACTATTCCTAGGCAGTCATAAGCTAAGAAGAAAACTAAGCATGAGCCTTTGTGCAGCTATCAGACAGCATCTACGTGGTTTGTGTCTTCAGTTCCTGCTTGAGTTCCTGTCCTGATTTCATTTAGTGATAGACCATTTCATGTGAGCCAAAACTTTCTCTTCCCTATGTTGCTTTTGTTGGTGATGCTTGCCATAGCAACAGAATAAAATTAGAGCACCTGACAGCACACTTTAGCAAAGTGGTTTTCACTGTAGATCACAAACATGCACAGTAAATTAGGACATGATGAGAAAAAAATTTAATCTATGCAGTATGCTCACTGATGCGTGACCTCAAAATCAAACCATGAGAAAATATTAAACAAAACTAAATTGAGAGAGTTCACAAAACAAGTGATCAGTGTCCTTTCAAGATAACAGGGTTGTGAAAGCCAGTCTCCTCAAAAATTGGGGAAGTCGTGGGTGGAGCAAAACCCAAAATTCAATATGGTAGCCAGCAATGTTTTCTACAGTATTAAAAGTCATTAGAGTGGCAAAACAATGAATTCTAAAAAAAAAAAAAAAAACAAAACAAAAAAAAAAAACAAAAAAACAAAAAAACTATAGTTTTGTTATCTGTAAAAAAAAAAAAAACCTATAGTTTTGTTAATTCAGATGGAAAAGTAGTTGGTTTTATTATATGTCCTCATAAGGGGAAATAGGATAAAAGACACATGGGAACTCTCTATCTACTCCTTTGTAACTCTTCTACCAATATGTTAACATTTTGCCCCCAACTCCCCTTCTCTCCCTCTGTCCCTGTCTCTCCCTCTTTCTCTGTCTCTGTCTCCTCTCTCTCTCTCTCTGTTCTTGAAGATTAAGGTAAACTAAAATAACTATTTTTTTTCTTGAGATCATGGATAGTGAATTCTTTAACATTATACATCACTGAACAATGTGTTTATATTCCAAAATATTCCTGAAAAAATACTGTTCCGGTTCCTAGGAGATTGTGATGTGGCCTTTCTGTTTGTAGTCTTTAATAAGTCTTTTATTTCTAGTTGATTTGTTGATACCTTTTCCCTTAGTACTCTGGGCTATTCCTTTAGAAACATTTCTTAGGGTTTCATGGTGGTATTTACTAGTATTTTGTGCCTTTGGATGACTTTTTCTACATCTTTGTCTCGCTGAATTTAAGCAAGGGATTAGTCATCTGAATTCTAATTCTTATTTGACACATTTTGTTGTACAGTGCTGAAACTGATATCCATGATTCTGAAATTAATAAGTGAATGTCCTTCTTCATCCAGTCCCTCCCAAGAAGACATTAACATTGAAGCATAATCTTCAAGGACAAGGATTTTTCACATTTACTGAAATACACAAGGGATGCTAGGGGCTTATCAGATAAGCTAAATTTAAACTGCCTGATAATTTAAATGAGAAATTCTGTTTGAAGCTCTGTCATGGGAACTGCTCTAATTCCCACACTACTTGACCGCTTCTTTCTGATCTTTTTGATTTTAGATAGTCTACCTTTCTGTACAAAATCCATGATTCCTTCTACTCCACAGTAGCAAGACATGATTTTTCTTCATTGTTTCTTTCAACATCAAAAAGAAAATAAAGAGGAGATTATTGGTTACTGCTTGTTTGAACAATTTGTAGCTGGTCAGTAAGAGTAAAGTTGGAGTAAAGATGCAGATGTCTTAGTTTTAATAAACTCATGAGATTTTTCTCTTTGAAATTGTAAGCATGAGGAGCTCAGTTTTTCCTATAACGTGTGGAAAAACCTCAGACTAGCATAGGAGATACTCAGCATAAGTGTCTTCACTCCATAGCTTCCATGCAAAAATCCAGAGTCTCACCATCTGCTTAAATAAGAGCTGGAACAGTTATCATCATAATTGCACTTAAAGAAAATATACTGCTAACAAATTTTAATGTTGATGAAATTCTGATAGGTTTTGGTATTAGAACACTTCATTAAAAGTTTTATCCAGATGTCCCCCTAGAAAATCATTTGGTGGACACCTTTTTTTCCTTTTTATTGCAATTAATTAATTTGTTTATGTACTTTACAGCCCTATTGAAGCCCCCACATTCCTCTCACTCTCCTATTACCTCCTCAGAATGCCCTATCCCTTCCTCTTCTCCTCTTGAGATATGAGATGCTCCCCACACCCAGTTATCAACACACACAGGTACATCAAGTCACTAGGGAACTAGGCATATCCTCTTCCACTGAAGCTAGACAAGGCATGCCAGTTAGTGAAATAGAATCCACAGGGAGAAAACAGAGTTAGGAATAGCCCCAACTTCAGTTCTTGGGTGATCTGCATAAAACCAAGCTGCTTATCTGATACATATGTGAGGGAGGCCTAGGTCTAGCCCTTGTGTGCTCTCTAGTTGATGGTTCAGTCTCTGGGAGTTCCTAAGGCTCCAGGTTTGTTGCCTCTGTTGGAATTCTTATGGAGTTCCTAACTCTTCTGGGATGGGTCCATCAATCCTTCTCCCAACTCTTTGAGAAGAACCCTAAAGCTCCATCTAATGGTTAGCTGTGTGTCTCTCATCCTGCTTTAGTCAATTCCTAGGTAGAGCCTCTAGGAGGACAGTTATGATAGGCTCCTGTCTGCAAGCATTACAGAGTATCATTAACTGTGTCTGGGATTGGTTCTTGGCCATGGGATGGGTCTCAAGTTGGGTCAGTCATTGGTTAGCTCTTCTCCCAGTTTCTGCTCCATCTTTGTCCCTACACTTCTTGTAGACAGCAAAAATTTTGGGTCAAAGATTTTATGGGTGGGTTGGTGTCTTATCTCTCAACTGGGAGTCATGCCTTAGCTATAAAAGATGGATACTTCTTCAGTTACCACATCATCCAATGCTAGGATTCTCAGATAGAGTTCCACTCAGATCCCCTGGAGCATCTTCCACCTCAGATCTCCGGCATGTTCTATAGATACGCACCCCATGTCCCTGTCAATATCTACGTACTATCCTGGCCTCCTGTCTCTCTTCGGCTCTCCCTACACCCGATTTCTACCCCTTTTCCCCTTTCCATACCCTTTTCTATCCAGTTCCCTCCCTCTTTTCAACTCCAAAAAAAAAAAAAGGTATTTTATTCCTCTTTCTGATGAGATTCAAACATCCTCTCTTAAGCCATCCTTGCAATTTAATTTCTTTGTGTCTGTAGATTGTAGCTTGGGTATCCTGTACTTTATGGCCAATATCCATTTATCAGTGAATACATACCATGCTTGTCCTCTGGAGTCAGAATTACCTCACTCAGGATGATTTTACTAGTTCCATCCATTTGCCTGCAAATTTCATGATGTTCTTATATTCCATTGAGTAAATGAACCTCACCTTCATAAGAAAAAATCAAAAAACTGAGGATAGCTAAAATAACCCTATACAACAAAAGAACTTAAGGTTCTCCATTTCTGATTTCAAGCTGTACTAACAGCAAAAGTGATAAAAAAAAAAACTGTATGATACTGTTATAGAAACAGACAATTTGATCAATGGAATCAAATCAAAGACCCAGAAATCAAAGACACACACCTACTGATAATAGATGTTTGACAAAGAAGCCAAAACTATTATTTGGGAAAAAGAAAGAATCTTCAACAAATGGTCATGGTATAACTGGGTGTCTGTATGTAAAAGAAGGCAAATAGATACATATTTATCACCCTGAACAAAACTCAAATCCAAGTGGGCCAAAGACCTCAACATAAAAATAGATACACTATGTATTTTGGATATTAGTCCTCTATGGATGTGTGGTTAGTGCAGATATTTTTTTTCCCAGTATGTAGGTTGCCAATTTGTCTTATTGACTGTATCCTTTGCCTTACAGAAGCTTTCCAGTTTCATGAGGTCCCATTTATCAATTTTTGATCTTAGAGCATGAGCCTTTGGAGTTCTGTTTAGGAAACTTACCCCTATGCCAATGAGGTCAAAGCTTTTTCCCACTTTCTCGTCTACTAGATTCACTGTGTCTGGTTTTATGTTGAGGTCCTTGATCTACTTGGACTTGAGATTTGTACAAGGTGACAAATATTGGTCCATTTTCATTCTTCTACATACAGACAGCCAGTTGGACCAGCACCTTTATTGAAGATGAGTGCTTTTTTCCATTGTATATTTTTGGCATCCTTGCCGAAGGTCAAGTAAGTGTATGGTTTTATTTCTAGGTCTCCCATTCTATTCCATTGATCAGCATGTCTGCCTCTGTACTAATACTGTGCAGTTTTTATCACTATTGCTCTGTAGCAAAGCTTGAGGTCAGGGATGGTGATTTTCCCCAGCTGTTCTTTTATTGTTAGGAATTATTTTTGCTATTCTGGGTTTTTTGCTTTTCAAGATGAATTTGAGAATTGTTCTTTCCATGTCTTTAAAGAATTGTGTTGGGATTTTGATGGGGATTACATTGAATCTATAATTTGCCTTTGGTAGGATGGCCATTTTTTACTATGTTAATTCTGCCAATCCATGAGCATGGGAGATCTCTCCATTTTCTGAGATCTTCTTCAATTTCTTTCTTGAGAGAATTGAAGTTATTATCATACAGGTCTTTTCACTAGTTTGTTAGAGTTACCCCGATATTATAAATAATTTTTTATATTATTTGTGTCTATTGTGAAGGGGATTATTTCCCTAATTTCTTTCTCAAAAGAAAAAAGTTTATCCTTTATATAAAGGAAGACTACTGATTTATTTGAGTTAATTTTATATCTAGCCACTTTGCTGAAGTTGTTCATCAGAAGGAGAAGCTCTTTGGTAGAATTTTTGGGGTCACTTAAAGTTAATTACCAAAAAACCAAACAACTCAATCAAAAAATGGGGTATAGAACTAAACTGAGAATTTACAACCGAGGAATCTCGATTGACTGAGAAGCACCTAAAGAAATGTTCAAATTCTTAGTGATCAGAGAAAGCAAATCAAAACGACCCTGAGATTCCAAATAATACCAATCAGAATGGCCAAGATCAAAACCTCAGGTGGCAATACATGTGGGAGAGGATGTGGAGAAAGAGGAACAGTCTTCCACTGCTGGTGGGGATCGCAAGCTGGTACAACCACTCTGGAAATCAATCTGCAGGTTCCTCAGAAAACTGAAAATAGGTCTACCTGAAGACCCAGCTATACCACTCTTGGGAATATACCCAAAAGATATCCCACCATACCACAGGGACACATGTTCCATTATGTTCATACCAGACTTATTTGTGATCAACAGAAGCTGAAAATAACTCAGATGCTCCACAACAAAAGAATGGATACAGAAAATGTGTTTCATTTACACAATGGAATAATACTATTCCATAATTAGCTATTAAGAACTAGGACATCCTGAGTTTTGCAGGCAAATGGATGGAACTGGAAAATATCATCCTGAGTGAGGTAACTCAGACCCAAAATGACATGCATGGTATGTACTCAGTAATAAGTGGATATTAGCCCCCACACCCCAAAAAGGTACAGATTACCCAAGATATAGTCCACAGAACTCAAAAGGGTCAACAAGCTGAAGTGCCCAAGTGAGAACACCTCAGTCCTACTTGGGAGAGAGAAGAAAGCAATCACAAGCTGGGAGGGAGGGAGGGACCTGGAAGGGAAAGAGGATGGGGGAAGGGGTGTGAGGGGAAGAAAGGAACCTGATCTGGTATTGGGTGAGGGAAAAGGACTGAAGCCCTGAGGGCTATCAGAAAGAATGTAAACAGGCAACCTCAGGAAATGGAAGGTTAGGAGGACCCTCCAGAATGCACCAGAGAGTTGGGGTTTGAGAGACTCTCAGGACTCAAACGAAATGCCTGACAGTAGAGAGAGGAAACTTATTGAGCCTGCCTCCAGCAGGAAGACAGGACATCAAGTGAGGCATGGAGTTGCCATCCCACAGTTACATCTCTGACCCATAATTGTTCCTGTCTGAAAGAATTACAGGTATAGAAATGGAGCAGAGCTGAGAAAAAGAAGGTCCAGGGACAGGCCCAAACTGGCCTCCAGCTCAAGGGGAGGTTCCAAGGATTGACACTATTATTGAGGCTATGTAGCATTCACAAAAAGGGACTTATCATGACTGCCCTCCGGAAGACCCAACAAGCAGCTGAAAGAGTCAGATACAGATATTTGCACCCAACCAATTGACAGAAACAGCTCATCCCTGTATTGAATTAGGGAAGGCTGAAAGAAGCTGAGGAGAAGGGAGGTCCTGTAGGAGGACCAGCAGTCTCGATTAATTTGGACCCCTGAGGTTTCTAAAACACTGGACCTCCAAACAGGCAGCATACACCAGCTGATATGAGGCCTGCAACACAATGCAGTAGATGACTTCTAGTTCTGTGCTCATTTAGAGATGATGCACCTAACCCCCAAGAGACTGTAGTGTGCCTAACCCTCAAGAGACTGATGTGGGGTGGGTGATAGGGACATCCACATGGAATCAAGGGGGTGGGGAGGAGGTATGGGATGTAGAACAGTTGGAAGGTGAATCAGGAGGGGGGATAAAATATGGAGTGTAAAAAAAAATACTTAAAAAAAGAAAATAAATTATCCAAGGCAAATAAATAAGTAAATAGATGAATAGATAAATAAATAGATAAATAGGTAGATAGATAGATAGACAAATAAATAAATAGATGAATAGATAAATAAATAGATAAATATATAGGTAGACAAATAAATAGATGAATAAATAAATAAATAGATAAATAGATGTATAGACAAACAAATAAACTGGATATACTAAATCTAGTAAAAGAAAAGTAGGGATAGCCTTGAAAACATTGCTATAGGAGACAGCTTTATGAACAGAACAAAAACCAGCTCAGGCTCAAAGATCAACAATTAATAAATGGGACTTGATGAAGCTGAAAATCTTCTGTAATACAAAAGACACCATCAATAGGACTGAACAGATTACTAAACTAACAGCCTACAGATTGGGGACAAATCTTCACTGATCCTACGTCTAACAAAGGGCTAATATCCAAAATATAGAGTTAAGCAGAATTCTCAACAGAAGAATCTCTAATGGCCAGGAAACACTTAGAGAAATGTTCAACGTTCTTATTCGTCAGGGATATTGAAATCAAAATGATCCTGAGATTTCCTCTTCCTCTCTGATGCAGATCAGAATGACTAAGATAAAAAACTCAAGTGACAGCACATGACGGCAAAGTTGTGGAGCAAGGCAAACACTCATCCATTGCTGGCAGGAGTGCAAATTTGCATAATCTCTCTAGAAATCAACTTAGCAGTTCCTCAGAAAATTCAGAATGGTTCTACCTGAAGACCTAGCTACACCCCTCCTGAGCATATACCCAAGGCGCTCCACTGTATCACAAGAACACTTGCTCCACTATGTTCTTAGATGCTTTGTTTGAAATAGCTTCAAACAGGAAACAACCCAGATATCACTTAGCCAAAGAGTGAATAAAGAATATGAGGTTCGTTTATACAATGGTGGTCACATTTTTAGAAACAAGATAGTTTCTTTGGACCCCAATTGAACTCTTTCTTACAAACCAAATGACAGTAAATGAATCAAATCACATGGATGTTTTCAAAACACCACCTCCCCAGGCATACCAAAGAGCTAAGTAAATAATAATGGCTGAAAAATTTTAATATGGTAGCAGAGAGAACCCTGGCTTTCAGGTTGTGCCTAATAACAAGATGGCATTTGAAGGGTATAATGAGAATGAACACAAACTTAATTCAAACCAAGTGTGATGATTACTTGTAATCTTGGAATTTTTAACTTAATGTTCATCTCAGTGCTGTCTCTATATGTGTAATCACTCACTGTGATAAGTAAATGTGACAAAGAACACCTACAACATGTATAATTTACTCTCTGACACAAGACTACAGTTTTGACATATATTAGTTTCCTGGACTTGTTTATCGGTATTTGGTACAGTTATCTCAATGTAGATGAGTGAGGAACTGACTCATTAAAATTTATCACATAGCGATTGAAACAATTTTCTTACTGTTTCAAAAAGTTTTAGTAATTACTTTCTAATCAATACAAAGAAATATTTATGATACTCCAAACAATAACTATATATATATATATATACATATATATATATATATATGTGTGTGTGTGTGTGTGTG
Organism: Mus caroli; assembly: GCF_978045245.1. Lineage (NCBI taxonomy): Eukaryota > Metazoa > Chordata > Mammalia > Rodentia > Muridae > Mus > Mus caroli. The sequence continues at coordinate 65,441,071 of NW_028227269.1, read as the reverse complement.
TGTGTGTGTGTGTGTGTGTGTGTGTGTGTGTGTTACATATATATTCTGGCATTTGAAGGGTATAATGTGAATGAACACAAACTTAATTCAAATCAAGTGTGATGATCACTTGTAATCTTGGAATTTTTAACTTAATGTTAAAAATTAAGTGGGGCATCAGTGGGATACATATTATACATACATACACACACACATACAGAAACATTCTCTACACATATAAAAATATTCACTTCACATGTAGAAGAGAGACTTGGGTATTTCATTATGGATAGTATATTAGTTAGGTTTCCTATTGCTGTGATTGAATATCATGACCAAAGCAACTGGAAGAGAAAAGGTTTATTTGGTTTACCATTACATATTAATGTTCATCTTTGAAGTAAGTTAAAACAGGTCCTGAAATAGGCAGGAACCTAGAGGTAGATACTGATAAAGAGTACATGAAGGGGTGCTGTTTACTGGCTTGCTCCTCCTGGTTTGTTTAGCTTACCTTTTTTTTTTTTTTAGATATTTACTTATTTACATTTCAAATGTTGTCCCCTTTCCTGCTTTCCCCTCTGAACACCCCCTATCTCCTACCCCCTTTCTCTGCTCATCAACCCACCCATGCTTACTTTCTTAAAGAACTCAGAACCACCAGCCCAGGGATGGTAGGATTCTCCCACATTGATCAACAATTAATAAATAACCTACAGGCTTGCCTAAAGCTGGACACTATGAATGAATATCCTCAGTTGAGCTTCCTCGTCTCTGATGACTATGTCTTGTGGCAAGTAGACACAAATCTAGCCTGCTGAGATAAAAAAAGAAGTAGTATAGTGAACAGTTGGGATTAAGCCCAGGCTGAACCTGTCTATCTCCCAGTGTTTTGATCTAGGGTGTCTTTCTAGTAGGGATTCTAAGTATCAACTTTAACCCAGTCCTTCTGGCTAGACTGCAACAGTGGTAGCAAACCTTGTGCCTTTCATCTTGAGAAATTTGGAATACTGAGAAGGAAAAAATTATTTGTCATATAGAATTTTGGCTAAATGAGTGTTTTATTCATTTATTATTTTTTATTAAAGCAAGTAATGTTTTTATTTTAGAAGTATCTCTCTTTTTTCTTGGATATTTTCTTTATTTACATTTCAAATGTTATCTCCTTTCCTGGTTTCTCCCCCACCCCCAGAAACCCCTATCCCACCCCACTCCTGCTTCTATGAGGGTGCTCCCCCACCAACCCACCCACTCACTCCTACCTTCCCTGGCATTTCTCTACACTGGGGCATCATGCCTTCACAGGATCAAGGGCCTCTTCTCCCATTGATGCCCAACAGGGTCATCTTTTGCTACATATTTGGCTGGAGCCATTGGTCCCTCCATGTGTATTCTTTGGTTGGTAGTTCAGTCCCTGGGAGCTCTGGGGAAGAGAGTTCTGGTTGGTTGATATTGTTGTTCTTCCTATGTGGTTGCAAACCCCTTCAACTCCTTCAGTCCTTTCTCTGACTCCTCCATTGGGGATCGGTGCTCAGTCCAATAGTTGGCTGTGAGCATCTGCCTCTGTATTTGCCAGGCTCTGGCAGAGTCTCTCAGGAGACAGCTATATCAGGCTCCTGTCTCCATACACTTCTTGGCATCCACAATAGTGCCTGTGATTGGTGGCTGTATATGGGATGGATCCCCAGGTGAGGCAGTCTCTGGATTGCCTTTCTTTCAGTCTCTGCTTCACACTTTGTCTCCATATCTCCTCCTGTGGGTAGTTTGTTTCCCCTTCTAAGAAGGACAGAAGCAGCCACACTTTGGTCTTCCTTCTTCTTGAGCTTCATGTAGTCTGTGAATTGTATCTTGTGAATTCTAGGTTCTGGGCTACTATCCACTCTTCAGTGAGTGAATACCATGTGTGTTCTTTTGTGACTGGATTACCTCACTCAGGATGATATTTTCTAGTTACATCCATTTTCCTAAGAGTTTCATGAACACACATTGTGCCTTTCAACTTGAGAAATTTGGAATACTGAGAAGGAAAAAAAATATTTGTCATATAAAATTCAAGCCAAATGACTGTTTTATTCCTCTCTCTCTCTCTCTCTCTCTCTCTCTCTCTCTCTCTCTCTCTCTCTCTCTCTCTCTCTCTCTCTCTCTCAATTTTATGTTATCTCTCACTTTGTGGATACTTTAGGGGAAAAAGTGAAGACTGAGGGATGACAAATTGTGGGGTATATGAGACATAACCAATTAGATAACTTACAGAACTACACTTACCGAGTACATGAGACAAGAAGCGGGAAGCAGAGAAGAGTAGATGGGGGAAGGAAGGAAAACAACTGAAGGGAGAAGAGCTGTGATCGTGGTAGGGCAGGGACACAAATCTCTACACATGTGCATGAACATTACAGGATAGAACCTAATATGTTACATGCAAACTTAAAATTTTAATAAAAGAAAAATAGGTTTAAAAATATAAATGTTACAAATGGAGTTTAGTAGAGATGCTTCAGTGAACATCTTCATTCCTGTTAAGATAAAGTCCCCCAGCAAGTAGGTACTCAAATTGCATTGGTGATGAGAGAAAGGCCAGAAAGAACAGGATCTTTGCTATAACGTGTCCTTGGATGGTTGGGAAAATAGTTATTTGGTTATAGTTTGATGGCTACTATACAGTTAGTTTCCCTGACTCTACTTTCCATTAATTTTTATTTTTATTCTTGAAATTGAAAAGCTCCCCTTGCATCTAAAGCAATATGAAACAATACTCCCAAACTATCTCCTCAAAGAATGGTTCTTCTTTTTTCCAGAATAAGAAACAGAATTCTATGATGCTATCCTTTTTATACAATTAGTTGTCTCCCTGTTTATTCTCTCTTTATCACATTTCCATCACATAGAGGCAAATGGAAGTGTGTGTGTTTGTGGGTGAACAATATGTGCATTATGTTAGAAGGGCATTTTCACCTAGCAAGGTCTGTAACATCCACAAGTCCATGCAACAAAGGCTAGAGTGAGCAAAGTTCTTTCATAATATTCAGAGTCTTGCATAAAATTGAACCACCTGGACAAATTTCTCTTTTCATCAGCTCAGAATTCTAAAGTCTGTGCTTTATAGTCCTGTTCAAGAAGAAAATGCTAGTGTATATTTAGGTGAATCTTCTTTGCTCTTTGCTTCCCTCTTGGCATCACTCCCCTCATTATACCGTCCCCTCCTCCTCAGACCACATGCCATTTCTTTCTTTTCATTTTACTTCTTTGTCTTCTGAGCTAAAGACCTTTTATATTAACTGAGTACCTAAATATTACTGAAATATTTAAATTTTGGATTCACAGTCAATCCTGACATGCTTAAAATAGAACACCAGGAGCTATTTTAAATCCAGTCTGTTTCTCTTCTTTCCATTGGAAGTTTTTATCATTCATCTTTGTCTTGTTCCAGGAGCATATTACTATGGCAGACTTATTTCTGAAAAGATGCCTGTCAATTGACATTTCAATTACCACATTTACATTGCTTGAGTTGATTTCAATGTAGCATCATTTTTATGAACATTATTTTTAAAAGTCTTTATAATTTTTGTGTAAAAAATTCATTAATTTATTTCCTGCTTAAAATTAATAAAGGGTATTAACATAAATGTAGACTATGTATTTTATAGTGGTGTTTGCGCAGGTATATGAATGCATCTAGCTATTGTATTATATCTTCTTTTGTATTCATTTACCTGCTAAATAAACTATCACTTGAACCATTTTACTAAGAAAAAATTTTTGTGAAAGGACTATTATATTATTTTTATTGTTTGTAACATAAGTCAATATATATTATTGACCATCTGTGTTTAATTTATATAATAAAATATATACAATTCTATATTATTATCTTTGTATATTTAATTTTTATGGTCAGTCTTTTCCTTGAGGAGAATTCAACCTCTTGTAAGTATGACTGACTCTATAGAAAACAGATCCCATTCATCTGTAGAAAAATGATTCCCTTTGGATTACCAAATCTATTCCACACATGATACACACACACACACACACACACACACACACACACACAAACACACACATATACTTACGTACATACTTACGTACATACATACGTACATACATACATACATACATATATACATACATGTATCCTATATATATATTTCTGGCACAAATAGAGCTAATGCCAAAGTTAAGCCATACAATATGACTATAATTAACCCAGAGACTGAAACATTCTTCTCTTTTACTATATTCATCTTTTTTCGAAGTAAATTGTTTATTTTAGTTAGCATACCAATAAATGTTTCAGGATGGCATTGTCATATATTTTCTTTCTTTACTTCTCCTTTCCCCTCCCTATGTGGCCTGTGTTTCTTTTCTCTTAAACAAACGCAGTCCACTTCCTCCATTCACTTTACAGTATTATATTACTAACTGTTCCCTTTCTTGAAACTTACCCTCCTCTCTTTATGGTATACTCTCTAGTTTCATATTTATATCTCTATCTTTAGAGATAGAGATAGATATAGATAGTAAGATAGATTGATATAGGAATATATAGATATAAATAGATATAGATCTATCCATAGAAATATGAACATCTAGGATCTACATATAAAAGAAATCATTCAATAGCTGTCAGTTATGCCATTTAATGTCATGATTTTCAGAGGCGTACACTTTCTTGAAATTTTCAGTTTTGCTGTTCTTGCAGATGAAATTATAATGTATATAGATACTGCATTTTTTAGTATCCATTCAATTATTAGAAGGTATATAAGGTGTTTTATTTTTGTTTTATTATGAATAGAACATCAATGACTATGGATGTGAAATTATTTCTGTGGTGTTATTTAGATTCCTTTGCATAAAAGCCCAGGAATGGTATAGTTAGGTCATATAGTTGTTCTAGTTTATTGTTTTACTTATGAACACTCTTGCCATGCTAATTTTCATAGTAGCTGAATTGTTTCAAATGTGCATAAACATAGCATAAAGGTTTCTCTTTTCCTACATCCACCACAGCATTTAAAAAAAATAAATTTTATTATATTTTTCACTTATTCACTTTACACTCCAACTCACTGCCTCCATCCTGGCCCTTCCACATCATGCCCCTATGTGCCCCTGTCCTCTTGTCTGAGTGGATAAGACTTCTGGGTATCCTCTACCCTGGCACTTCAAGTTTCTGTAAGGCTAGGACCTTTGGGACTCTAAGAGTCTTTTATTTTCTTAGTTATGGTTTTATTGATGTAAAAACACACTATGACACTATGACCATAGTAATTCTTATAAAGGAAAACATTTAATTGGACCTGGCTTACAGTTTCAGATGTTTAGTCCATTATCTTCATGACAGAAAGCATGGCAGGATGCAGGCAGACATAGTGCTAGAGAAGGAGCTGAGAGTTACACATCTAGAGCCACAGGTAGCATAAGGAGACTGTGCCACACTGGGCATTGCTTGAACATCTGAGACCCTCCACAGTGACACACTTCCTCCAAAAAGGCCACACCTACTCTAACAAGGCCACACCTCCTTTTTTCCATTTTTCTATCATTCTTTTTTTTTCTTTTTTTATTAGATATTTTCTTCATTTACATTTCAAATGCTACCCTCAAAGTCCCCTATAACTTTCCCCCACCCTGCTCCCCAACCCACCCACTCATGCTTCCTGGTCCTGGCATTCCCCTGTACTGGGGTATATAATCTTCACAAGACCAAGGGCTTCTCCTCCCATTGATGACTGACTAGGCCATCCTCGGCTACATATGCAACTAGAGACACAGCTCTGGGTCATATTGTTGTTCCTCCTATAGGGTTGTAGAGCCCTTTAGCTCCAACAATGAAAGAATATACATAGGCTGTACTTAGGCCTCCCCATACATATGTAGCAGATGTGCAGATTGGTCTTCATGTGGGTCACAAACAACTGGAATGGGGACTACTGCAAAAGCTGTCAGCACAGCATTTTTTATCATTTGTATTCTTAATGAGAGCCACAAAGGCTAGGTGAGATCAAATTTCAAAGTTCTTTTAGTTTTTAATGCCCTGATGGCTGAAGCTTTTGAATGATTTTTTTTATATAAAATAACTGTTAGTTATTTGAATTTCTTTTTCTGAAAACCATGGTTCCAGTGTGAAATCTCATTTATTGATTGACAGTCTTGTTCTTTTGATCTTTATTTTATTCAGTTCTTTATATAGTCTGAATCGTAACATATTCATCTGAAATATAGATGACAGAATTTTTGTACCATTCTCTAAGCTATATTTTCACTTTTCTGACAGAATTATTTTGTCATACATATGGTTTTGAATTTCAGATAATCACATTTGTCAATTATTGGGTTATTCCTAGTGCCAGTAGAATCCTATTTGAAAATAAGTTCATGCCGATGTTTGCATCGTGAAGCATTTTCTCTATGTTTTTCTTTGAACACACTCAACATTTCATATGCTGATAAAAGGTCTTAGATCCATTTTGAATTGATTTTTCTGCCTGCTGAGACACACTGATCTTATTTGATTTTTCTTGCAATATTGCCAGCACAACGTATCAAATAAACATTTTTCCAGTGAAGCTTTAATACTTTTGTCAAAAATTAGGCATCCTTAAGTGTTTGGGGTCATTTTGTTTTTCTACCTGCCATTCTGTATGCCAGTAACCAGACTGACTTTGTCCCCATGGCTGTATAGTATAAGTTCAAGGGAGGAAGTGAGATTTCATCTGTGGATGTCTTTCTGCTTAGCATTGCTTTGGTTATCTGTGGTTTTTGTATCTTATATGAACTATAAAAATGTTATTTAGTTCTAAGAAAATGATTCAGAATTTTGATGAGAGTTTAATCTTGATAGGTTAGTCTTGATAGTGTAGCCATTTCTATAATATTAATTCTGCCAACCTAGGAGCAATGAAGTACTTTTTCAATGTCTAATGTCTTCCTGAATGTGTTATTTTCAGTGTCTTTTATTATAAATATTTTCCCTCTTTAAGGAGGTTCATTTCTAGACATGTTATAATTTTGAAGCTATTGTATATGGGGTATTTTTTTCTAATTCCTTCCTCAGGAAGGTTGTTAGTGGTTCACTCAAAAAAAATTGCATGTTGTTTTTCATCTTGTAATTTTACAGTAAGTAACACATCTAAAATTTTCCTGACGGAAGTCTTTTACATATGGAATCGTTCCACCTGCACATAAGGATGAGTTGGTTTTCATTCTTTTCCAATTTGAGTTTTCTGTTGTTGTGCTGATGTGAACATTCTTATATGCTCAGGTAGACTCTTGAGATGTAAGCTCCTGGGCAGACATAGTTAATACTTTGTTCTCATAATTGTTAAAACATGTGGTATGTTTTGAGCATTTTGCTTTCTTTGGTATATGGTCTTTGATTCCTTTGCATCAATTAATCTGAAATAAACACAGTTCCCAGCTTTAATAAGAACAGCTCCAAAGAAACTAAGAAATCCAAAACATCTTTGCTAAATTCTTATCTCAAGTAAACAATATTGATAATAAAGGCACTCAACATTATATTAGTCTGAAATCAACTTTTTTTGAAGATTACCTTTTGAGGATCCCTTTATTAAGAGTATCTCATTATATGTGCATATCAACATCGAATCCAGTTTGTCATGAGCATATGAGTAACTGATATATCTCTAAGTGAATGACTTGCTTGAAATTGTACCTCTTCGAATGAAGTATTAATTATTTCGATATATAACTGTCTCACTTTATTTTAATTTCTTCCAAATCTATCTTGGATCATTCTCTAATCTATAATTCCCATAAAGGACATGGAATAAATATTATTCTACTTTTTATATCCCAAATTCCTAAGTCCTTAGAGTCTAATAGTATTAAAACTTTTCGGAAATAGCTCCTGCACAGTAAGCTGAGTATGATGGCAGCATTACTGGCCTTGTGATTGTCCAATTCCTCTCATTTTATTTAGACCTAGGTTTTGTAAATTACGGGCTATAAAGTACGTGGTAGTAACATATTAATAAGAAATATTTTAAAATATTTTCTTAATGAAACCATTTGATGGATTGAATTTATATATCCCTTCAAAATATATATGTTGAAATATTAAGCATTCATTGTAATTTTACCAAGGTACTTGATTTGTGGATGGTAATCAGGCAATGAGTGTTGAGACCTCACAAATGCAATTAATAAGGTGATAAATGATGCTTGTCATTCTATGAGAGAACACAAAACAGACATCGTCTATAAGTGAGTAAGTAGGCTTTGCAAGACACTGCATACAAGTATCTCCATTTTGTAACTTCCAACCCTATAAATTTTAAGAATGTAGAATTTAAATATCTCTTTCTCATAAACCACTAATCAATTCTAGTTTATAAAGTAGTTCAAACACTCTAAAGAAGAAAAATGGTATCTAATTGGAGTGCCATTGTAAAAAAAAAAAATCCCCAAAACCTAGCAGTAGTTCAGAACTGGGTGGACTTTCTGAAACAGGAAAAAAATTTCACAATCTGCTGTAAGAAAAAAATTACATTTCTGTGAATACAACATTAGAGGAGATTCTGGTGGGAGTCAAAGACAATAAAAGGGTAGTAGTGAGAAATTCAGCTGTCTCAGAGTATACATGTATCATCCGGATCAGTATAGAAGAAAAATGTGGCCAAAACTAGCTTTTCTGATGAAAACCTAGACAGAGGTGGAGAACATGTTATTGAACAGTCGGGGAAAGGCCATAGTATCTACATAAGAACTTTGGAAAAGATTCACATAGCCTTGTGTTATGAAGAAAGCAGAACATGTAAAAGATGAACAGCTATATAGGCAAAGAAGTTACCTAGAAAAAAAGATTGAAGGTATTGTTTGATTGTTCTTAAAAGTTTGCTCATAAACATGTGAAAAGTATGACTAAAGATTGAATTTTTTAAATCAAAGAAAGCAGTATAACATTTGAAAATATATTAGATTACTAATGCTCATAAAATGAAAAAAAATCAGGCTTCAAAATAAATGAGGGTGTGGCCAAGTAATGAAAATGTATAGAGGAGCAGTCCATGTTCTTAACCGCTGAGATGTTTGGAGAGAAAAGCTTCAAATCACTATGATTCTGTCTGGAGTGAGCAAGGCTTCTTCTAAGAATTTAACAGGTGATTCTGTCTTTTGCTTCTTCCATTTTCTGCTGGTTGGCCAATATCCTGGGCTTGAGGTTGTGTCCCTCCGTATTGTATACCGCTGTCAACTTCATCCAGCTCTTATTGCTCTGTCACCCATAAGGACACTTGTCAATAGTCTGAATATTCAGAGGGACATCATCTAAAATCTCCTAACTGCATCTTCAAATTCCATATAAAACTGCATGCTCATGCGAAAAGGAAAGGAAAGGAAAGGAAAGGAAAGGAAAGGAAAGGAAAGGAAAGGAAAGGAAAGGAAAGGAAAGGAAAGGAAAGGAAAGGAAAGGAAAGGAAAGGAAAAAAGGGAGAAAGGAAAGGAAAGGAAAGGAAAGGAAAGGAAAGGAAAGGAAAGGAAAGGAAAGGAAAGGAAAGGAAAGGAAAGGAAAGGAAAGGAAAGGAAAGGAAAGGAAAGGAAAGGAAAGGAAAGGAAAGGAAAGGAAAGGAAAAAAGGGAGAAAAGAAAGGAAAGGAAAGGAAAGGAAAGGAAAGGAAAGGAAAGGAAAGGAAAGGAAAGGAAAGGAAAGGAAAGGAAAGGAAAGGAAAGGAAAGGAAAGGAAAGGAAAGGAAAGGAAAGGAGAAAGGAGAAAGGAAAAGGGGAAGGGGAAGGGGAAGGGGAAGGGGAAGGGGAAGGGGAAGGGGAAGGGAAAGGGAAAGGGAAAGGGAAAGGGAAAGGGAAAGGGAAAGGGAAAGGGAAAGGGAAAGGGAAAGGGAAAGGGAAAGGGAAAGGAAAGGAAAGGTGGGGGGAGGGGGAGGGGGAGGGGGAGGGGGAGGGGGAGGGGGAGGGGGAGGGGGAGGGGGAAGGGGAAGGGGAAGGGGAAGGGGAAGGGGAAGGAAAGGAAAGGAAAGGAAAGGAAAGGAAAGGAAAGGAAATGCTTAGAGCCTGAAACTGGGATGACAGAATGATTTCAAGCCTCTACTATGTGAATTGCTAGGCAGGGTACTTTGTTTCCATCGCTCCACTGGGGCCATGTGAAGCAAAGAGTATAGAAGCCATCCTTGCAGAGATCAGACATAGTTAAACTTGCATGCTGACACTATTTTGAAATGCACAGTTTTTTCTCTGGGAGAACATGGCAGCAAGTGGATAATTAAATGGGAGTCTGAAGAAAAAAGAAAGAACCAATAGTTAGGGGGAAAGTGAGCACATCTAAGTTGGAATTTTGAATCATCTTAGTCTCCTATCAAAGAATCCATGCCCCTTCCTAATTCCAGGGAGCCAGAGTCTGGATATAAAACTCCATACAGCACTTTATTGATTTTGTTCATTTGCATGATTCTGGGAAACTACATGTCTGAGGTTTCCTCACTGTGGGACTCAAGACGTCCATATACATATCAAACTGAATCCCTTTACTCTAGCTTCCAGAATAATGAGAAATGATTTTACTGCTTGAAATCTCCTGATTTATAATGTATTATTATGTTCTTTGAATGCACTATGCTGCAATTGCTATAATGTGTACAAAAATTATTTTATTAAATTAATTATTTTATTTATTTACATCCCAAATGTTGACCCCTCCCAGTCTTCCCCTCCTAGAGCTCCCCACTAAATCCACTCTCTCCTTTGCCTCTGAGAAGATGCCATATACCATGGGGCATGTACAAAAATTCTTTTTTTGTTGTTTTTTTTTTCTAGACAGAGTTTCTCTGTATAGCCTTGGCTGTCCTGAAACTCACTTTGTAGACCAGGCTGACCTTGAACTCAGAAATCTGCTTGCCTCTGCCTCCCAAGTGCTGGGATTAAAGGCATGTTGCCACCACTACCCAGCCAAAAATTCTTAACATGTTAACAGTTTAAGGTCTTCTGTATTTAAATGAATACTTTCCAGAATTAAAATCTGTAATGAATTCATAAACAAAATATTTAATCTTCCTTTGTATGTTGAGTATGATGTTTTGCTGTACTGAGGTATAATATTATTTTCCTGTGTATATAAAATATATTTTAAATACGATGTGATGCTGGTTAAGGATATGGCTCTCTTGATATAGAACTCAGTTTAAGTATTTACATGCCTGTGAAAATGTGGGATCCAGCTCAAGGGGAGGCCCCAAGGCTGATACTATTACTGAGGCCACAGAGTGCTCACAAAAAGGGACCTATCATGACTGCCTTCCAAAAGACCCAAGAAACAGCGGAAAAAGTCAGATGCAGATATTTTTTCCCAACCAATGGACAGAAACTGCTGACCTCTGTGGTAAAATTGAAGAAAAGCTTGAAGAAGCTGAGGAGGTCGATCCAGCAGTCTCAATTAACCTGGTTCCCCAAGATCTCTTAGACACTTGATCACCAACCAGGCAGCATACACCAGTGGATATGAGACTCCCTACACATATACAGCAGAGGACTGCAGTGTCTGTGTTCAGTCAGAGAAGATGCACCTAACCGTCAAAAACTGGAGGCCCCGGGGTGTTTCGAGGTCTGGTGGGGTGGGGTTGGGGGTATACCTCGTAGAGCCAAGGGGTGGGGAGGAGGTATGGGATATAAATAAATAAATAATAAAAGAGAAAATGCTGGATTCATCGGTTTGTATCTGGAAGATTAGTACTCTGAACAGAAGTTCTCAACCTGTGATTCATGACCCCATTGATCTTCCATATCAGATATTCTGCATATTAGACAATTACATTATGATCCACAACAGTAGAAAAATTATAATTATGAAGTAGAAATTAAATAATTTTATGGCTGGAGGTCACCAAAGCATGAGGAACTATATTAAAATGTCAGAAACTTAAGAAGATTGAGAACCACGAACTCTGTAAAAACTGTAATTGACTATTTTGGGCTTATTTGGCACCTTGATCTCAAAGTCAGTAAGAGACCTACCTCTAAATATAAGATAGAGAGCTGTTAAGAGAGATCTCTGACAGTAATATCTGCTCTTTACATGTATACAGACACAGACAAAAGGTGCAGTGTCTAATTTGTTTATAACATATGATGGTGCTGACTATTACTGTGAGAGAAAGATAGGTCATAGGGTTTGTCATTTAGAAAGCTACAGTGTTGGATCTGTGTTGCTTCATGATATGTTTTTAACCATAAACTTATGTATTAAAAGACTTACTCTTGTGCTAAATTATCTGATTTGTCTCTAGTTTGACTCCATAAATAGAGTTCAACATGTCAGAAGAGCAGCCTTAGCTTATTAGTTCTAAATGAACTAAGTAAACCAAGCAAGCCATCCTGATGGAAAAATACGCCAATTCATATGTAAATATATACTACTCTTAATAGACTAAAGCAAAGATTGTTTGAAAAATTATTTTTTTCTTTATGTGTTTTATTAGCAATGGAACTAAATTTGACATTTTTAACCTTATTAACAAGGGAAAATGCATCACTTTTATGATTATTTTTGACTTGCTTCTATGTCTTTTAAATATCTATTTTGTCACATCTGAATTTTTTGAATTTTTTGATTCCATAGTGTGAATACTAGTCAGTACAAAACTTTATAACTCTCAGTGACATCCTAGTGTTTAATATGGTGCTCATGTACAAATGAAACCTGAATTAAAGATAGCATTTTAAACTTCAACCTCAGTAAATTTTACATTCATATATGTATGGATATTGAGAATATTTCTACAGTTATGAGATGTTGGTTATTCTTAAAGCCACATTAATGAATTACCAAAGCGACTATTTCTTTATCATAATATATTCAATGAAACTTTGACTAAAGTCATTGACTTTTCATTAGGAGAAGTGTAAAGGTATTTAACCAAAGACCATGCTCACTTTGAAATTATGTGAGCAACCTGTGTGTGGTTAGTGCAAGTACATAAATATCATTTGGGATCTTCAGGAATTCTTTCTGGGAGAAGGTAGGAGTTGATTTGGTGACACTCTCACATTCCTGGCCCTGTGGACACTTTTTATTCCATTCTGCCTTCCTCCTCTTCTAGTCTAGAACCAAGAGTTTTAACAGTTATGTGGGAGCTGAAGGTATTTTTCTATGAATAAAAGTGGCTGTTGCTCATAAAGAGGACATGAGTTAGGTTCCCAGCACCCATGTCAGGGAATTTACAACCTATTGTACCTCCAGTTTAAGATGATACAACAACATCTTCTGGACTCTATGGGCACTAGATTCACTTAATGCACATACAAAACAAGCAAGCACACATTCAAACAAGTATATATATTACATATGTGTATATGTATATACATATATATGTGTATACTGTATACCTATGTGTATTCATATATGTGTATATATATATATTCAATAAAGTCATATATTCAGAAATTCAAACAATGAATACAATGTATGATACAACAGAGAATTAATAATGATCATTTAAAATTAATTTTGTTAAAATATACTTCTGAATCTTAGAAATTCAAAGGTATATGCATATAGTACTCAAGAAGTAATGTTCTGTGCATTTGGCACCTTAATAAACATCCTGCTATGGCCAAATGCCTGGTTAGGAACCTAAACTTAATGAGCCATGTGGGAATATGAATTGAAAAGTTAAACCTGTGGGTTTGATAGACCTAGAAAGTTGGTGACTGTGACTTTTCCCCTTTTGTACTGGTCAGAGCTGGCATTTTTCTTATCTGCATTTTTGAGGGTATTGCCAGCTAAGAGATTGGTTTTTTTTTTATTTCTGCTGCTTTACATATCTAGTTTTTGATCAAATGAGTGTTACACTTTATAGTTTTCTTTTTATTTAAGATCCTTTTTATGCTTCCAGAGTTGTGATGAATATTAAGTGATGGATGGCCAGAATTTAGATGGTTAGATTCAGCCTTGCACACTTTAGTTATCAACTCTCTACCAGACATGAATATGAGTGGCTTTATTTCTGTCGGTGATTGCGCTCAGTGTCATAGGCTATTCTAGAAAGTTGCAATCTAAGCATGTAAAACCCTCTTGTTTTTTACTTTGTTACATCCATAATGGCATTATATACTTAAGTATATACAGAAGGATTTGCAGTTTTTGGCCTGATTTTTAACTACGAAATTCATTCCAATATAGAAAAATAACCTTTTATGTTATTTATATTACAATTATACTTATATAAACACTGCCTTTCTTTCTCATGTCAACATACAAATAATATTTTCTGGGTTCTCTTGCTCTTGGAATTCATCTGCCTTTTCTCTCTTCATAAACTATGATGTAAGTCTGTCTACAGGTAGCATTTTGTTCCCATTCTCAAGAAGGATTCCTGTACTGAGTTATCGAGTTGTATAGTACTCTATGAAGTAACTTCAAAGAATATCTAAGCCACTGATGATATATGTTTCACATAGTTTAAAGCTTGTTTAACAATGTTGAATTGGAAATGTATGTTAGTTTCCAAAAAGTACAATCAGTCTTAAGCATCCTTTATTTTTAATATCTTCATGGATTTATTGGCATTATATAGACAGATATGAACTAACTGCATAAATAAATTAGTTTAATATTAAGTCAAGTTTAACCAGCATAACATATTTATAATAATGAGCTTTGATAAATTCTTTTCCCCTAAAAGGGAATCTTTCTTCTCACTCTCATTCATTTGCTCTCTCTTAATCAACAGTGAAATGTTCAAAGTGTGTTTAACTGATACAGTTAGTATAATTGAATATGGATTGAATATGGATGGCATGCCATTCTTGTATGGAATCACTTTTTTTTTCTTTTTTTCCAATATGCTTTAAGAAGAAACTGAATGTGAAAAAGGTATATATAAAACCACAAAAACATGATAAACATCAAATCAGATTAGAATATTGAAGTGAGACCAAACTCTATGTAGAGTTTAAGAGAAGAAAGCATCAAATTAAAGGGGGTCCACAGAGAAAGGAAAGAGCTGTTGAAGTGATAAGGGGAAATGTAACCAGAGAGTGTCACATGCATTCATGAAATGATATACAATAATACACTTTACCTTATGCAATTGAACCTCGTTAATGAAACTGAGAAGGAAGGACACATGTGGCACCTTTCCCATGTGTACACAAGCATTTGTGCTTGTAAGTTTTAGAAGATTACATAAACGATCATTGTTCTCCCATTTCAGCACCTTCTTCTATGAAACCCAGACAATGAAGATAAAGTTCATGTTCACTTTGTCCCTGTTGGTAGTAAATGGTTAGAGCTATTGCTACTATTGTTAATTCATGGTCATATCTTCTATAATACAAAACACTTACCCAGAAGCAGACAATTTCTCTGACTTAGGAGCAAATATCCCTTGGCTTTTGTTTGTTTGTTTGTTTTTTGTTTTGTTCTGTTCTGTTCTGTTCTGTTCTGTTCTGTTGTTTTTGAATATGGGGAAAGACATCATGAATGTTGAAAGATCTTGCTTTAGGGACAATCTTGTGAACGAAAGACTTGTGAAACAAAATGAAACTGTGATTTCCACCATGCCTAATATTTAGTGAAAGTCAGTTTCTACACATAGCTCACAGACATAAGACTATTTTGTATATTTTTCCAAAATAATTAGCAAAAATAATATGGCTCATTAATCAAAACATTTGGATTATTCTAGACTATTTCTTAACCCCAGGTAGTAGGGGAGGGGCACTTTAAAATGTAAAGGCAACATCAAATGGCCTCTTTTGCTGATTATTTTTTCACATTCCTGACATCCTCTTCCCACTGGAAGGAGAACTCAGGACATTGTGAGTCTGACTTTCTCATCTAGGTGCCATCTAGTTGTCTTCTGTGCCATAAAAACTTATACTTCTTAGTAGTCTAGAGCAGGCCGACCATTTAGGTAAAAAGCAGGTATAACAATGTGTAACTTTCCATTAGCCTCACCTGGAAATATGCCATCTCTTTTCTCGGATTTCAATTTCTAGTTAGGAAACAAGAAATAATGAGTAGCTAGCAACCCATACCTATGTGAAAACTGGTTGGAAGTTCATCTGGAATATTTTTATAACTAAGTAAAGCTATCTTCTGTGTATGAAGAGAATAGTGTTTGAATGTCAAAAAGCAAAGAATTGCCCATAAAGCCAAAGGTTATTTAAGGAACTTTTGCAACTATAACTGTCTTCAGTTAGGATGGATTGCTATAATATTTGGAGGTGTAATCACTCAAAACATGATGTAAGAGCACATCTATGTCTAATGTAACCCAGAATGTCCAGTCATTCATGAATATCTGCTTTTATTTCTGTCTGTTAAATAAAACTAATAGAGGCACTAAGAAAAAGTGGAGCAATTATCTTGTGATGTTTCTTAACTATTTCTATCTATTCTTTTAGATTGATATGGGAAAGAAATTGAGAAAAGGTATATAAATCCTGAGAAATGTCATGATTTCTTCTTGTACCAATGCTTTCTTGGAAAATGTTTCTCAGACATTTAATTTTCTTTGTTCCTATCATTACTACTAAATGCGTCTGCCTAACAAAATATCCCAAATTACTGGTAGAAGAAAGTTACCACATTGTGAACTTTTAGTGCTATATCAAGTATCAAAAATATTTATTATTTTCATGATTTTGTTATTTAAAGTTGTTTCATTTTTCTGAGCCAGATACCTAGCTTACCTGATAAAATATATTATTTTACTCAAAATGATTTACGAGTTTCTTTCCAAAATTTGATACCAATTTACTGTTCTGCCAATCCATTTAGACTGTTTTTCTGTGTGTCAATTCTTAGAACTAAGCATCTACTGTATCATTTCTCCCAGCACTACCTTGTAGTAAGCCATGTGCATAGAATTTCTACCAAAAGAAATAAGGAAAAAAATCAATGTTCATATATAATTATGTAGGCTTAGAAGTTTTTACTTTGCAGGATATTTTTCCTCACATTGAAAACTATTTAATGTTAAACCTAAAGTAATCTTTGATGTTCTCAACTGTTTGCCTTTTTCAAAAATCAACTCTGAAAGTGCTGTTTCTAATGTTGAGCCATGCATGAACGTAGATAATGTTTGGAAATATTCTTTGTAGAGGTGAATATGTTGATTGAATTTAAGATTGCTTCATGTGTCATTTATACTCTGGTAGTTCAAGCTCTTTAAATCTTTTCTGCATTGTCTTCATGCTCCATGCACATAGAAGATTATGCATAATTATGTGACAAAAGGCACGGATTCTAAAAATAGAGCATGCAACTGTCAAAGTGATTTAGCTTTTCAAAATTCAAGAAAGGTATTAGTAAGACTATAAAATTGGACAGACGCTTGCACCTGCCAAGTCGAGTACATAGCTGTTGGGATGGCCTTGATAGATTAATTTCTTGTACCATCAAGAGTAGTAACAGTACTTAATATTCCTACTCTACTTATCTTCAAGAGACATGCAGATCTTAAAAAACATGGCAAGAAAATGAAATAAATGATTAATTCACATACATTTTTACAAACAGCATGGAACTAACTTTTTTCATGGCTGAAAACCAGTGCAATTCATAGATATGAAAGAATATTACATTCTGGCACTAATGCGTAAGAGTTATGTTAATCACAGTAGATCCAAGTGCAAAAATCTGAAATAAGAAAATATATTATGTTTTACTTAGGATTTTAATTAATAAATGGAAGGTAAAGAGCATATCATATTTCTATGATATAAAGACATTTTAATTACTTTGTTGCCTTGATAAAGCTGCATTGAAGTATACTCATCATTAATCATTTGATATAAACAGAATATTTGTATGAATTAGAGATGATGTGTAAAGAAAATGCTTTATGAGGTATTGCTTGAAGACCCTGATTTGCTAATTATTGTGATGAACATAATCTCTTTTTATTCTACACTCATATTTAGGGATTTTCAAAAATCTGATTTGTGTTTGTTGTTTGGGGGGCTTACTTTCTATGTAGTAGAGGTTAGACTTGTACTCATGTTCTTCATGTTTATACTATCCCAAAGAGTACAGGTCTGTGGTACCATGCAAGATAAGGCATTATTTTTAATGTGTAGATAAAGTAGACTGCAGCTTTTCATCATTATTGTCCTGAGTAAAGTACTCATGAGAGAAGCAATAATATACTATTCATTTTGTGGGTCAGTAAAGACATTTGCTTGAATTCTTTAAAAAATAAATGTCATAATAACATCATCAAAATATGCACTGGAGTCAAATGAGCCAGGAGTCCAGTAATAGCTTTATAAAGAAAACCATATTATGAGAAAGAAAAGCAAGGGACTTTTCTCACTCATCATTGTTCATAACTAAGGTCTCTAGAACAAGTGACCGATTAAGAATACAATGATACGGCTCTAATATAAAGATTTCATGATGTAGTAACATTCAATAACATTCAAAAATGAGGCCTCAATAAACTAGGAAACTGTGTATTTTTCTTCTGCATCCACATTTTCATGAAGGTGTGCTTTTGTGTGTGTGTGTGGTTGTGTGTGTGTGTGTGTGTGTGAGAGAGAGAGAGAAAGAGAGAGAGAGAGAGAGAGAGAGAGAGAGAGAGAGAGAGAGAGAGAGAGAGAGTTTATACATATTTGCAAGAGTTCTGAGGCTAGAAATTGTACCATTTTTTATCTTCCTTTATTTTTCTCCACCTTATTTTTTGAGATAAGGTCTCCCTCTGAAAATGGAGCTGAGGGATTCTACCAGACAAATTATGGGAATTTGGGGGTCCTGATTGGGGTTTAATAATAAAGACATGGAGACATCTGTATAACATAAGGCCATTGGCCTGTTTGCTGGGGCAGGTCCTCAGCTAGCCCACCAGACTCAACTGCATCCCTCCAAGGGACTCTGTCTTCTCTACCTTTCTGGCCTGATTCTGCTTCTATCCCTCTGTCTCTTTCTTCCAGTCCCAGCTTGAGCAGCCAGTACTTTATTGCTCAAATGTCACAACTTTTTCTTGTACAAAGAAGGAAAAAAAAAACCTGTTAGCATGGTAGGAGTTATTCCTCCCCCATGGCAGCTTGCCTTTCTTTTTGGACAGGTAATGAAGTAACCAACATTAGCATAGCCTGCCAGCCTTTAATGTGCAGCAGGCAAAGCAGTCAACAATTGGGCTTACAGGGGAATGACTGCATAGTCAGTTGATACCATACGTGTGAAGATGGCTTACCCCAAGGCAGACTAGCTAGCTTGGATGCACCATTAATCTGACTCTTTCCATGCCCCAGTTCTGTGGTTACAAATGAGTGCTACAGTGCCAGCCTCTTTACTTAGCTTCTAAAGGCAAAATCATGTTTTCAAGCTGGCAGAACAAGATCATTAATCATTGATTCATCTCTTTAGCCCCAATCCTGTGTACTTTTTGTTCTAATTTTATAGAAGAATGGACAGTTATGAAAATGTGCGGTTGGATAAAACAGGGGTGACCTACTAATAAATGGGAACAACATAGAAAGTCCTATGCATTCAAAATCATCTACTCTGTGTGCTGGCATCAGTAATGAAGTTATTTCTTTCTCTAGGAACTTGGTGTGCTTCTGATGAAAGGCCAACCACACTTTTCTGGTCTGTTTCAGGGAAAAAGAGGGTGAGATATCAGGTGCTTTCTGCTTGTCCTGTTGGCCCAGATGTCAAACTGTCATACTTTGAGTTAGCATGTCCTGAGCCTAATTATTATAAAATGCAAAGTGACTCAAATTCAAACTCAATTTGAGATGCCCAGAAATATTTTGATGGGAAGATGAGCACAAGCCTTTGAAGACAAATAATAACATACAACAGACTATGTTGGGGCCTAGCAAACACAGAAGTGGATGCTCACAGTCAGCTAGTGGATGGATCACAGGGCTCCCAATGGAGGAGCTGGAGAAAGTACCCAAGGAGCTAAAGGGACCTGCAACCCTATAGGTGGTACAACATTATGAACTAACCAGTACCCTGGAGCTCTTGACTCTAGCTGCATATGTATCAAAAGATGGCCTAGTCGGCCATCACTGGAAAGAGAGGCCCATTGGACACACAAACTTTATATGCCCTAGTACAGGGGAACGCCAGGGCCAAAAAAAAAAAAAAAATGGGAATGGGTGGGTAGGGAAATGGGGGAGAGGGGGAGGGTATGGGGGACTTTTGGGATAGCATTGGAAATGTAATTGAGGAAAATATGTAATAAAATATATTAAAAAAATAACATACAACCGAATTTCTTGTACAATGATAAGAAGCATGAGAGAGCAGCCGAGACTAACTCTGAACCCGGCCTTTGTGTGGATAGAGCATTGAATGTGTGGTTGAAGTTACCAGCAAACATAAGTCCTTCAACTGTGCAGTTTTTCCCTTTAAGGAATTTTAATTTAGTAACAAGGCTGCAAACTAGTCAGAGAATAAGAAGGAGCCAGAAAATTACAAAAAATTGTTCTAATCTACTTGTACAAATAGTTCAAGACCAAGCTGACCAATTTTGTGAGAAGCCTAGAGAAGCCAGTTTGCATCAGTTACCATGGAGAGGAGTTTAGGTGAGAACAGCTGAGTTGATGCAGCCAGCCAGAGTCCAGAAATAACAAGAAAGGTTGAGCTTATTCAGCATTAAGTCTCCAAAGGCAAAGTTATATCAAGAATATAAATGTACAATTCTGTTTCTAATTCTCTAAAGACGTGTCTCTTTCTATATGATTAAATGTAGTTGAAAACTTGAAATCTGATTTGCAACTTCATGAAAAGTAAAGGACTGTTTGTGTGTATTTTTTTGTTTTTTTTTTTTGTTTGTTTGTTTTTGGTTTTTATTTTCTTTTTGGTAGTGTTAGTGGTCCCAATAACAGTGTGGGAACAAAATGACAAAATACTGTTAGCAAACGATGCAATCATCAGCATAATAAAGGACAAAGAGTAGTGAGACCAAATCAGTTGCAAAAAATAAAATGAAAAACTGCAGTTACAAGTTGAGCCTGATGGTGTTGAAATGTCCATAGCAGTGGAAGGGAAATACTGGCCATAAATATATCCATCTCCCCTACATTTAGAGAGCAGATGAGAGAAACTGCAAAGAGTCAGAAAAACAAGGACAAGAAATTTAATGTAAAGAATGTTATTCAGATGTCATAATGCAAATTTAAAAATTTTAGTAGAGTGTCAAAACTGGAAGATACATTAATATAGATTAAAAAAAAGAAAATGTTGAGTTGACATGGGAATCAGATACTTGTAAAGAATGCCCTTAAGGAGTAGGCAAGGATGAAGTTTAGTAGTGGTAGATATGGAAGGTGATGACTAGACAGACCCCTTACAGTGTATAAATGGAAGGTGCAGCATATTAGCATGATAGTTGGGAAGACAGGGTTCACATTTTCTGTTTGTTTTGTTGTATTTTTTTTATGAAAAAAGTCTCAAGAAGAATTTTAAGAGGAAGAGAAATTACCAAAGCATTATATGACACTAATAAATAATGATTTTAATGATAGATAATAAATTAGTGCAAAATACTACTTGTAAAGGAAAGACCCCTACACTTCACTTCTTCTTTACATTCTCTGCTACTTACTCATCCACTTTAGTTTCAGCACCATAAGAGAACATGCATCCTTTGTTACCTAAAAGTGGGATGTTGCTCTGGTTTATAGCATTGAGCTGGAAGGGTAAAGCACACATTGACACCTGAGGATTGTTCCAGTTCGGTTTGCTACAAATCAGAATAGTCTATAAGAGTTTCGTTCTTTTGCTCTTTTGTCCCCTCTCTATCTTCTGTCTGTTCCTCTCCTTCCTCCTCCCTGCTTTGTTCCTTCTCCTATGTATCCCAAACCATTAATTATTTTAATCAACATTAACACATTAATATGACTTAATTTGTGGACTTCATGTTTTTCTTTCTCCCCAAGTATGGGAAAAGTGTTTATCGGCCTAGAAAGTCCCTCATGTCTGCTAGAGTTGTGGCAATGTTAATGTGGCTGAGTTACAAATGAGCAAACAAAATCTAATTTGCTAGATATACAAGAAACAACACAATATCTCATGTATTTCTTCTAGACCTTATGAGATAGACATGCAAAAAACTCCACAACTCCAGATATCAGACCTCATATTTCTGAGAAAACCAATCTGTGTGAGAATGTAGTCTGAGCCTTAGAACAGCTGTAGGCACTGCAGGTTCATTTGCTTTCATGCAGCATGAATGCTAAATATGATCATGATGTATTTATCATGAGTTCTAAATATAAACATGAATATATATATATATATGCATGAAATATAAACATGAGTTCTAAACTTATGGTTTAGTATCATTTAATCCTTTAATGTTGATATGTTGACATGATCATCTGATGAAGCAATTTGTTGATAGAACTCTGAACAGTTTTGTAAATACTTTATGTGTATGGATGATGATGGCAGTCATAATTAGGCCTTCCCAGAAGCTCCCTTCCTCCACTGAAATCCCATACCACAGCCATGCATTTTAAGTCACTATATACTTTCAATATCTGCTTTAATTAGAATGTAGCTTCATGCTAATCTCTCATTGTAATTTTTATTCCCCCAATTGCATTTGCAAATCAGTGGATATTAGCATTAATGACAAACTACACAGAAAACCAAAGTATGAAGTGATTTTATATTTGCATTTGGTCATGTGTTTACTTGTTTTTCATGTTCCTATTAGTAGTTTACTGCTAGTTAGGCAAAGAAATATCTCTGAATAATATAGTTCATCTAGAGAGTGATCATATGCCATGTCAAGAGCTTTGTATTTTAGTGCTATTACCTGTCCATGGTTTACTCATTGCTGCTGCTGGCTATATAGTACTTAAAGCTTATTGAGGAAGATATAGTGAATGATGTGATGTTTCCCAGTCATATATAAATGTACAAATGAAAGAGTATAGAGAGGGTAGTCTGCTTGACAATTCTTCATCCTAAACTTCAAATGGAGTGAGGTAAGATACAGGAAATAGCATAGAACTTATGGTCATCAAAACAAGGAATTCAGCATTGAGGAGAAAGTTGGTGAGTTTGGGGACAATTGAGATTAGTAGTACCTCTCAAAGTTTTAGGCCACTATTAGGGGTATATCAGAAAGTTTGATATACTTGGGCTATAGAGTAACTTTCAGGCCAGCTTAAGTCACTTATTAAAGCTTTGTCTCCAAACAAAAAGTAAAAAGAGAACTGGGAATATGAGTCTTAGATAGGATGTTTGCTTATCACGTGTAAAGCCCTAGGGTTAGTCTATAGGACCTATCACAAGCAAAGAAATAAATAAATTGATATGAAGTTAGAAGAACTTAGAAAACACACTATGGGGATATTTATTTCAGTATGAGTTCTTTAATAATGAATGGGTAGTTTTAACAGGCAGTGCATTTTGAATTATTTTCTCTATATATCCCGGTTCTGTCAACAAGACTATTTTTACCATGGCATTATGAATTCAAATAGGAAGAAAATGGTCAGAAATGGAAATAAGTCAAAGGTACATGCTATTATTATACACAGGCCAGGCTTTTAGTTGTCACAGCTTAATTATATATTCTTGGTACCACACAAAGGTACTTGGATGGTCACCAGCCCCACCTCTATGTGGTTGCCTTCTCTGACCACATCAGCTGACCCATGGTGATTTTTTTCCCTCTGAAGTCTGAAAGGCTGGTGTTTTTTCTTTTAATCCTTTATTTTGTCATTACTCTGCATGGTCATACAATTTTATCTTCTTTATAAACCCTGCATATTCTACTGAACTTTTATGATATCTTATGGAAGTGATGTATCATTAAGTGAAGAAGCAGTGTGTGCTGACAGCTCACTATACACTTGCATACTTTATTGAACGTGGTACCTTTTCGTGTGTCATATGTGTTGAGCCCTGTGCTGAGCAGCTCACAACATATGTGCACACTACATTGTATGTATTCCCTTTCTCTGTGTTATATGAGTTATGGGGAATAGAAATACATTTTTCAAGAACTAGACAAGCTAATCTAGTCGTATATATTATACAAAGTGGATTTAGAATCTGGTTCAGTCATAATAGGGTTTCCTGAGGTCTCACAATGGAAGATTTTAAATCTACCTCTGAGATAATGGAGAGGTACCTACTAGAGAATACAGGAACAATATGAATCTGTTGTTTCTGCTACCGTCAATCCATGCAAATAGATGTTCTGTATC
The DNA here is from genome assembly GCF_978045245.1 of Mus caroli. Classification (NCBI taxonomy): domain Eukaryota; kingdom Metazoa; phylum Chordata; class Mammalia; order Rodentia; family Muridae; genus Mus; species Mus caroli. The sequence continues at coordinate 65,416,937 of NW_028227269.1, read as the reverse complement.
CCTTTTTCTTTATTTCTTTCTACATAATTTTGCCCAATTAGCATCTGTGAGTTCTTTATCATCCCACCTACATACTATGGGGTCCAGAGAAACTTTTGGCCAGACCTATTCCTTCTCCATTCCTGTTTCTGATTTCCTTATTATGATTTGTCTTCATATAATACCTAAGTAATATTCTTTCTTGTGTCATATTTTACTTCTAAATAGGCCCATATTTCCTGTTTATGTTATTAAATCATTATCAATTGCTTTTCAGAAGAAAAAAGTCATTTAACATTTTTTGCCTTAGTGAGAGAAGTGAAAACAACCTACAAATATAAATGCTCTGTCGTTTTAATACAAGAAGACCCTCACTAATTCTTAAATTATAAACTTTGATCTACTGTAGGTACTCATACAGCACCTTGCCCAAGATCGATATAGATGTTATATATATTTTCAGTGATTTTGCTGAAGGATAACACATAAAACATACAAAAGTCTTCAATATTAAAATACTGCTAAAAGGGCCTGGGGAGATGGCTCAGCACTGCTTGCTCTTCCAGAGGTCCTGAGTGCAATTCCCAGTAACTACAGTGGCTCACAGTGGCCCACAATCACCTATAATTGGATCTGATGCTCTCTTCTTTTTTTTTTTAATTTAATTAATTTATTTTTTACACTCAATATATTATCCCCCCTCCACTATCCACCCTCCAACTTTTCCACATCCCATACCTCCTCCCCAACCCCTGTCTCTACATGGATGTCCCCACCCCCCACTCCACCTGACCTCTAAACTCCCTGTGGCCTACAGTCTCATGAGGTACATCATCTCTGAATGAAACAGTCCTGGAAGTCCTCTATTGTATGGGTGTCATGGGCCTTATATCAGCTGGTGTATGCTGCCTGTTTGGTGGTCCAGTGTTTGAGAGATCTCAGGAGTCCAGATTAATAGAGACTGCTGGTCCTCCTACAGGATCACCCATCTCCTTAGCTTCTTTCAGCCTTCCCTAGTTCAACAACAGGGGTCAGCTGCTTCTGTCCATTGGTTGGGTGAAAATATCAGCATCTGACTCTTTCAGCTACATGCTGGGTCTTTTGGATGGAAGTTATGTTAGGTCCCTTTTTGTGAGTGCCCCATAGCCTAAGTGATAGTGTCAAGCCTTGGAAACTCCCCTTGACCTGGATCCCACTTTGGGCCTGTCACTTGACCTTCTTTTCCTCAGACTCCTCTCCATTTCCATCCCTGTAATTCTTTCAGATAGGAACAATTATGGGTCAGAGGTATGACTGTGAGGTGGCAACCCCATCCCTAACTTGATGTCCTGTCTTTCTGCTGAAGGTGGGCTCTATAAGTTCCCTCTCTCTACTGTCAGGCATTTCATCTAAGGTCCCTCCCTTTGAGTCCTGAGAGTCTCTCACCTCCCAGGTCTCTAGTGAATTCTGGAGGATTCCCCCAAATTTCTATTTCCCAAGGTTGCCTGCTTATATTCTTTCTGCTGGTCTTCAGGGCTTCAGTCTTTTTCACTCACCTAATACCAGAATGAGAACATCCTAGGTTTTGCAGGCAAATGGATGGAACTAGAAAATATCATCCTGAGTGAGGTAATTAGGAAATCTCTAAGAGCAGGAACTTAGGAACTCTCTAAGAGCAGTACACTTCTTTAACTGCCAAGCCACCTTTCCTAACCTTTTCCAGGAATGTCCAATGGTTATGAGCCTCCAAGTATATGATGGGATTCGAACCCTGGTCCTCTGGATGACTACTTATAATGGCTGAGCAGCCTTATTACTTACAAATTGCAACATTTAATTTCATGGTATATTTCAATAGTTCTAACTTAAAAGTAACCTGGAAAAATATATAATTTTATTAAATTATTTTATTTATTTATATTCCAAAAGTTGCCACCCTTCCCAGTCCCCCCCTCCCAGAGTTCTTCAACACAGCCCCATCCCCTTTAACTCTGAGAGGTTGCAATCCCTCCTAGCTACCACCCTCACCCACCCACCAATGCCCACCTCTCCCACTTCAGCATCCCCTTTTCCCGAGAGTATCAATTCTCTATAGTATTAGGTGCATCCTCTCCCACTGATGCCAGACAATGAGCTCCTCTGCTACATATGTACTGGGGGCCGTGCACTAGACAACATATGCTCTTTTGTTGGTGGCTTAGTCTCTGGGAGCTCTGAGAGGTCTGTACTAGTTGAAATGTTTGTTCTTTCTATGGGTTTACCATCCCCTTCAGCTCCTTCAATTTCCCACAACTCTTCCATAGGAGTCCATGACCTCAATCCAATGTTTGGCTGTATCTCAGTCTATCTCATCTATCTCATCTCAGTCAGCTGCTGGTAGAGCCTTTCAGAGGAGAGCCATGCTAGGCTATTATCTGCAAACACAACATGGCATCAGTAATAGTGTCAGGTTTTGAAGCCTGACCATGGGATAGATTCCAAGTTGTGCCGGTCACTGTGTGGCCATTCCTTCAGTCTTTGCTCCACTTTTTTCTCTGTATTTCTTTTAGACAGGAAAAATTCTGGGTCAAAAGTTTTGAAGGTGGGTTGGTTATCCCATTTCTCCATTGGGAGCCCTGTCTATTAACTGAAGATGGGCTCTTAGACTTGATCTCCCCACTGTTGACCATTTAGGCTAAAGTCATTCCTATCTGTGTTCTGAAAGCCTCTCACACCTCAAGTATCTCACACTTTCTAGAGGCTGCCCTAACCCCTGCTGCATATTTCCATTCATTCTCCTGGCCCTCTGTGTCTCTCTCTTGTCTCACCCTACATCTGATCCTGCTGCTATATTCCGTCCCCCTCCCCTCTCCCACCAAGATCCTTCCCTCCTTCTGCCTCCCATGATTATTTTCTTCCCATTCTAATTGGGACTGAAACATCCTCACTTGGGATTTTCCTTCTTATTAAATTTCATATAGTCTGTGAGTTATATCATGGGTATTCTGTACTTTTTGGTCACACAGCTCTACCTGCCCCCAAGGAGACATGCACAGTATGAGAAACCTAGGAAAGTTAATACCAGAAATAACCAGATGACAAAATGCCAGCACAAGAACATAAGTAATAGAAGCCAATGTGATTTTATACCATCAGAACCCAATTCTCCTATCAGAACAAGAACACCCCAGGACACCCAAAGAGCAAGAATCTGACCTAAGATCCCCTCTAATTAAGATGATAAAGTTCTTTATGGATAACACAACTCTCTTAAAGAAATATAGACCAATACTACCCAACAACTGAAGGAATTGAACATATTGGCCTAAGAACTAAAAATGGAAATTAAAAGACTTAGGAAATCACAAATGGAGGCAACCCTGGAGATGGAAAAACTAGGAAAGGGAACAGGAGCTACAGAAAAAAACATCACCAACAGAACACAAGAGATGGAAGAAAGAATCTCAGGTATAGAAGATATCAGCACTTCTGTCAAAGAAAACACATAGAAAAAGGTTCCTAACCCAAAACATTCAGGAAAGTTGGGGCACAATGTAAAGACCAAGCATCAAACATAAGAATAACAGGAATAGAAGAGTATGAAGCTTCCCAGTTCACAGGGCCAGAAAATATCTTCAACAAAATCATAGAAGAAAATTTCCCTCACCTAAAGAAAGAGATAGCCATAAACATTCAAGAATCGGAGAAGAACAAATATATGGGACCAGAAAAGAAAATCATCCCACCATATAATAATAAAAACACTAAATGTACAGAACAAAGAAAGGCTATTAAAATAAAAGATGTAAGGGAAAATGGCCAAGTGACTTATAAAGGCAAATCTATCAGAATTACATCTCTTCTTAAGAGAGATGCTAACGGCCAGAAGATCTTGAACAGATGTCATACAAACCCTAAGAGACATCAGATATGTTATATTTAAATTTTAAGTTTCTATCATATTAACTAGGGATTTAAGGGGTGAAAAAGCATCATAGTTTGGATATTTTGCCCTGAAATGAGATGAATGTACTGCCATTTCACTTTATGGTGTCTCAGGGCTCCCTCTATAAAATAAAAATGGCAATAATAGCTTCTCAAAGTCTTACCATAAGTATAAAATATAACATAAACATCCTGCCTTTTAGCTTTTAAGGCCAACTTGACACAACCTAGTGTCACCTGAGAAGGGGACATCAAATAAGAGCATGGCTAGAGCAGTTTGACCTATATGGATATATCTGTTGTTGGTTGTCTTGATTGTTAACAGATAGGTGGCTCAGCACACAATAAGCTGCACCATTCCTTGGCACATGGTTCTAAAAAGTAAACAAAATAACTTTGAGAATAAGTTGTTCTGGGAGCTGGATAGCAACAGCATCCTCCATGCTTCCTGATGCACATCTTTCTTTTTTTTTTTTAATATTTTTATTACATATTTTCCTCAATTACATTTCCAATGCTATCCCAAAAGTCCCCCATAGCGCCCCCCACTTCCCTACCCACCCATTCCCATTCTTTTGGCCCTGGCATTCCCCTATATTGGGGAATATAAAGTTTGCAAGTCCAATGGGCCTCTCTTTCCATTGATGGCCGACTAGGCCATCTTTCGATACATAGATGCACATCTTTCAATGTGAAATAGGTTACTTGATCAAAGGTAATTTGTGGGAAATAGCACGTAGGCAAACTTAGTGTCCTGTGTCATGTGCCTACCTTAACTTCCTCAAGTGATGGACAGTGATGTGAAGTCATAAACTAAAATAAGCCTTTCTTCTTTGGTCACTATTTTATCACAATTGTGGAAACGAAACAAGAACAGGTTACTAGAACAATGCCCCATTCATTGAAAGGGGATAGCTCTTATTTATTAGATATCAATAATCATTAAATCATCAGAATTACTGTATAAGTACAGATAACTAACCATTGGATCTCTGATGTTATTTTCCATATGTCTCATAATCTGAGTCTCTTCATGTAACCCCAATTAGTTTTAGTCATAATTCTGTCTCCTGTTTTTAATATTTATATATCTGCATTTATATATGCTCATATCAACCTATATTACAGTTATTATATAAAATACTGTATATAATTTCATGGAAATACCAATTTTTTTTATAAACATTTGTTTATAGAACTATAGGGAGAAGAGTCCTTCTAAATTTTTCTACAATTTAGATGCTAATTTAAGACATTTTCCATCACAACTCAGCATTGTATTTTAGCCTAGTCATGGAATACTTATAAGAATCTATGCATAGAGATGTGTATACAATATGGAAGCTTCCTATTATAATGAAAGTACAAAAGAGAGGAGTTCTTTCAAAATTCCTTAACTTTAAACATGTGTGTTTTAGAACATTTTTATTTACTTACTCTTTCCAGTATTTGTCACTGAAATTTGGTTGATATACTCATTGATAAATATGCAGTAATTTTCTCTTTTCAGTTAGACTCACAAAAAATGTAGAGACTGTTATTCTCAATGTATGTTGTTCTCCATGCTTATTGTGTGTGAAAGTTAACATGGACAATTGTAGCATAAATTGATAGGTAGTCATCAGTTAAAAGAGAAAATCTATGTTCTTAACATTTTTAAACATTAAGGTGATTATATGGATTCATTCTAATTCCATAATATATAAGCCAATTATTTAGATGTTTAGTGTGTTTAGTGCAGCTAATTTGGTTCCCTTTATTATCCTTTGATCATATATATATATACATATATATATATATTTAATTGTTGCTTAAGTGTTTTTGTTATAACTAACACCAATTATATTTCATATAAAAATGCCCATTGTCTAAAGCCTTATTTATTTTAGGCTAATACTTTAAACATGCTTCTCAGCATTTCTGATATTAGGAAGTGATTAATTTAAATACATTATATGCATTCAAAATGTCATGTTTATATGCATGTATATATTATGTTATGATCATTTTATATTTTGTACTCTAGATGAGTGCAGGGAAATAGATACAAAAATTGGGGATTTTAGTTATATGTACAAAACTTGTTTTCAAATTCAATATGAGCAATTGGGACAGGCATTTGGTATTAGAAACCACCCTCTTTATCAGATTTATGTTGCTATATGAATGGCTAAGCATATTTGAAATAGTTTAAAGTCATTAACATACTTGTAAATGTTTTTCATCAAGAATGAATCACTAAAGCAGTAGTAACATCATTTACTTTGACTATATTTTTTTATAATATATTTTTGTTCTAATTGGCCACTTGAAATTTAATTATGCAAATACATCTCTTCTTTTCACTATTGTGAAATTCTCAAGTTAACCTGTTGTAAAATTTAAAGGACCATTGATAGAAAGAAAGTGTGTATACTAACATATGTGAAGGGAAGTGTTAAACATTCTTTGCATTTAATTTAATATGTGTTCACCTATTTAGAAATTCAGTAGTATCTCTCAAAGGATCAAGAAAGGTATAATTGGATGTTTGCTTAGGTAAACTACATGAGTAGATTGGTTACATTAATATATTGCTGCAAGAGTCACATGCAGGTGGCTCTGACTGATAAATATTTGGGGTCTAGGGATTTGGAGGAGAATTCAGGGCATTTGTTTTGCTGATCTTCTGTGATTCAACAAGGTTTGGTGCTGGCTAAGTCTCTAAAAACAACAAAACATACAGCTGTTAATTCAAGCCATAATGACCACATTGCCTTGGTATTTTATAAAAACAAATATATGGATCCCAGTATTGTAGACAAAAACTTGGGAACCATATGGATTCTGACTATTAATCAATTATCAATTTCATACTCACATGAAAAGAAATATTTATTTACGATGTTTTAATGTTTAATTAAAAATGTGTTCATACATTGAATGCACTGTTTTATTTTTAAATTATATAAGTAGAATTAAAATGTTAAAAAAATTAAACTTAAAACGTTAAATAAACAAATAGGAAAGTCTGGAAGAAGCTTAGGTGGACGGCAACACCATAGGAAGACCAGCAGTCTCAAGTAACCTGGACCCCTGAGATATCTTGAACACTGAGTCACCAGCCAGGCAGCATACATGAGCTGATCTGAAGCCCCCAACATATATACAGCAGAACGCTGCCTAGTCTGGCCTCAGTGGAAGATTATTTGCCTAACCTTCAAGAGACTTGAGGCCTCGGGATGTGTGTAGGCTGGAGGGTGGGGGAGTATCCTCTTGGAGACAGGAGAAGAGGAATGGGATGAAGAACTGTGGGAGGGAGGACTGAATGGGCTCAATGGCTAGACTGTAAAAGCAACAATGATGACAACAACAACAACAATAATAACGATAGTAAAAAAATAAGAGTTCCTTAGGTCCCTTTTGTTTTTTGTATATGTCTGTGTGGTGGGGTATAGTGTATTTGTGAGGACATGCGCAAGCAGGTATACATATGTAAGTTGGGGATAGTGTGTGCGTGTATGCTTAGCTCATGGAGGACATGTTATTTTGTCAAGTGCCTTTCTCCAATTCTCTTCACCTTAGCTCTAAGGACAGTGCCTCCCCATGAATCTGGACAATACTGATGAGATTAATTTGTCTGACCAGAATGCTGCAGAATCTGCTTATTTCTCTCTCTTTAGCATGGAGAAATAAAAAACAACCTGCCTCTTCTGCCTACTTCATGGGTTTTGGGCATATAATCAGGTCCCTATATCTGTGTGTAAGCAGGTTGAATATCTGAGCCACCCTGACAGCAAGACATAAGTGTTCTTTAAAAGTGGATTTTAATACCACAGCATGTGCCTTGATTCTTAAACATGTATGTGAAATGAATGGTTTTCATTGCACAATTAAAGGCATTCTTACTCACATCCCTATGATTGTCAACTTTTAAGAAACAAACTTTTGTCACAGGTAGCTAATTATATTCATGAGCACAATTCTTTACAAAAGTAACTCCATTTGGTTGACAGAACTTTGAAGCTCTTGTACCAAACATATTAACTTTGAAGAATTAGGAAGAGTAAATTCTAGTCATAATTTGTTCTCTGAAATGCTAAGGGGAGCTAATATTTCCCACTGGAATTCCTATGTCTGATGAAGAAATAAGACTCCCCAAGATTCACATCATTCCCACACCTCAGGCATATCATCTTCCAGTGTGGTCTTTATTTACTTCCATTCATACTCATGTGCCTTCTTTCTTAATTTCAGAAATCTCATATGACAGTTCTAATATTTTTGTGGTTCTTCAACAATACATGTATCTCTGTGGGGCTAGAGAGATGGATCAGGAGTTAGCCATACTTAGCTTTTGCAGAGGGCCTAAGTTCTGCTCCCTCTCCTACATCAAACAACCTACAGTCCCATCTCTTGGAACTCCAGCTCCATGAGTCAGAGTACCACTCCATGCCTCTGCAGTCAGATATTCTCACAAGAATATACTCACACATAGGCCAATACACAAGCACATAATTAGAAATAAAATAAATCATATAAATAGCCAATCAGCTCAATTGGAAATGTCAGTAAAGCTACAGGACTGTGTGTGTGCAGATAGTCCAAGGTTATTAACATGTGAAGCTTGGATATTCATTCACTTTTATCATTTTGCAAAAGGAGATAATTCAGCACTGATGTTGATGGGAGATGGAGCCATGGTGCAGTATATGTAAGCCCTAACTTTTGCTGCAGAGAAATGTCAGCAAAATTTTCATCCTGGCCTGTTTTCTCAGAAGTTCCAGAAACATGGTGGGGAATGAGCATCTCTGCAAGGGTTCTAACCTTTCTCCTCGATTGTTGGCTGATAAATTGAAGATAATATCTGTATTTATTTTGGTGTTCATTCTATCTTGCACTTAAATATATTTCTTTTTAAAAAAGAAAAGAAAAAAGAAAAAAAAAAACCTTTGAAGAAATTTGGCCAGAGGTCAAAGGTCAAGTGACATTGATTTTTATAGTAGCAAGAACTTAGTGAGTCTCCCTGTAACATCAGTAAATGTTATCTTTAGCTGAATTACCTTCCTTGTGAAATGATAAATGCTAGTGATGATGTAAACATCATGTGTTCATAGGCTTTGGATATCATCAATTGTTGATCAGCCTCATCCTAAACAATGTAGTTATTCATTAATTCACTATTTCTCTATGGTGTGTGTGTGTGTGTGTGTGTGTGTGTGTGTGTGTGTGTATTTCCTGTAGCCTACGCTACCCTTGATTTCTCTATTTAGCTGCAATTTTTATTAATTCCTGGTCACCTTGACACCCCAAACCCAACCTGCATGGATTATTTCTGAATGCATGGATGCTATTCCTCTGAGCTTTCATTTATTTATTTTTGGCACATACCCTCCACTTGCCACGCCCTTTAAAGAAGCTTCAGTGTTAAAACCATAAAATTTTGAAAAGACATCAGGCAACTTAGTTTAAGAATAGGGTGTAAGTCAACTTTGTCCCACAACATATCAGCTGTGGCCTCCTTCAACCCTCTAACCTTTGGGGCAGTGCATATGAGAATAATGAAAAGAAATAAATAAAATTAGATAGAAAATAAGGAAATGACTCTGTCTTTAAAAAGAGAATCGGTCTAGAAACATGACTGGAAAAAACTAAAGGAAACACTGTCATATTGATTTCTGGGTTGTAAGATGTCATTCTGGGAATTTCTCATCATAACAGCCTTACTGAAGGCAATGTTGAATTTCTGACACTAATCATATCCACCTAGTTGTTTCTTGTAATTTGTTGACTTTGCAAGGTAGAAAAACATTTTCGGGATCATTTGCCTTTTTGGCAAAATGTCCTTTGGAGATAATCACGATCAAATCTGACATTTTATAACAAACTCAAGATGGGAGGGATGGGTTATCTGGGTTAGTGAATTCTATTTATATGCTTATGTCTGAGTAAAACAACTTCAAGTAATGTATGGGTGAAAGTGGGGTGAAGTTGGAATGGGACCAGTGCAACCCCTCACCCAGTCAAGGTCAAAGTCTCTGACCGTGATTTCACAGAACACAGAGGTGTTCTGCTTACATCTCTCTTTTCTTAGAGACACTTTGCACTTACCTGCTTAGAGAAGGTAATTCATACACACTTTGGAAAACTCTGCCTGATGGTTTTATAATGCAGCAGGACTGTCATATGGACAGAAACCCTGCATTTAGATCCTTAGTGTATGCACTGTAGTTAGGGGATTGTACAGCCCAAATCTGAGTAGTGTTTGTACTGTACTTAATATAATAATTAACTGCTACCAGAGTCTGGTCCAGAAATGCTTCCAACAAGCCAGAAGGCAGCTGTTACACTTGCCAAAAGAAGGGAGCAGATGATTCTAGCAAGAAGGAAATGCCTGAACAGCATAGGATTTAAAATGTCTGTGTGTCTAAAACCTCATGTTATATTGAGAAGGCTAGTAGAACATGAATAGAAAGGTTAGAAGAGAGAGTAGAAAGGACATAGACCTTATAACATACACGTCATGCTATGGCAGGAAAAAAAAATTCAGCCAAAGAACAGAAGGACTGACAGTTGGAAAAGTTTTTGGAGAAACTATTATCGTAGAAGTCAAGAGCCAATATGTCATTTCAGAATCTTGACTTCCATAGCATGAGAAAAAGAGTCTAACTGGTCACAAGGGTGACAGGCTTGAAGTGATGGCCCTGGGAAGATCTCTTAGAACAGGTGTAGGCTACTCATGATGTCAAATTCTCAGCAAGAGGTGCAAGCATTATGAGAGTTCACAAAGTGTCCCATTAATTATACGAGAAGGAAAGAAACACTAACTTACTGCTGCGCAATTCCATGAAGAAGGTTTATTTTAGAGAATAATATCTTCTAGAAAGCTTTGTGTCTGATGATGTTCTACTGTAAAAACACCAATAACAAAGTAAAGAAACAATGGTGATAAAAAACAATCTGTTTCCCCCTCAATAGAGGAAAAACCTAAGTGTGAGCTTTATGGCCAACAGTCAGAGCATAGGGCTCTTCTGGATGACCAAGACTTCTTAGTCTACTTTTGGAACACAAGCAGATCAACAAGACTTCAGGTTGGAAGTGCCCTCTGTGAGTCAGGCCAATCACTGTGTGCAATCAAGGGCATCAGAGTCCTACAAGCAGTAAACTATGAGGTGCTTTGTCTATAATGGAGGGAACTTACCTCAGCATTAAGTACACCCTTAAAAACGAGCTGATCTTTATTATAAGAATGAATCATTGGCACATGGTTGATTTGGTTGGAGAAACTAACAATAACGGGATGAGAAGCAGGGTAGTTCCTGGAAGTATGTATGTCTTGAACCTTAAACATGTCTAGGAGTCAGAAGCATACTGAGAATAAATTGAAATCCATATTAATCGAATAATGATCAAATGAAGGGAAAAGGAGAATGAATAAGATTGATATCCAGTGTGTTGTATAGGCTAAAAGGAGCTTTGTATCCATGCTACTATTTCCCTGACATTAAAGGTAATGCTGGTCTTGGCCAGCTTTTCCACAGCCACAGATCTGGAAATCAACAAAGGGATTCTTCAGGGTATATATCTACATATGCACAAAGGTAGTGAGTATAGCACTTTCCATTGCCATGCACTGCAAAAACAGCCTAGAGCAGTGGTTCTCAACCTGTGCATTGCAACTCTTTGGGGGGCTGAAGAGAAGATATCTTGCATATGCAGATATTTACATTTTGATTCATAACAGTAGCAAATTACAGGTATGAAGTAGCAAAGAAAATAATTTTACGGTTGGGAAGAACTGTATTAAACTGTCAAAACTTGAGGAAGGTTGAGAACCACTGGCCTAGAGCATCAATGCTCCAGTAAAGGAGAGATTTATCTGGTACTTTTTTAAAAAATAATACTGGGTATTATACATAGGGTTCTGTTCGTGGTAGAAAGTTGTTCTACCAGTGAACTGTATGTTCAGTCATCTTTTTATATTTGTCTTGTCTTTTCTTTTCCTATGCTCACTATGTAGCTAAGAATGGGCCAGATTCACTAACCCTCATGTGTCTGCTCTCTGCGTGTTTGAGTTGCAGGCCTGTAATAGCATTATCAAGATTTTGGTGGCTTGTTGTAGGTCCTCCACAAGTTTCATAGCTTATCATTGAACTCACTCTTATCTAGAAAGGACCTGGATATTAATCTAACTGCCTCCACATCCTTTCTATCTAGGATTAAAAGTTTGTGTAAGCCTGACCAACAAACGCTAGTGTGTATCCAAAATGATGACATTTGAACCAAGAGTTTTTGAGTAAGTGTTTCAGCTAATGTACTGAAGCAGATAATTTAGAGTAACCACTGAAATGGTAGTTTTATTCATTTTAATTTTATTTGGCTGAAATTTCTTCAAGCAATCAAGTTCAAGTAAAAGGAGTAGAAAGAGCTATTCAGTAGGCATAAGAAACTAGCTGGAAGACAGCGAAGAGACAGAGATACCAAGCTGCTTCGGAATATTGCTCACCAGGATGAAAGCGCAGCAGGCACAAAACAACTTTATTCTCTGCCTTCAGTCTTCAGTCATCCGTTGTAAGGAGTAGGGCGGGTTCTCAGGGTGGCGGAACAGTAGTGGGACTGAAGCAACCCAGTTCTCTCCGTTTCAGCCCTAAGTGAGTTAGACTTTCTTCTATTCTCAGTGCCTGTTCATGGGTTGGAGGAAGGAATCTGATTCCTGGATCAACTTGACCTATTTAAAAATACATTTTAGAGAAATCTTTAATCTTAGCTTGGGTTTCTGTAACCATTTCCTTTTTAAAAATAGGTGTTCTAAAATTAGGAACACAAATGACAGAATCGGGGCCCCTTGGAAGGTAAAATTAAGAACTTACCCTCATTGATCTGTGTAGTCCACACAGACTTGTCATGGTCACTGTTGTTATATTGTTGTTGTCTTTGTTATCTATTTGGAGTTCACATTTGTAGTGATTACTACCCTTCCTGTGCATAATGAATAAAACAAAATACCTTCTACTATCTGTGGCTAGTACCTGGAACAGGATATGAAGCCTGCCTTGCGTGCTCACTATCACAAATATTTCTCTACCCTGGTCAAACTATGACTTCTCTAGAGTTACAAATGACACACACACACACACACACACCACCGTTGTGGGTCCTGTCTTCATTTGTCAGATCTCTAGAGGATAACTTCAGCAAGCATTAAAAGTATGAGAATTTACTTGATTTTGTTTGTTTGTTTTGGGGGGCTTGTCAAGGGGTGTCTATCATGTCTTTACTTCTGTAGCTCATCAGTGTTTTTAGCCAGGCTCACATTTCCTATTGTGATCATTAGAAGGCTCTTTCACCTCGTAATTATCATTTTTGTTGTGATTTTTCTGATGTGATTACCACACTCATGTCTTAAGAAGTCTGGTGACTGCTTTATTGTGTAATTGATAGTGATGAGTGAGTCACTTGTTAACTGTGTGCTTCCAATCAGTAGTTCATCATTTTCCTTTTCCTTTTCCTTTTTTTTTTTTTTGCTTTTATAACATCTGCCATAATCAGTTCCAATGAGATCACAACCATTACTGAAAAATTAAATAAAGTCTTCATTTATATAAATGTAAAAAATAAATGTTGACTACTCTAGTGATATGAGCTAGATGACCTCATTTTTGTATGCTATTGTGAGTTACTACACCTATTTATTCTATAGTGCATTCTAATCACTATATTTTGGGGATTTACTGTTGATAGAATGATGGGAAGCAGCTGTCTCCATTGCTTTCCTTAGAACATCTTGGGCATATTCATTCTGTGGACTTCCCCACTCCTTACAAGCTTAGCCACTCCTTCACTCTTCTGTAGAAGGCAAATATACAATCCCCTGCTTCTGGCATTTGAGGAAACATGAGCAGCAGTGCTAATGAGGAGGAGGAGTGGAGTCTGAACAAAGAGTGATGATGTTCACCAGCTTTATATCGCAACCATCTAAAGCTTGAGAAAGAAGGGACATTAGGGTTCACTAGCAGTACCTACTCATGTTTATACAGCCATTAAATAGCATTACTGTGACTTCATTTTTAAAATAAGAATTTAAATGCTATTCTGGAAAATAGGTCTAAGTGCTCGGGGTATGGTAACAGGTTTTCTGCATAAGCGTGAAGTCCAGATTTCAATCTTTAGACCCATGTATAAAGTCAGAAAGGATGCTGCACATCTTGGTGATTTCAGCCTGGGAAGCAGAGACTGAAGGATTTCGAAGGTTTTCTGGCTAGCCAGTCTAGCTCTATCAGTCAAATCCAGTCTTAGGGAGAGACACTGTCTCAAAATAGTAAAGTAATAAAGTGACTGGTATATGCACATAAATACAAAGAGAGTTTATCTTGTGTTTGAATTTTAATGTACAATGCATAATGGAATAATGGGATAGAAAATATCTTCTAGCTATGTAACTCTCCACACATTTCTGTGTCACTTTCATATTCTTTTTTATTATTTGCGGGCATCATTTTGTTAGAATTGAGGAATTAATGCCAAATCCTGATCTGGTAAATGTAACCATCCTTATTAGATTCCATCTTAATATAGAAAATACCAGTGATAAATAGCTGCTTGTACCTGTAAGTCTGTAGTATTTGGAATGTAATTCATATGAGTGTTCTTTAGTATGTTTTTTTTTCTTTTACTTTTGATAGCTTCTCACATACTATTCCTAAGCACAGTTACACATGAGATGGATCGCTATTATATCTTACTGAGGCATTATAAGCAGTTTGGGAATGGGTTACTTTGCCTGGAATTATAGACACAGCTATTAACTCAGCTCATCTTTGAAGCTATGTATTCTCACACTAAGATCAGTGTTTGCCCGCATTTAGGACACCCTGGCAAGGCATCTTTAAACTAACTGGAGGTATCAGACACATGCCTTGTGAGGCTCTTCCACTATTATAGGCTCAGCTCTTTTTGTGTTTTCAGGTTGTATGGTTCCCTGATTAGCTCTGCAGTGTTCTGTTCATCTAGTCCACCCCACTGGGCATAACACCCTCATTTGTTCAGTGACTTTCAATTTGTTTTTGCAATATTTGGTTCTCCACTGGAGAGTGTCTAAGTGGGTATATCAGGTGGGATGGAGCCACTGGGAGCTGTACGAAAGTACTGTGGCACCCACCCAAGCAATCAGGAGCAGTGATTTCAATGGCAGCATGTGGTAAAGTTGCCCTCTTGAGCCACACAGCAGAACATAAAAGTCTGAAACGTGTGATGTCAGAGCAGAGGGAATGCAAATAATGGGGAATGTGAACTGTGCTTTCTAGTGCAGTCCATAGAATCCAAGAAGAAACAGAAGGGGCACAATGGGGGTTTAATCAGTTAAATGTAAGAACTGATTGTGGAGAATTAATTTTGAAGCAGACAAAAATGTCAAAGTATAATCTTACATTCCATGTTGCTTAGAATTGAAGATTACTCCAAGTTTAACATCATTATGAGGCTGCATTGAGCTCTGGGAGCCTCTGGACATTGCTGTTTGTCTATGCCTTGGTGGAAATTCATAGTGTTTGGTCTCCAGGACTCTGCAGTTTTGCCTGTATTGATTGGTGCTCTGCCTTCAATACATTTTTATGTGTACTTACATGATTATCAGATTCTGTGGTCTAATCTTTTGTAAGCCTCTGTGTTATTTCTTTCACTCAAATATATTCAAGAGGTCTTCCTTGCATTAACCACTTACTAATAAACATGAATCACAGTGATCAGATTATGTATTCATAACTCTATTTTGAATAGAGAGATTGTAGGCAAAGCTGCGATTAGGATCAGGTGCTCCATAGATGATGTTCACTTGAAATCATAATCACAAATGGTCCCCTCTTCTTTGACCATTTCTTTTTCAAGTAATGCAGCTTAGTCTTCAACTTTACCATCTTTATCCTTGAGAATTATCTACCTAAAATCGGTAAGCTTTATGCTTAGTTTTAGTTCCCATATGCTTAGGTTAAATGTAGTGTGTCTAAAGTCCACATGTAAGTGTAGCAGTGTTTGACCACAGTGGAAGTTGTAAAGTTTTAGGGATTTTAAGTATTTCAAGTGGGCATTCAGATAGTTCTAGAAAAAGTAAATAAGCACAATTGATTTGTACCTACTCTCTCTTCCTTCTTTGTCTGTGGTCACTCTTGCACTGGCTTTCAATAACATGAGTCCAAGTGTGACTTAATCAGATCTCCCTAATCAGAGCTGCTTTCATGTTCTTTGACCTCTTTATGTCCCAAAGTCTAAGCCAAATAACCTTCATTTCTTTATAAAGTATCCAGCTTTGGATGCTTTTCTATAGTCAAGGAACATGGACTAAAGTACTATATTCCTTTTTATGTTTTCAGTAGGCCATCTCACTCTGTACATCTCCCTCTCTGCTTTCTTTACTCAAGATAAAAGCACAACTCTATTGTCATCTTGATTGTGCCACCACCACCAAGGTTTGCTTCTTATAAACTTGCCCTTTTGAACTCACAAGAAATTAAACCTTCTTTAAAGCTAGACCTGTCTTCAGTTCATCGTCAAATAACAGTTTTATTTTTATTTTACCTTGTATTCTGCCGACCTTTGGAATTAGCTATAATTAACCTTTAAAATTTTTTCTATCTTTTCAGATGAACTTCAAAGCTACTTTAAGCCAAAGTGGGTTTATTTTTCATACTCTTTTTTTTAATACCATTGTTCCCTCTAAAAAGAGACTCTTTACTAAACTTGCACTTTGGAAGTAATTCTTGGTTTTGCTAGATTAGGACACGTGTCCTATGACAGTTATGAGTCCAAAAGGGGAGAGGGGAGTGAATTGTTTAAAGAATATTTCCAAAGTGAAGGAGCTGAAGGGAATCGGGATCTATTTTTATTTCTTCAAAATTCCCTACTATTGTAAGGCAATGCAAGGGAGAAGATAGGATATAGTCGGCATTAAGAAATGGGAGAAAAAGTATACTTATAGAGACCTTGCCACCTAAGCACTGGGCCTGCATTTAGAATCTCCAGAACCCGCAATAAGAAGACAGATATGGCAGTGAGCATATAAATCTAGCTTTATGGAATTCAAGAAGGAGGCCCGTTGGAGCTTCCTGAGTAGCTTGTATTAATGAATCTGCGGTTCAGGTTCAATCAAAGACCCGGGCTCCAAAAAATAATAAAAAGAGAGCACTAATAGAAGAAGATGCCTCACATTGACTGCTGGACTCTGCATCTGTACACAAATGTGTGTGTGTGTGTGTGTGTGTGTGTGTGTGTGTGAGAGAGAGAGAGAGAGAGAGAGAGAGAGAGAGAGAGATAGAGAGAATAATGCATAAAATATATAAATGAACACAAATTACAGTAAATAATTCTGAAAAAAGCAATAGGTTTCCAGACTCTAAAAACTGCTATTTTTGGAGACTTGAAAAGAGGAGACGTGGTTTTTTAGATAGGAATTTAAAATTCTGAAAGGATTAGGAATACTTTTGACAAGTCTGTAAACTCTAAGGAAGACAATTGTAAGGATTGAGTAAGATTAAGATTACATTTATTTATTTATTTATTTATTTATTGGTTTTTCGGGACAGGGTTTCTCTGTATAGCTCTGACTATCTTGGAACTCACTCTGTAGAATAGGCTGACCTAGAACTCAGAAATCCACCTTCCTCTGCCTCCCAAGTGCTGGAATTAAAGTTGTGTGCCACCACTGTCAGGCCTATTTATTTTTATTATTTGTTTTTATTTATATGAGTACACTGTAGCCATCTTCACACCAGTAGAGTGCGCATCAGATCCCATTACAGATGTTTCTGAGCCACCATGTGGTTGCTGGGAATTGAACTCAGGATCTTTGTGAGAGCAGTCAGTGCTCTTAACCTCTGAGCCATCTCTCCAGCCCTCATTTATTTATTTTTTAATGGAACAGAAAATTGTAAAATATAGGTAGACATAGATAATGGAAGAAAGAAGGTGAAAGTTAATATAGCTACTCTTTCTTTTAGGATGACTTTAGACAAATGACAGAATTAGAGAAAACGAGTTGTTACCAATACTATGTATGTGTGAAAATTACTGGAATAGCAGGGAGATGAGACTACATAGAGAAATTTTAAAGGTCATGCTAAAGCTGTTAGAGTTTGTTTGGCAGCTTATTCCCATAACTGTGCATTATGTGGGGTTTTTTTTGTTTGTTTGTTTTTGTTTTTTGTTTTTTGTTTTTGTTTTTTTGAAGAGTAAAAATGTGAAGTGGACGATAGGACAATAAAATTGGGAGGATTTGTTTTTCTAAAAATAGGATCAAGCTGGAATTGATTAAGTCAGTTAGTTGTAGGCTAAATTTAGAAGAAAAAAAAAAGAAGGAAACTACTGACTGAGTTGTTTTAAGAGGCACTGAATGCTTTCTATTAGTGACACCTAAGGAAATTCCAAAGGTCCTCAAAGCAGATGCAATTTTGTGTGGAAGGATATAGGTTTGGAAAGGTTAAGTAAGTAACCAAGGAAATGCTTAGAAAGCACTTGAGCCAGAATGCAAGATAAGCTCAATGTGACCTCAACATGCGAGCTCTTACCGCTTCAGCATACAGAAAGCACTTTGTTTTGTATGCGATGTGATTGGATATGGGCAAGGGAATACCCCGGTTAGAGATTGTATAGACCCTGCCCTAATTGAAAGCCAGAATATTATCAATCTAATTATATGCTTTTTTTTTTGTGACAGGGGCCTTCTTGCTCTAACCCAGGGTAGCTTAGAACACCCCATGTGGCTCAGACTGTCCTTGAACTTACAGTAAACACACCCTTTTCACTATTCAAAGACAGTCTCACATCTATATTATCTCTAATATTGTTATTTATGAAGAATAGATCTAAAACCAAAACTGGAGGAAAAAGACATGTAGTTAGTCACAATTGACCACACAGTATATAAACACTTGTGAGTATGAATCCGGGTTTTCTCTTAAATGGATCTTACTGTCTTTACTGTTATTTAGAAATAGTTTTGAGTTGTCTAATTACAACTGAAGAATCAGTAGGGGAAAGTTTACTGTAACCCCTATTGTTTAGTGATGCGTTTACACTGCATTGCATCTTAGTATTACATTTGTATTTATGTGGACCTCAACTTCCAAGAAAGGTTTCATAAATCCTGGATAGACATATAGGAAAAGTCAAGTGACTTTATTACAAACTTGTAAGACTTCCTTATATTCAAAATTAGATATTTTTAAAAAGTATTGACAAGTTAAACTAAAATCATGTCCTCCCATTTTTCTTGGTTTTCTGTTTTCATTTCTTTCCTCTAAGACAGTTTCACTATACCCATAGCTGGCCCGGAATTTACTGGGTAGACCAGAAGGACTTGAGGTTTGTGGAGATCATTCCCTTCTGCTTAGAGAGCTGGGATTACAGATTCATGCCACCATGTGAAGATCTGAGTGGAAAAAAAAAATAACACTTCTACTTACATGGAATTCCATCTGATTAGATGCCAGGATATACAATGTATATGCTCAGATTAATGCACATAACATGACATTTAAAGATGAAATTTGGAACTTCTATGCTGCATGCAATCTACATTATTTTCAGCATCACCACAATACTGTTGGCGCAGTATATAACTGACTCACTTAAAGTGTACAATGGACAAGGCTGTGCAGCTAGAACAAGCATTTAATATCAGAAAACCCTCCCCAATACACACCTGCCATGTCATAAAAATGACAAAAGAACATTTATTAGCAACTGTCATTTTCTTGTTGGTCCAACAAGCCTATATAGTCACCATTCTATCAATGCTACAATGGCAGCTTGGGCGTTTCATATGTAAGAGGCAATAAAATATAAGGTCATAGGTATATGCTACCTATTATTTAACAATTATTCAGCAAATATATACTTGGTTCTCTCTCATCTTTGGTTGTTTTGAATAATAACTCTATGGATGTCTGTTAGTGTATCTTTTTATGGGTAAATGCATGTTTTTCTCTTGGATGTATACATAGTATCATAGATTGTTTCAACTGATAGATTGATGTGGATTCAAAAATTTGCATCATGTTTAAAAGTGGCACAATTTCCTAAAAGTGATTAAAGAATTAGTTTTGCTTTAAGAAATTAATATTTTTCTTCTACTTTCTTACTTCTTTCCATTAGATCCTTTAAATAATCAAAATAACATCGCATTTTATATGATACTCTTCTTCTATTCTTGCAGACATAAGGATGTATTTGATTATCATATACTTTTAAATAGATAGATAGATAGATAGATATGCATGCACTTACAGTTTTCATGAGTTCTCAACATAGAATAATGCTATTTACAATTCCCTGGAATGCAAATTCCCTTTCTCATTTAAAAACATGTAATTATTCCTCTAGGCTGAAAGAAGTAACTTGACATCATTTTTAATAACAGATAATTGCATACAATCATTATGGTAAAAATATATAAACATTTCCCATTATATATTTAAATTAAGTTAATATTTCTCCACATTTGTCCTAACTGAAAGCTGCAGGAATCATATTTGTATTTATGTTCTTCATATGTAAAATAATACTCTCTTTGGGCTAAACTCCTCCCACCAGAACGTATTTGTTCATATTCATAAATGAAGTATAATATATAGATAATTTTATATCCATTGTTCATATTCATAAATGAAGTATAATATTTAGATAATTTTATATCAAAACATAGAAGTACCAATTCTTAATCCAACCAGGTTTTCGAGAAGTACTTTTGACAGAGAATCAGTAATAATGGACATAGTAAAAATTTTAAATTCTCCATTTTCTTGTGTATTTCAATATTGTTTTGATTAGTGTTTCACTAACTATAAGTGATAGGAAACATATTCTGTGTAATGCTAATTATTTCCCTTTGCCTTTTTCTATAGTATATTTGTTCCTAATAACTTATTAATATCTGTTGATCAGTTGCACTATAAATATTTTATTAATTGAGATTTTTATTATTTTATTGTTTCTGAGATTACAATCATTTGTGATTTCATGCACACACACACACACATATATATATATATATATATTTATTTATTTTCAAGTGATATTTTCTAAGGAAGTTTTTCACCACCTTCTAGAAATAAAGATAAACATAGAGTTCCTTACTATATATTTTCCAAATAATACTGTGTTTAACCAAAACCATATATTATCATTGTTATTCAATAATGCTATCTTATTGTTAAAGATATGTTCAAGTTACTTTGCACATTCCCTTATTCTGTATTCAATGATTTAAGTATTCTAAATATTAAGCAATTTACATTATTTCACTTAGGTTATAAAGTCAGGTTATATTATTTTTCTATGTTTTCTCTGAAGATAATTTAAAGTTAGAAATATGTAATCTGAATATTTGAAACACATGGGCTACTTTTTTTATTAGGTATTTTCCTCATTTACATTTCCAATGCTATCCCAAAAGTCCCCCATGCCCTCCCCCCTACTCCCCTGCCCACCCACTCCCACTTCTTGGCCCTGGCATTCCCCTGTACTGAGGCAGATAAAGTTTGCAAGACCAATGGGCCTCTCTTTCCACATGGCTACTTAAATCGTTCTCATATACAAAAGAAAAACTGTTCTTATTAAAATGAGGAAATTGTTTTTATTAGAAACGGGCATCCACACCGAGCTCCATCACAAAAGTTTTGATTATGAATCTAGAAATTATTTTGGTGTTTTTTCTTTTCTGAACGCGTCTCAATTGTGATGGAATCTATGATTTTTATATTAATACTTGTAAACAGCAGAAGACTATGGAACATTTGAAATGCCTATGAACCTCAAATAGATTATTTCAGAATGAAAGGGTGTGCACAATCTTAATACCTAGAAAACAATCTTTGTCCTTACATCTCTAAGATGCAGCATTGGATCTGTGCGTCCCCTGATTCTACTTAGAATATTAAAATGTACCTGAGGTTGCATGATTAATTATTGTGATGTTAATATTTTATGAGAAAATATATTAAATTCTGTCTTGAATTGAATGCAATTTATGCCTGAATAGAGTCAGTGCTTTTATTTAGATGAATAAAAGAGATTAGTAATTCTAAATAAGTAGCTTGGGTGTTTTGGATCTTTGAATAATGCATTTAGGTTTAATAATCTTAAATGAAAATGGCTTACTGTTTTCCTTCACTGCACTGGGAATATCAGTGTTTCAAAGTAACTTGTGCATTAATTTTTAAATATCATATTGTAGCAGTAATAGCATAGCAATACTTCCATACAACAAATCCATGTCCTCACATTCTTAACTCAAAATAGAAGATGCAGTATTTATAATTTGATAGCCATTGCAAACATAAAGCAAGAATCTGAATTGCACTGGTTGTTTACATAATGGCATTTCACTTGGGATGAAAAGGTACAGAATAAAATGAACAGCACCCATACTTAGTTGTGTGTTGTATGTTTGAGAGTTAAGTTTCGCAGACGTATTAATGATTATTGATTGAGCAAAATGGTTAATTTTCAATAGCTTTAACTAATATGACTCACCCACAATCAATAAAACTCTATGGTTCAGTAACCTGTTATTTACATGATAGAGATTTTTGAAATAGGGTATTGTGACTTGCATCTAAATTCCTTCCTAACTGATAAAAACAAATTCTGAGACATGAATTTATAGAAAGAAAGAGGTAAATGACCCAACACAATGTTCCTTAATATACATGGTGATAGCTCTTCTCACAGAGTGGCCTTTTGTTACCTGTGATATTTCTTCTATACCCAGGAGTGTCCAATTTTCTCTTTCTGCATACTTTGCCTTTTGCATTTCCTCTGCAAAACATCTGTCAACACTTGGCATTACAGTCTATTCTTATTTTTTTCTTATTCTTAAATGTAATCTCTCAAGAGGATAGGCTATGTTTCTACCACTGGACCTACCACCTACCAGTCTTAGCTCACAGATTACAATGTACTCCTTGAATGTTGTATTTTGAGATCCAGTTAGTCATTCTGGAGAGTTAAGGACATTTGGGGTGGTATGGCATTTTTTCCCACCCAGGAGGACAAGCTTACCATTGGAGAGAACTCAAAGTCACAATTACGTGCCTTTCCCTTCATACATGGTAATGGATATCAGAATTATTAATGAGATTTTTGAATTCAAAAATTGAATACAAGAATTATATTTTAGATATTAAAGCATATGATGCCTCACATGGAAAAACTTTAGAATCAAAATGTCCAGACTCTTACGTAGAGATAAATATTATAAACAAATTAAGCACTAAAGACTTATCTGCTAGACTGTCTACTCTAACAATATACAGGGTTTGATGTCATTAAAATGAGGTTTTACAAACCAGGTCACAAACATTATCTGCCTATCAAAGCGATTACTTTGAAAGCTAAATGAAAAAGAAATCTTTTTTAGTTTCTAAAATAAATACAAAGAGAGCATGATGTAACAGAAAATATATAATTATTCTAATCAGGTCAAATCTTCAAATACAACTGTAATGAACATTGTTTTTCATATGTCACGCTGACCCCTTTAGAGAGGGAGGAAGTATTGTGAGCTTTCTTATCCAGTGCTAGTAGAAGACATGAAAATCGTTCTCATATCTTCAAAGGCAATTGAGATATGATGCCAGTCTTCTTTGCCATTTGGTCCTGTGCTTTCCCTCTCAAAATCTATTACAGACATTTTGATAGAAATTGAAAAACACATATATCAACATCTTGTTTTCTGTGACTGCTCATGATTTCTAGGCTAGCATGGGTTACACTTATGTGTTCATTATTTTTTGTGTTCATTTGTTGTTGTTGTTTGTTTGTTTGTTTGTTTGTTTTGTCAACCTGACATCTGTGGGAGTCATCTTGAAAGAGGAAACCACAAGTGAGAAAAAGACTCCATCAGATTGACCAATGAGCAAGTCTGTGGGCTGTTTTCTTCCTTAACTGTTAATGTGAGGAGGTCTAGGGCATTGCAATCAGTACAACTGCTGGGTAGGTGATCCGGGGTCATATACAAAGGCAGGGTGGGCAAGCCATAGGGAACAAACCAGCAACCATCATTCCCCAATGGCTTCTGCTTCAGATCCCACACCCACATTCCTGATTTGAGTTCTTGTCCTGACTTCTTTCATGATATACTGTTAGTTGTAAAGTTCCAAAGACCCTTTACTTTCCAAGTTGTTGTTGGTCATTGTGTTTAAAATAGTATTAGAAAGCAAACTAATGAAAGGACATAAAATTAAAAACTCTTCAAAATCTGTGTAGGAAATAAAAAATTAATCAGGAGAATTAGGTGCTCTTACCATAGCTAATTATGAAAATTTTTGTTAGAAGTATTTCACGATATGTATGAAACTATATCTTTAATCAATATATCTGTTACACTATATATTTACATAATTACCAATCTAAGGTCTATATTTTTAGTCATAAAATCATGAAAATTATGATAAATCTTTGGAACTCTGGATTATGTTATTATACATTGATGTTTTCATATATTTTGTATTATTTTATTTATTTACATTCCAGTCATTGCCTCCCACTCATCCTTGTCCCATTCCTCCTCCCACCTGCCTCTGAGAGGGTATTCTCATCCTAACCAGGGCCCCCCCTTCTCTGGGGTCTCAAGTCTGTCCAGGATTAAAAATCATCTGCCACAAGACCAAATTCTGCTATATTTGTGCCAGGGACCTCAGACCAGGCCCTGTGTGCTCCTGATTGATGGGTCAGTCTCTGGGAGCTCCCTGGAGTCTGGGTTAGTTGAGAGTACTACTAGTCTTCCTATGGGGTCTCTCTCTCTTTCAACTTCTTCAATCCTTCCACTGATCAACCATAGGGGTTCCCAACTTCAGTCCAATTGTTGGGTGTAAATAACTGCTTCTGTTGCAGTCAACTGTTGATAGGGCCTCTCAGAGGACAGCCTTGCTAGGCTCCTCTTTTTAAACACATCATAGCACCAATGATAGTGTCAGGCCTCGGTGCTCAACTATGAGATGGATCACAAATTGGGCCAGTCAATGGACTGCCTTTCCTTCAGTCTCTTCTCACTTTGTCCCTACATTTCTTTTACACAGGAACAGTCCTGAGTGATATTTTTGACTGTCAATTAGTAAGTCTATCCCTCTGCATGAGGCTCTGTCTATCTACTAGAGGTAGATTTTTTGAGTTCTCTCCCCAATGTTGGGCATTTTGGCTAAGGTAGCTCCAATGAGTCCCTAGAGTCTCTCACCTCCTGGGTCTCTGGTACTTTCTAGAGGGTGTCCCTCACTTTCTACCTACTAATGCTGCTTATCTCCATTCCTTTACTTGGCCCTCTTGGTTTTGCTCCTGCCCAACCCATATCTGATCCCATTCCCCTTTTCACATCTCCCTCCACTCTCTCCTCTCCCATCCAGATCCCTCCCTTCCTCTCTCTCCATTGATTATTTCCTTCCCACTTCTTTTATTCATATTTTTAAAGTTTTCTTTTAATGTACATATAATAATTGACACAATTATGGATACAAGTTCTCTTGTATCCATAATTGGATATGGATGATATAATAGTATACATAAGCAGCCATAAAAATTCCACCAGAGAACACCTACAGCTCATAAACAACTTTAGCAAAGTGGCAGGTTATAAAATTAATTCGAACAAATCAGTAGCCTTCCTTTTTATAAATGATAAACAGATTGAGAAGGAAATTAGGGAAACAACATCCTTCATAATAGGCACAAATAGTATTTAATATCTTGGTGTAACTCTTACCAAACAAGTAAAAGATATGTTTGAAAGAACTTCAAATCTCTTAAAGGAAAAAAAAAATAAAAAGAAAGAAAGAAACTGAAGAAGACCTAAGAAGATGCCAAGATCTCCCATGTTCATGGATTGGTAGAATTAACAGTGAAAATGGCCATTTTACCGAAAGCAATCCACAAATTCAATGCAATTCTAATCAAAATTCCAATACAATTCTTCAAAGACATGGAAAGAACAATTCTCAACATCATATGGAAAAACAAAAACACCCATGATAGTCAAAACAATTCTCAACAATAAAAGAAGTTCAAAGGGAGTCACCACCCTGACCTCAGACTGTAATACAAAACCATAGTAAGAAAAACCGTATGGTTTTGGTACAGAAACAGACAGGTTGATCAATGGAATAGAATCAAAGACCCAGAAGTAAACTCACACTCCTATGGACACATGATCTTTGATGAAGAAGCCAAAAACATACAGTGGAAAGAAAGAAAGCATCTTCAATAAATGGTGCTGGTCTAACTGGCTGGCTGTATGTGGGAGAATGAAAATAGATCCATGTTTATCACGCTGCACAAAACTCAAGTCCAAGTGGATCAGGAACCTCACCATAAAACCAGATACACGGAATCTAAGAGAAGAGAAGGTGGGAACGAGCCTCAGACTCATTGGCACAGGAGGAACTTCCAGAATAGAACATTAGTGGCTCAGGCTCTAAGATCAACAACTGATAAATGGGACCTCATAAAACTGAAAAGCTTCTGTAAGGCAAAAGACATCTTCAGTAGGACAAATCAGCAAAGTAAAGATTTGGAAGAACCTCATTAACCCTAAAAGCCCTTAGTCATCATTGAAATGCAAATCAAAATGACCCTGAGATTCCACCTCACACCAATCAGAATGGCTAAGATCAAAATCTCACATGACAGTACATGCTGTCAAGGATGTGGAAAAAGAGGAACACTCCTCCATTGCTGGTAGGATTGCTAACTTTGCAAACACTCTAGAAAGCAATCTACTGGTTTCTCAGAAAATTGGAAATAGTTCAACCTGAAGAGCCAGATATACCACTCCTTGGCATATACCCAAAGATACCCCAACATACCACAATGATACGTGCTCTGCCACATTCAGAGAAGCCTTATTTGTCATAGTCAGAAGATGCAAACAACCCAGATGTCTGCCAATCAAAGAATGGATACAGAAAATGTGGTTCATTTACAGAATGCAATATTATTCAGCTATTAAAAATGAGAACATCATTAATTTGCAGGCAAATAGATGGAACTAGAATATATTATCCTAAGTGAGGTAACTCAGACCCAAAAGGACATGCATAATATATGCTCAGTGATTAGTGGATAGTAGTCAAAAAGTACAGAATACCTAGGATATAACACATAGACCATAACCATAAGACACACATAACCATAAGAAGTATAGAAAGCAGAAAGGCCTAAGTGAGGATGCTGTTGCAGGGATAAGGAAACAGTCTTCTCTAATCCGGCACTCTGGACACAAAGGCCTAGCTCTGCGCATGATGACCTGCACGTTCCTACTGAGCTACATCTCCAGAATTTTAAATATCTGAAAATGTGAACAGAAATAGGCTGAGCTTGAGTAGTGAGTTCCTGGCCATCCTTGGTTATGGAGTGATATTCTCTCTCAAAAACAAATAAACAAACAAACAAACAAAAAGAAATAAACATAATAACCTGTAAGGAAACAAACTAACCTCACTTATGAACATCAGTGCAGAAACACTCAGTAAAATTCTCACAAACCAAATCCAAGAACACATCAAAACCATCATTCACCACAATCACATAGGCTTCATCCCAGGGATACAAGGATGGTTCAATAAACAAAAATCCAAAAACATAATACACTATATATGCAAACCCAAGGAAAACAACCACATGATCATGTCATTAGACTCTGAAAAAGTCTTCTACAAAATACAACACCCCTTCAAGTTAAAAGTTTTGGAAAGGTCAGGAATGCATGGCACATACCTAAACATAATAAAATCGTATATAGCAAACCAACAGCCAACATTAAATTAAATGGAGAGAAACTAGTATCAATCCCATTAAAATCCAGAACAGTACAAGGTTGCCCACTCTCCTCATATCTATTTAATATAGTACTTGAATTTCTCGCTAGATCAATTAAACAACCTAAGGCGATTAATGGAATACAAATTGGAAAGGACAATATTTTCATAAATTTAAAAACTTTTGTATTAAATCATTTAATGTGTACTGTGCTTCTAATCTAGAAAATGAGGCAATACTTGCTCTTTAAATTTCATGTTACATATGTAAGAGTGTGTACAGGGGTTCAGTGGTTAAGAGCACATACTGTTTGTGCCGAAGATCTGAATTTAATTTATAGCACCCATATCAGGTAGTTCATTACTAGCTATTACTCAAGGTAGTTCATTACTAGCTATTACTCAAGTTTAGTAGACCCAATGGACTTTACAAGCACTTGTTCTCCAGAGTACATCTCACCAGATACACACACATGTGTTAGTGTAATAAAAAATTAAAATGTTTTGGAAACAAATATGAAAGTATAGTACAAAATTGAAGAAACACAAATCTAGCTTTTGAAAGTATAACTTTTTTTTTCTTTTTTGGTTTTTCGAGACAGGGTTTCTCTGTAAAGCCCTGGCTGTCCTGGAGCTCACTTTGTAGACCAGGCTGGCCTTGAACTCAGAAATCTACCTGCCTCTGCCTCCCAAGTACTGAGATTAAAGGCGTTCACCATCATTCCAGGCGAAAGTATAACTTTTTAAGTGAGTAAGCAACAAACTAAAATTTTCAGGTATTTTCTATTATGACAAACTCTCTCAGCACATAATATTCAGCAAATTCCAATATTGACATTTGAAGTTTTCATACAGGATTTAAAATTCTGAATAAGTATAACATGTATCTATGATTTAGTATAAATGATGTCATTATATGTGAAAATGAGATAAACTAAATGAGATTGAATATTGTCGATCTTGAGTAACAAGGTATATAAGATTGGCATCAGTTAGCATCCTGTCATGTTTCATTATACAAGCCTGACTATGAAAACATTCCTAGTTTCATTTTTTAACTGTTTCCTTTTAGCCATTTAACCATGTATTAACATCTTTCTTTCCTATCCAAAAAAAAAAAAAAAAAAAAAAAAAAAAACCCAACCAACCAAACAAACAAAAGTCTTTTCTTATGGTGTGTGATGATTCAGTTTATGACTTCTATATAACCTTCAAACCTAGGTGGTAAAATTATTAAATTTTGTGAAGACATTTCATCAAAGTTTGTATTGGCTAAGCCTTCATTTCCATTTATTTTGGTCTTAAATCAATGCAGGCCATAGACATTTTCCTTTCTTTGGAAAAGCATAGCTAACAGGTTACTAGGTATTTTGAGGAGAAAAATATAAAACATTATGTTTGAAAACCATCATTGCCTTTATTTTCTATTTTAATGAATAATAAGATCATTCCCTAACAGAATTTGAAGAAATGCCATTCAGAACCCTGGGCAAGTGAGAGAATTAACAAGAGCAGAGAAAGATGGATTTCAAATGTGTTTACCAGATCAGGAAGCATGTGTTTGCAATTGTTGAGCTACTTTAATTTTATTCATTTTGGGTTTGTATGCTGGAAGAGAGAAATACTGTATTTGCTGAAATATCTTTGTCATAATGGTCTCCAAAATGAACAGTTGTTTTTGTCCATAAGTTTATTTTGGATGGTGTTGTTCACAGTTAAGAAATATCCAGGATGTCATGAAGAGTTTCTTACAATAATCTGTATATATTTAAGTTACATAAACTCATTTGATGCCTTTCTTCTGTATGGTAGAAACAAAAACAGATACTTTTTAGAAGTATACACCTACAGGAAAGATTTAGATAATCTTGAAAATTCCAAAATGTTATACCTGAATCAAAGATGCCTTTGTAAGACTAAATATTACTTTAAAGAATTACATGTTAGAGTTAGTAGGCTATACTTGTACAAATACATTTTTAAAAGCATTGATATGAGGAGAGAACAAGTATGTATCAGGTCCCATCATATATTAGATGTTTCCATAACATAATATAAATGTGAATTATTTTACTAGTATTGCACACATTTTTTCTTTTTTGAATTTTTTTCATGCATATATTTTGATCATATTTTCTCCTCCCCTCCTGATTTTTCTCCACCTCCCTTCCCTACTTTATGCTCTTACTGTAAATAAATAAATAACTACCCAGATTCAAAGACAAAACAGGAAGCACATGCAAAATAATGCAGAACTCAAAAATGAAAATGCAAACAATAAGAAGACAGAGAGGACAACAAATGCCCAACCTACTTAAAATGAGACAGAAGGTCAACTAAAATGGCATTGAGTTCATTTTGTGTTGACTAAATGCTCCTGGATATGGGGCCTGCCCTGCAGCATGGTTGTATACCCAGTGGCATGCTATTGGCAAAAAAACGATTTTACCTTCGCCAGCAGGTATCAATTGTTAAAAGCTTCATGGTTGGGGTGTGATTTGTTTCCACTTCTATATCCCAGTGCTGGGACCTGACTTGAACCTCAACAAGTCTATGCATGCTGCCACAGGCTTTGTGAGTTCCTATGGGCCTTAGTCCTATTGTTTCTGGAAGTCAGTGTTTTTTTGAACTCTTATTACCTCTGGTTCTAAAGTATCTCTGTCCTCTTCTGCTTAGATCCGTGAACTTTGAGAGAAGGCATTTGATGAAGGCATTCATTTAGAACTGAGTATTCTAAAGGTTCTCAAATTCTATACATTATACAGATGTAGTCTCTATGTTAATTCCCATCTATTGCAAGAAAATGTTTCTGATGGAGGCTAAGCAAAGCACTGATCTGTGGATAAAAACAGTTTGTCCATGTGTGTCTTTTCATTGATGTTTAATTTTGAAATTATACTTATATTATTTCCTCTTTTCTTCTCTCCTCTTCAACCTATCATATGTATCCATCCCTTGCTCTCATTCATGGCTTGTGCTTTTAAGCTGTTTTACAAATACACACACACACACACACACACACACATGCACCACTCACACACACACACATGCACCACTCACACACACACACACATACACACACACACACATACACACACACACACACACAAAGGCATGCCCATTCCTTATCTAGAACTGAGTACACAGAAGCTTTACCATCTTATATTAGCAAGTCGCTTGGTGTCTTTCCTGTTGGTTTAGGTCATGCTGGTGAGACTTAATGAGTTTAGGAGACACACTCTGACAGTGCTCTCAGCTGACTCTC
The DNA here is from genome assembly GCF_978045245.1 of Mus caroli. Taxonomy (NCBI): domain Eukaryota; kingdom Metazoa; phylum Chordata; class Mammalia; order Rodentia; family Muridae; genus Mus; species Mus caroli. Next base: position 65,386,016 of record NW_028227269.1, on the reverse strand, counting down.
TACTTTAGCTCTTAGACTCTTCCTCACTGTTTTTTCTTAACTGGTTACTTTTACTAACATAAAAAAAGACAGCTTGATTATATTTCCTTTCCTAGGATCAAAGGCCTCGCTCCACACATGATGACCTGCATTTTATTACTGAGCTACATCTCCAGAATTTTAAATAGTATTCTGAAAATGTGAACAGAAATAGGCTAAAAAGTTCCATCTGTGCTAAGCAGTGGTGGCGCAGACCTTTAATCCCAGTACTTGAGAGGCAGAGTCAGGCAGATTTCTGAGTTCCAGGCCAGCCTGCTCTACAGAGTGAGTTCCAGGACAACCAGGGAAATCCTGTCTGGAAAAAAAAAAAAACAAAAAACAAAACAAAACAAAACAAAACAAAACAAAAGTTCCATCTGCATTCTTATATAGCTGGTGTATTCTTATTTGGTTGCAGATATGCATAAACTACAAATATTCAATCTGTAACACCTTTAACAATGTATATTAATTAAGCCTCTGGTTTTTACAAACAAAATTGACTTTTTTTTTCAGTTATAAGGAAAAGTAGCATAACAAAGTCAAGCAAAAAATTGTACTGTAACGAATTATGTTGAACTATATTGTCATTCAATCCTGACACCTCAGACATGCTGCAATGTGAGGATTGATGGAGACACTGAAGAACTTAGAGTGTTTTCTAACTTTTCTTTCCTCGGATCAAAGGCCTAACTCCACACATGATGCCCTGCATTTTCCTATTGAGCTATATCTCCACATTTTAAAATATTACTTCCAAAATATCATCTGTTCCTTAAAGCAAAAAACATCAAAGCAACAAAAATAATGAAAAACTATACTGAATTTGAACTTTATAGTGACAATTGAGACAGATGAAAATATTTTCATATTACTAAAAACAGAGCATATATTTTAATTTAGAAGATTACATTCTCCGATCTCTTACAAAGGAGAGGACTGACTGAAGTATAGATTACCAATAAAACCAACCACACAAAGAAAAGAACTTAGGGAAAACCTATTGATGGTTTTGGTGCCATCACAATAAAGAACAAGGAAGAAATGTTTTAGCAGAGACAGATACAAAGGGGCTCAAAGAATTGCCATTTCTGTAGATATCTCAAGAATACATGATTTTTCATGGACTGTTGAGGGATGCTTGAGTTAAATGTCCTTGTACATACATACTTCAAGATTTTTTTCTACCTCTCGAGATTTGTAGAACAGATATTACTGTCTAACCAGTGATGAAGGGATGGTGTTTTAAGACTCTCCAGTTCAGTATTATTTTAGTAATTTTCCTGTCCACCTTCCAATATCTTTGTAAAAGATTCTCTGTGTGATCCCAGGCTGTGGCAAGAAGAGGTCTTATAGTAAGAACTGCCCCTGGCAGAAGTCTGAGTTATTATAGAGCCTTAGAGCTGGATTTTGCCCCCTTTTTATTTTTCTCTTCATGCATAGTTATTGAGATTGCCTTTATGATTGAGTTCTTGGCACCTCAGCTCTAAAAAAGATTTAGATAAATTAAAAGCGCTTCCGAGAAAAGCCACAAAAATGATGAAAGAGTTAGTAGTATTGATTTATGAGGAAAGATTAAAAGAATGACTTTCCTTGGCATGACATCAAATTAAGCTCTGGTGGCACACTATGACTATAAATATTTGTAAACAGATGGAGGGGGTAAATTCTTTCATTGGTCCAGTAAGGCATTGTGTTATGCAAAATGGAGAAAGTTAGTATTGGCTATAAAGGTCCCTCCTTCTACACTTTCTCTGTAAATCTTCTGGCTGTATTTCTCCTAGAAAAGGAACAACTGTCATTTCGTGTTTAGAAGTCACTGCCTTACTCTGGTTATATGTGGAAGAAAATGAGAAAAATGAAAATATAGCATGGTTTCTTATCAGTGTCTGATATGTTCCACAATGTTTCTGAGCTTTCTAAATCTTTGGGGTTCTGTCATCCGATGGTGGTCTTAGTCACCAGGCTACAATTACAATTATAATCATTGCACTGCCAGATTCTCATGCCTTAGTGTTTCTGCCTATACAACTGCTATCAAAGCTCTGTGTTCCACCCAGTGAAGAACAGTACCCTTTCTTATAGAAGAGATGTTTTCATCTTAGCAGCTGTGCACACTGCAAGCTACTGTTCCCATCAGGAATCGTAGATGATAAAGTCAAGGTTGAGATTTTGAGGAACAGCATCCTGTTGCGTTCAAAAAGGCACACCTCTCTTCTATCCATATGGTGAAAGGAGGAAGAGCAAAGGACCAAAGCTTTGTTTTCTTTCTACAGTATACTTGAGCAATTATTAGAGTCCCATCCTATTCGATAGTGTAGAAAACAAACAATAAACTCTTCCACAGAGGAACTGTATTTTATATATACAGCTTTTCTTTAAATTGATTTAAGTTGTTTCTTGGAAAATTTGCACATCATGTCAGGAAAACATCATAATTGATTCCATTTAAGATGGAACCATGAAACCATACTTTACTTTAAAAATTTGAATAATTCCATCTTGACTCTGCTAGGTAACTTTTCTTATATTGTTTATATAAGAAAAAGAACTTTAAGAGCCAACTTTGAATAGCAGCATGACATTTTTCTAGAGGTCCAATTCCCACAGTGAAGCTTTGTGTGGGACAGATTAGCGTCAATCATGTTAATTATCTGAATTTGCTTTAGAGAAAGGACCTCATTTGGTTGTCATTCACTAGAACTGCACTCTAACAAGCAATATAATTCATGATTAGCAAATTAGTATTTCAGTATTGAAGAATTACCTATGTTCCTAACCTTTGAAGATGACTCATACATATTGTAAAGTGGAGTTAATAAAAAAAATCACTAGACTTATTATTTGAAAGAAAGAGATGAAGTCAAACACTTAGGAGTGCCAAGATTTTACTTAAAATTTATCTCTGAACATGTGATTTGGTATGGATATTCTTTCTTTTCCTTTTTTTCTTTAACATAGAATTTCCCATAAGCTTATCTACGTTTTTTTCAGAAACAGTTGATCATTTATGTTTATAATATACACCTAATAATTGCAAAACAAATAAAGAGTATGATAGAATTGCTATAGTATTAATATACATACAGCTTTCCATTGCTCAGTATTCTTAATTCTAATGAAAAGAACATACCTAAAAGAAAAACATTAAACATTCTTGAAGATACAAATTATTAAGATAATTAGTATGGTCTTTTGATGTCTTTAGCTACTCATGATAGACCTTAAAGATATATGTATGTTACAGGTAAAAATGTATAGCTACATATTTACATATATAAAATTCAATGATGTATGATAAAAGCATTATAAGAAAATATTATTTTCGAATTTCTCACAGTTTTGAGGTCTTCCTATTTGAAGATAAGTAAGTATTATCTGATATAACATTTATGAAATGTGCAGCACATTATTAGATATAGATTATTTTAAACATGAATACTGTGTATTATTATATTTAATATTACCTCTGTCATAAGGATATTGCCAGAAAATTGGTTATATTTATAATATTTTTTGCAAATTAATTAGAACTTTTATAAAAGGTAAGTATTTTCTACGGTTTAAAAATGTTTGTATAGGTATCTTTGATGTGCTGGTGGTATTGGGTATGCCAAGTGTTCTTTGAGAAATGGCTATTGATATAGCAAAACTCACGTGGATATCATTGGTTGAACTATGACCTCAAGATTCATTGAGTGAAGCCCTAATCATCAGTACCTCACAAATGGAATGTATTTGGTGAAAAGAAAGAAGGCTATCTAAGTTAGAATGATTCCCTTAGCATGAGTCCTAATCTGAATTAACTCTCTAATTTATCAAAAAATAAATAGAAAAATCTAAGCAAAACAAGGGCAAATGAAGACATTGAAATAGTAAATATCTCCCAACAGAGACAAATCTAGGAGCAGATGTGCTCATAACTTAATTCTGCCAAAATCAAAGAAATATTAATATCAGTACTCTTAAACTTTATCTTCTATTTTTCTTTTGGTTTTTTTGGGGGGGTGTGTTTGCTTGTTTGTTTTCAAGACAGGGTTTCTCCATATGGCCCTGGCTGTCCTGGAACTTGCTGTGTAGACCAGGCTGTCTTCGAACTCAGAAATCCACCTGCCTCTGACTCCTACATGCTGGGATTAGTGCCACCACTGCCCAGCTTCTTTTAAACTCTAAGAAGGGGAATACTAAAGAAGTGTTCTAATCAAGTAGGAATACTTCCAAGCTCATTGTGTCAGGTCAGCATCATCTGATGTCTCACCCAACAGTTATAGAGAAAAAGAAATATACAAGCCATTGCCCCGATTAGCAAGGATGCCCAAATTCTCAACTACACACTAGCAAACCAAATTGCACAACAAATCAAAAGCTGAACTCATCCTATAGTGAAAGCCACATGCAAGGCAGTGAGTGCGCTATATGGTGTAAATGATGAGGGAAACAAAACCTAATATCAGCTTATAAACATATGTGACAAGGATCAACAGCTTTTTATTATTAAAAAAAATCTCTACAAATTAAGGGAAAAGGGAATTTCCATCAATAAAACAGAGGAAATTTACAAAAAGCCCACATATATCTTATAACTGTTGGGAAAACAAAAAGTACTTGATATTAAGTAAAATGCAAGAATGCTAATTCATCTCACCTCAGTTCAGCATCAAACTCAAAGCACTAGCAAGAATAATGACAAAGACAGTAAGGAGTGTCCAAATTATAAAGACAGAAGGAAATATGTTAATACTTAGTTTAGCAATTAGGATAAATTTATAGAACTTTAAAGAGATGTTCACCAGATAGAAAGAAGAAATGAATTTACTACCATTTGGAGGATAAAAACAGGCATATGGTCATCAGTTAACATTGTTTATAGCAATGGCTTACTTGGAGAGAAATCAAGAAAGCCATTAATTCCTGATATAATTATAATGAACAAAATAGTTCTTAATATATTTTAACAAGGAATGAAAATTGTGAAATGGAAATTGTAAGAAAGTGATGAATGAAACCAAAGAAGATACAAGTGGAAAGTTATTAAATATTCAGTGATCAAAATTATCATTATTAAACTGTCCAGGCCAACAAAAGAAATATGCAGATTGTGTGCAGTGCCATTCACAATTTCAGTGACACTTCTCATAAAAAATCTTTAAAAAGTTACTCTGAAATGATTATCAGGCTTCCTTAAAAGGCAGCAAGTAGTTAAGCTAAGCTTGAGAAATATCTATTTATTACATTTACAAATTTTAAGTTACCTCACAAGAATACATAGCACTAAAACTAAAACAGAAATATAGACACCTGTGGTAGAAGAAAAAACATGGAAACATATCCAAGCATTTACGGCCAATGGATTATTAATAAAGTCACCTAAATATGTAACACTGGCCTCTTCATTAAATGTTGCTGGAACCATTATCTAGATTCCAAAGAATACACACACACACACATACACACACACACACGTACACACACGTACTATTATATATATACATATATATATATATATATATATATATATATGTATATATATCACATACACACACATACTATAATATAAATATATATATTATATATATTATAGTATGTGTGTATGTGTGTTCATGTGTGTGTATATATAAAATATAGACATACTTGTATATGCATGGCACAAATTTGGTAGTGGATATCTATATACAGAGATATTACATATTTAAATACCTAACAACTAAATGCAATAGCAAAGAACTGGTATAGTCTTTACTTTGCTAACAAGGACAAATGTATTTCCAATGGTGATAAAACAGGTATGCAACATACAGATATACAACATATACATTCTTATGCAAACTAATTAAGGTTGAAGGAGAGATATCCTTATGTTGATAAGTGTGGCTATGACAAGAATTGTGATATACCCAGGTATAGAAGCATTGGCACACAGCTGGTGTGGATTTACATTGGTACAGTGATGATGAACTATTTAAATACATTCTTTAAAATAGGTCTATTATATAATCCAGGCATCTTTTTTTAAGGTTATGGACATAAGAAGTGAAATTAACATCTTACAGAACAGTGTATATCCACTACTCTAAAAAGTTTAGAGCTGGAAATATTTTAGTGTCAATGAAATGATAAAAACATAAACTATGACACAAATGTGACTCACCCCTTAAAAACAATGAGATTCTATCATTATTGTAATTAAGGATGAATGCAGAAGATATTATATACAAAGTTGAATAAATAAGGCACAGAATGAAAAAAGTTCAAGTGCCTATGAACGGAGTGAAATGGTAGTTAGCAGAGATGGTATGGAATAAATAACTCTTAGTTAAAAGTAAAAAAGTTGTAATTACAGAAGTTGGCAGTATATCTAGGAATCAAAGGACAAGAGGATTATCATAATAGGTTTGCATTTTACAGTAAAAATTTGCTAAAAATCAAATTTAAGCAGTATTTACTCAAAAAGTAACAACATGCATTTCTCTAGTAATTTGTACACTACTATTTAGCACTACATCATATACTTAAATGTATGGTTATTAAAGTGGGTAATTAAGTATTAAAAGGTAATTAGGCCACACAAAATTTTCCCAAGGGTTGAGTACACAAATTGCTATCACATACAGATGAATTAAGTAGTTAATCCACTAGAAGCCAAGAAGGAAGATATAGATCTACTCTGTGAGCACCTTCATCCTGGAGTCAATGATGTGACTGTTTATTGAAGCAGTCCTAAAAAATCTAATCCACTACTCATTGAGTAATAAAAATCTATATGGTTCTACCAACATACTTCCATCACTGACCTTACATATGTGTGAAAGATGTTATCTTTATTTCCAAATGCTGTTTTGTTGAGTCCTAATTTGACTCCTTTCATCTTGCTCAGTATTCTTTTTTTCTTTTTAAAAATTATTTATTTATTTTATGTATATAAATACACTGTAATTGTCTTCATACACACAAGAGGTGAGCATCAGAACTCATTACAGATGGTTGTGAGGCACCATGTGGTTGCTGGGAATTGAACTCAGGACATCTGGAAGAGTAGTCGGTGCTCTTAACCATTGAATCATCTCTTCAGCCCTGGCAAGGGTCTTTTTATTTATTTATTTTTTCATTTATACATCTTGGATATAGTGTTTATCCAAGACCTTATTATATAGATGGTTATGAGTTACCAAGTGGTTGCTGGGAATTGAACTCAGGACCTTTGGAAGAGCTGCCAGTGCTTTTATCTGCTGAGCCATCTCTCCAGCTCCCTTCTTCTTGTCTTTTTCTTTTTCTTTTTTTTTTAAGATTTTATTTTTTTAATATTTTTATTAGGTATTTTCCTCATTTACATTTCAAATGCTATTCCAAACATCCCCCATACCATTCCCCCCACTCCCCTACCCACCCACTCCCACTTTTTGGCCCTGGCGTTCTCCTATACTGGGGCATATAAAGTTTTCAAGACCAATGGGCCTCTCTTTCCAGTGATGGCCGACTAGGCCATCTTTTGATACATATGCAGCTAGAGTCAAGAGCTCTGGGGTACTGGTTAGTTCATAATATTGTTCCACCTATAGGGTTGCAGATCCCTTTAGCTCCTTGGGTACTTTCTGTAGCTCTTCCATTGGGGGCAATGTGATGCATCCAATAGCTGACTGTGAGCATCCACTTTTGTGTTTGCTAGGCCCAAGCAAAGTCTCACAAGAGACAGCTATATCTGGGTCCTTGACCGCATAATTGGTCACAAAACAAGCTTCAACATATACAAAAATATTGAAATTGTCCCGTGCATCCTATCAGATCACCATGGAATAAGGCTGATCTACAACAACAAAATAAATAATAGAAAGGCAACATTCACGTGGAAACTGAACAATACTCTTCTCAATAATAACTTGGTCAAGGAAGGAAAAAAGAGAGAAAGTAAAGACTTTTTAGAGTTTAATGAAAACAAAGCCACAACATACCCAAACTTATGGGACACAATGAAAGCATTTCTAAGAGGAAACCTCATAGCTCTGAGTGCCTCCAAAAAGAAACTAGAGAGAGCACACATTAGCAACTTGACAACACACCTAAAAGCTCTAGAACAAAAGGAAGCAAATTCACCCAAGAGGAGTAGAAGGCAGGAAATAATCAAACTCAGGGGCAAAATCAACCAAGTGGAAACAAGAAGAACTTTTCAAAGAAACAACCAAAGGAGGAGCTGGTTCTTTGAGAAAATCAACAAGATAGATAAATCCTTAGCCAGACTCACTAGAGGGCACAGGGACAGCATCCTAATTAACAAAATCAGAAATGAAAAGAGAGACATAACAACATATTCTGAAGAAATCCAAAACACCATCAGATCCTTCTACAACAGGCTATACTCAACAAAACTGGAAAACCTGGATGAAATGGACAAATTTCTAGACATATACCAGGTACCAAAGTTAAATCAGGATCAGGTTAATGATCTAAACAGTCCTATATCCCCTAACTAAATAGAAGCAGTCATTAATAGTCTCCCAAACCAATAAAACCTCAGGACCAGAGGGGTTGAGTGCAGAGTTCTATCAGACCTTCAAAGAAGATCTAATTCCAGTTCTGCACAAACTATTCCACAAAATAGAAGCAGAAGGTACCCTACCTAATTCATTCTATGAAGCCACAATTACTATGATACCTAAAGCACAGAAAGACCCAACAAAGATAAAGAACTTCAGACCAATTTCCTTTATGAATATAGATGCAAAAATACTCAATAAAATTCTGGCTAACCAAATCAAAGAACACATCAAAACAATCATCCATCCTGACCAAGTAGGTTTCATTCCAGGGATGGTTTAATATACGGAAATCCATCAACGTAATCCATTATATAAACAAACTCAAAGACAAAAAACACATGATTACCTCCTTACATGAGGAATAAGCATATGACAAAATCCAACACCCATTCATGATTAAAGTTTTGCAAAGATCAGGAATTCAAGGCTCATACCTAAACATGATAAAAAGCAATCTACAGCAAACCAGTAGCCAACAACAAAGTAAATGGTAAGAAGCTGGAACCATTTCTCCCACTTTCTACCGACCTATTCAACATTGTACTTGAAGTCCTAGCCAGAGCAATTTGACAATAAAAGGAGATAAAGGGGATACAAATTGGCAAGGAAGAAGTCAAAATATCACTTTTTGCAGATAATATGATAGTATATAAAATATACCCTAAAAATTCCACCAGAGAATCCCTAAACCTGATAAACAGCTTCATTGAAGTAGCTGGATATAAAATTAACTCAAAGAAGTCAATGGCCTTTCTCTACACAAAGGATAAACAGGCTGAGAGAGAAATTCGGGAAACAACACCCTTCTCAATAGTCACAAATAATATAAAATAACTTGGCGTGACACTAACTAAGGAAGTGAAATATCTGTATGTTAAAAACTTCAAGTCTCTGAAAAAGAAATTAAAGAAGATTTCAGAAGATGGAAAGATCTCCCATGCTCATGGATGGGCAGGATCAATATAGTAAAAATGGCTATCTTGCCAAAAGCAATCCACAGATTCAATGGAGTCCCCATCAAAATTCCAACTCAATTCTTCAATGAATTAGAAAGGGCAATTTGCAAATTTATCTGGAATAACAAAAAACCTAGGATAACAAAATCTCTCCTCAATGATAAAAGAACCTCTGGTGGAATCACTATGCCTGACCTAAATCTGTACTACAGAGCAATTGTGATAAAAACTGCATGGTACTGGTATAGTGACAGACAAGTAGACCAATGGAATAGAATTGAAGACCCAGAAATGAACCCACACACCTATGGTCACTTGATCTTTGACAAGGGAGCTAAAACCATCCAGTGGAAAAAAGACAGCATTTTCAACAAATGGTGCTGGCACTACTGGCAGTTACCATATAGAAGAATGAGAATTGATCTATTCCTATCTTCTCGTATTAAGGTCAAATCTAAGTGGATCAAGGAACTACACATAAAATCAGAAACAGTGAAACTTATAGAGGAAAAAGTGGGGAAAAGCCTTGAAGATATGGGCACAGGGGAAAAATTCCTGAATAGAACAGTAATGGCTTGTGCTGTAAGATCGAGAATCAAAAAAATGGGACCTCATAAAATTGCAAAGCTTTTGTAAGGCAAAAGACACCGTCAATAAGACAAAAAGGCCACCAACAAATTGGAAAAGGATTTTTACCTATCCTAAATCAGATAGGGGACTAATATCCAATATATATAAAAAACTCAAGAAGGTGGACTCCAGAAAATCAAATAACCCCATTAAAAAATGAGGCTCAGAGCTAAACAAAGAATTCTCACCTGAGGAATACCAAATGGCTGAGAAACACCTGAAAAAATGTTCAGCACCCTTAATCATCAGGGAAATGGAAATCAAAACAACCCTGAGATTCCATCTCACACCAGTCAGAATGGCTAAGATCAAAAATTCAGGTGACAGCAGATGCTGGCGATGATGTGGAGAAAGAGGAACACTCCTTCATTGTTGGTGGGATTGCAAGCCTGTACAACCACTCTGGAAATCAGTCTGGCGGTTCCTCAGAAAATTGGATATAGTACTGCAGGAGGATCCCGCAATACCTCTCCTGGGCATATATTCAGAAGATGTCCCAACCGGTAAGAAGGACACATGCTCCACTATGTTCATAGCAGCCTTATTTATAATAGCCAGAAGCTGGAAAGAACCAAGATGCCCCTCAACAGAGGAATGGATACAAAAAATGTGGTACATTTACACAATGGAGTACTACTCAGCTATTAAAAATAATGAATTTATGAAGTTCTTAGACAAATGGTTGGACCTGGAGGGCATCATCCTGAGTGAGGTAACACAATCACAAAAGAACTCAAATGATATGTACTCACTGATAAGTGGATATTAGCCCAGAAACTTAGTATACCAAGATATAAGTTACAATTGGCAAAACACATGAAACTGAAGAAGAACGAAGACCAAAGTATAGACACTTTGCCCCTTCTTAGAATTGGAAACAATCACCCATGGAAGGAGTTACAGAGACAAAGTTTGGAGCTGAGACAAAAGGATGGACCATCTAGAGACTGCCACATCCAGGGATCCATCCCATAATTAGCTTCCAAGCGATGACACCATTGCATACACTAGCAAGCGTTTGCTGAAAGGACCATGATATATATAGCTGTCTCTTGTGAGACTAGGCTGGGGCCTAGCAAACACAGAAGTGGATGCTAACAGTCAGCTATTGGATGGATCACAGGGCCCCCAATGGAGGAGCTAGAGAAAGTACCCAAGGAGCTAAAGAGATCTGCAACCCTGTAGGTGCAACAATATTATGAACTAACCAGTACCCCGGAGCTCTTGACTCTAGCTGCATATGTATCAAAAGATGGCCTAGTTGGTCATCAGTGGAAAGAGAGGCCCATTGGTTTTGCAAACTTTATATGCCTCAGTACAGGGGAATACCAGGGCAAAGAAGTGGGAGTGAGTGGGTAGGGGAGTGGTGGGGTAGAGTGTAGGGGTGACTTTTGAGATAGCACTGGAAATGTAAAAGAAGAAAATATCTAATAAAAATATATCTTGAATTATTTTTGGTCATCTATATACCTGTTAAACAAGTATGAAATTGTGCAAACCTTGATTTTATATGGAGCCAAGAAATGCACTAATGCCCTGGAGTAGCCAGTGTTAAACAGAATTATGGTTCATCATACAGCAAGAAATAGAAAATTAGTAACTACTTAAAAGAATGGAGAATCTCTAACAGAAGTAACAAATCTTATCAACATACTACCAGAATTTACATTTTTGTGTAATATTACCAGAAATTTTTTAAAAAAATATGATCTTGGGAGAGAAAGAAATACTGAGATAGCCTAAATATATTTATTTTTTGTAAATACATCTTAATTAATTGATTTTCTAGATATTTCTCTCATTAGATTCTACAATCTTTTAATGATATAGTAAAGATAAAACTTTTGCCAAAAAAATGGTTAACCTTTAAAAAAACCTGGTTAAAAGGTCAATATATTTTTAAAAGTCACCATAGATTTCTAAGTCAATGATATAGTTAATATGAGTTGTTTCTTAACAATAAAAGGAGACTGTGTTGATGAATCCCAGGCATAGGACCACTCATGCAAGGTAATTAGTATAACTTCCTTACTCCACTAATTTGCAAAATGTTAGAAGGAAAAAAGAGAATGAAACATGAACATTTCTACGGTGAGAAGTTGTTTTTCTGAAGCATGCTGAGATAGGAAGGAAAAGGTGTGCTTATCTCTACAATATGAGTGTCATAAAGTTAGAGGACCATTCAACTGTGACTCTAAATTTCAGGAGAGAAAAATAGCCACTACATATCCTTGCCTACTTGTTAGAGGGAAAGCCAAGGACATATAATTTAGTTTTGTTTCTTTTCCTACCTTTCATATTGTCAGTGTCTCTCTTTAACAAAATGATACATGGGTTAATGATCCTGAAAGTCTACCTTTTAAGAATAGAAGTATACACTTGGGAGGCAGAGGCCAGCGGATCTCCAGTTTCAAGGTCAGCCTGGTCTACATAGTGAGTTACAGAATAGCCAGGGCTACATAGTGAAACCCTTTCTCAAACAAAACAAAACAAAACAAAACAAAACAAAACAAAACAAAACACAATACAACACATCAAGAATCAAACTGACAGGAAAAGATGGAAATTGGAAAGATTAATGGTGATCTTGCATCCCAGGGAAATGCACATTAAAAACATAACACTATAATTTATTTACTTTCATTTTTCAATACTTTAGAGTCAGGCTTTAGATAACAGGTAGTGTGTGTTTCTGCATGCAAACATGTGTATACATGCAGGCTCACATAAGTGTGCATGTTTATGGGTACCAGATGTCAGGCTTAAGTATTATCCTAGGGATATACCTGTTTCTGTCTCTGGCTAGAATTACAAGTGTGTGCACCTGTGTCTGGCTTTTTCTTTTCTTTTCTTTTCTTTTCTTTTCTTTTCTTTTCTTTTCTTTTCTTTTCTTTTCTTTTCTTTTCTTTTCTTTTCTTTTATTTCTTTTCTTTTCTCTTCTTCACTCTTTTCTTTTCTCTTCTTCTCTCTTCTCTTTTCTTTTCCTTCTTTCCTTCCTTCCTTTCTTCCTTCCTTCCTTCCTTCCTTTCTTCTTTCTTCTTTTAATATTGGTTTCACGATCAAACTTTTGTTTGTAAGGCAAGTATTTTATAAAATAAAACACCCTAGATCAAAAATAAACTAAACATCCCTAGATCAAAAATACAAAACAATCCTGGGTCACAAATTTTGAAGATGGGTAGGTGGCCCAATGCCCCACTGGGGACTATGCCAATTCTACTGGAGATAGTGTCTTCAGGTTCCATCTCTCTTCACTGTTAAGCATTTTGGCTAAGGTCCTCCCCAATGAGTCCTAGGAACCTCTTACATCCCAGGTCTCTGGGAATTCCTAGAGGTTCCCTTGCCTCATACTCCACTGTAGCATATTTCTATTCATTCACTTGGCCCTCTGGGCTTCCCTCCTTTCTTGCCCCATACCTGTTTTCTTTCTCTCACTCCTATCTTTACCTCTGGTTTCTCTATCCCTCTGCTTCCCATTAATGTTTTGTTCCCCTATCTAAGTGGAATTAAGTATGTACACTTGAGTATTCCTTCTTGTTAAACTTGCTATGATCAGTGAATTGTATCATGTATATTCTGAACTTTTTGCCAAATATCCACTTATCAGTGACTACATACAATACATGTCCTTTTGGGTCTGAGTTATTTCACTCAGGATGATATTTTCTATTTCTGTCCTTTGCCTGCAAAATGTATGATGTCCTTGTTTTGAATAGCTAAATAGTATTCCATTCTCTAAATGAAGCACATTTTCTATATTAATTCTTTGGTTGAGGGACATCTGGGTTGTTTCCAACTCATAGCTATTATACATAAATATATATGGTCCATATTTACTTATCTGTCATGGTCTATTAAAACTTCCCCTCTAGATTTCCTCAGTCTCTTTTTTCTCCTCCTTCTCTTCTTCCCCCTCTTCCTCTCCCCTTCTTCTTTTCATCCTATTTTCTGTACGTATAGAAGAGTCCAGATACTTGTCCTCGGAATCATCCCCACTTTTGCTTTTATTGATTGCTATTCTGAGGTCTTTTGCACATTGTCTCCTCTCTCCCCTCTCCTTTCTCCACCCTCCCACTATCCTCTCTCATTTCCCATCTCCTCTCTGTCCTACATCCTCTGTCCTCTGTTCTCTCCCCACTCCCCTCTCCTCCTTTTTCCCCTTCTCCTCCCTTTTCTTCTCAATTCTGATTGTACTTATTTTTCTATTGTTTGATGCTGTAAAAATCTGTTTATTCCCTTAATTCTATAGCATTATATTTATCCCATGATAAACCCCAAATGAGGTCTTCTTCTCAGAAATTCTTTAATAATCCATCAATTCCATCCATGCTGGCAACACTTATAATAACATCTAATGATAATGGCATTTAATAATAACACTTTACTCTTTTTCGTGCATTGCCAATGACCTAATAATTTCCCAAGCCTAATTTCCACAGTGTATTCATGATTCCAAAATTGTTTAACCAATCACATTTCCCATTTTCTGGTTTGGGCTACAAGCATTCTTGACTTGTTGATGTTGTAACTTTAACACACAGTCTTCCAAACCTGCCTTTTCTTTTTGTTTTCTCTAGTAAACTATTGGAACTACAAACATGAATTTGTAAAGCATATACTTTTTCCTCACTCATTTGATTCATAATCAGTTTTTACCATTCAGTATGCCTCTTTCTTTTCAGATGCCATTAAAACACCTAGTCTGTAAAATTCTACTGTCTAAAATGCCTAAATGTTGTTTTTTACATTTATCACTCTTTGTGTTCTCATTCGCATGTTTTCTACATTGCTATCTCATTAAGAACCACGCTAGCCACTTACTGAAATTATCAGCTTCCTGAACAATGTTTCTAATTTAGTACTTGCTTATGCCTTTCTCCACACCTAAGCTCAGAATGGTTTTCAAAAATGAACCTCCAACTGTGCCTTGCTAAATATCCGTTGTCCTTAAAATAAATTGTAACCTTTTTATGGTGGAAACAGAGCCCTGTTTTAAGAGTTTGCAGTATGTACATGGCACTTACAATTCTTTTCTCTAAACAACATAGTGTCATTCACCAAGGGGGGCTGCAGTGCTGCCTCAATGCCTTCCTATTGATCTGTATGCCTGGCTGTATTTGTATTCTTCCCAGATCTCATCCTACCAGGCTCAGCTTTCCATGGTCCAGTAGTGGTCTCTCCCCACATTCTCGTGTATTATACTCAGCCTCCCATAATCATAGCAAACATTAAATCTTTGTGTTGAATAGATTGTCTACTGTCTTGCTGTCTCACAATTCTGATTTCCTCCATTTATCTTCCACAAATGTTTATAGTCTTCATTAGTTACAAGTTTTGTGGACTCAGAAAGAATTTCATTATTGATCATCATTAAACCTCCAGCACTTGGAACTATGTTGCTTACATAATATTTATTGTTACTTTAGTAATATTTACTCAATACTTATTGTATGAATTGGCCAAAATAATATAAGTATCCTAAGAGAGTCATGTCATAAAAGTCAGTGTACTCCAGTTATATATGGATAATTAATACCTAATATATCACACATAAAATTTATGCAATCTTAGCAATAATTCTTTGAGTAAGAAAGACTGTAGTAGAGATGAGAGTACTGAAATTGCTGGGTTAGAAAGCACTAGATTTAAATTTTCAGGTAGGATCATTATGTAGAGAGTAAGAGCCTGTGGTGTGCTCAGCCCTAAGTGGAACATCTATATCACCCCCATTCAACCCAAGACTTAGGGATCATCATAGAAGAGTAGGCAGAAATATTGTAAGAACCATAGGTCATGAACGACTAAAGTAACAGAATTTTCCAGTCAAGACATGACAGTTGAACATATGAAGTCAACAGTGACTCTGAATGTATTATGCACAAGACTGTATAACATTAAACTCATCCAATTTTAGCATTGTTGGGGAGAGTGTCATGAAGTACTACCCCTAGCTGAGAATCTAATGGCAGCTGATGACTGGGGTAGAAATACAGTCTTCACGAATATGGCCCATGAGAAAGAACCCAGGCACATACTGAGAGGACTAAGCAAACTTAGTTAAACAAATAAGCAGACCTCACTCATTTTGGTGGAAATGATGTTAGGGGATGGGAGAGAATGAGGGCAGATTTGATCAGAACATGCTACATTTATTTATAAAATTCTTTTTTTTTTTTTTTTTTTGAGACAGGGTTTCTCTGTATAGCCCTGGCTGTCCTGAAACTCACTTTGTAGACCAGGCTGGCCTCGAACTCAGAAATCTGCCTGCCTCTGCCTCCCGAGTGCTGGGATTAAAGGCATGCGCCACCAATTCTTAAACAATATTCTTAAAGTTTGAAAGAAAAAAAAAAACACTTAGTTCAGATTTTCTCCCACAGATCCATATTGGCAACAATTCTGAAGCCTGAAAAGTGTAAAATTTGCATAAATGATTCCATTAGACAGTGGTTCAAGCAACAATCAATCAAGAATAATAATCAACATTTAATGAATATTTGCTAGTTTATTTTCTTGTTGTTTTCTAACTAATATGAAATTATTTATTTGATCCAAGCTACTGTAGACTCAACTCACGTACATAATAGGAAGAAGCCAACTCGCACTCTCCTTCTGTAGAATATAAAACTTCAAGTGCTCAGGCGAGCTAATTTATGGCCATTCTTTAAGCCTCATTGAAATTCATCCTCAGTATTACAGTTGAAGATGCTTCATATTGTGAGATTGCTAGTTCTCTGTGGTTTTATTGTTCAACCAGTAGCTTGATGTGGGACTGAGAAGAGTAGAGGAGTGGTGATGGGGTTGCAGGCAATCATGAATTTGAAGATACATTGTATAGTTTAGAGCTGTCTTCAATAATTGCCAGAAGAAGGAGGAAGCCAACATTTGAGATTATGTTCTTTGATTTTCTTGGGGCTTCATTTGTAATGAATCTGAAAACTGTTGTTGCAAGTTCAATGAAGAATAATGGAGAAGTCTATAAGCTCTCGTCCATTATAAAGCAAGCTTATGGTTCATACTTCTCATACTGTAGGATGAGTACAAACTATATTTTAATAGACAGTTTTATTTAGGGGCTTTTTGAGCACTGTTTTTGTTTCCTGTTGGGAGATTTCCAGATGGGATGAGAAGTAAAAAGAACCATGTGTTGGATATTTAGTATTCAGTACTGTAGAACTACTCTTGGCATCTGCTCTTTGCCAAGTCTTAGATGAAACTAATAGGAGTTTTCTGTTCCCATTGTTTATTTTCCCTCATCTTGAGGAAGTTGTGTATTTGTAAGGGACAGAGAGGTAGAAAAATAAATGTTATTCTTTCATTTTTATTTTCATTCAGAAAACTTCAGGCTGATTTTTCAGAACAAATAGGCCAAGACATTTTTTTTTTTACTTTAGGTTTTTCTATCTTACAACACTTTTATAAAGAGCTGATACAATGATTACCAATCTATTGTCCCTGTGCATCTCACACATCTGCTCTTGTGGGAAGTCTCCTGGGAAGGTTGTACTCTAAAAGAGTGGAATAAAAGGTCAAGTTTTACTATGTAAATGGCTCTTGATGAAGTGGTTTTTATTTAACTAATTATTGTTGGTGAAGGGAATACATAGTTTCCTAGTTGCTGTCTGCCTTAGACTGAACCCATCAGATAGAAGAAAACCTTGTGTATATTCACCTGTTTTGTTTCAAAACACATTTTTCAAAGATACAGGAAAAAAATTAAGACAAGATTAATTAACCTTTATAAAGGTTAGAAGTATTAGTTATACTCACTGAGATAATCTGTGGCTTTGAGATCATAGTTAGAACTTATTTGTAAGGATCCATGTGACCAGATTATTCAAGATATGATAAGCCAATATAAATATTTGCTGTAGCTTCATAATACAATCAAAGACCACACAGTATTTTCAGTTTGGTGTTATCACCCATCCATCATGTCTCTACTACTGAGAATAGCTTTGAAGACCACAAATGGAGGGGGCTTATAGTCTTTAATGATCTTTGTGGGACTGTATTTAGTGTTTAAGTGAAGAAAAAGCCAGATTCACAAATGTCTTTGGTTTTTCCCAGGAAAACACTACATCAAATGTGTTTATTTTTATATTATCAAGAAGAGGTTCCTCTCACAAAAGACCATCAGTTGGCTCCACCCAGGACAATCTTCAACAATAGGATGAGAGACAAAACATTTGTCCTGACAATATGGCATTGTAAAAAATTCTTGACTATGCACATGCCAAAGATAAAAATACTACTCTCTTTATGAAATAAAGAAATCTCTTATCCAACAGATGAGATGTTTCTTGATAACTGCCAAGCAAAAGAAGGTAGAAAGAAATTTTAAAAAATGGGAGGAAAAATTGAAGTTCATTATGATTGTGAGGTAAACAATGATGAGCTGTTTGTACTCAAAGGGGATGTCACTGACAACTCAGTTAATTCTAGAGGATAGAAGGTGAAGTCTTTTGATGTCTCTGAGAATTAGCATAACTGAGGCCCATTGTTCAGTTGAATTGTGAATAGCTCTTGCTTTTTTGTATTTTTGTGTGTGTGTTTTGTTTGCTCTTTTAGATATATATGGCTGTTTTATTCTGAAGTATTATATTTTGCCTCATCTAATTTTGTTTTAATGTATTTCTAAATAAAATAAATATAGCCTCTATAATTGTCTAATATATAAATATGCAGAAAACAATACAGACAAAAAGTCCCCAAGAAAGCCGTACATATCTATTAGCAAAGCAGTAAGAAATTAAAATAAGTGTTAAACTATCTTAAACGGACAAACAACTTTCTTGTTGTTTTTGTGTCATTTTATTTAGATAATGAATGTAAATGACATTTTTGTTCCCTGGGGTCTGCCTGCGCTGTTAGATAAGTTATTTTCACTCTGTGCCAGTTAATTATGCTGTATCAACTCAAGATATATCTCAAAAGAAATTATCACGAAAGCCACTGGGAGGGAAATGACAAATAGAATGTAAGAGAGGGCCTGGCACTGTCTACATGAGGCTAATAAGTGAAAATTTACTAATGCAGATGCAAGGGACACAGTCGGCCTTAGTGATGCTGTCTTTGCGCTGTCGGAGTATTATGTAGCCCACCACAGAACCAAGCATTTCATTTCTTCTCTAGACTCAGTCCTGTTACCGCAATGCTTAGGATCTGCTCTTCTGTGCCTAGAAGACTGGGCCTCCTTTTTCCAAAACAATTATTAAAACCTCGATGTAAGTAGACTTGCCACACATTTTGTTATACCCTCGAGTGGCTCAAGCATCACATGCTCTGAGTTGTTGCCTCAGGGCTCTGAAGGGCTTTTGTTTCTTCCTTCTCTACCTCATGGATAGATATCCCGAGTTCAAGTTCTCCCAAGCAATGTACCTTTTCATACTCCTACTCTTATTCTGCCACACGAATGTGGTTTCCAATAATTTACTCTATGTATGATATAAGCACCTTTACTCCTTTTTTGTTTTCATTTCCTGTATCAAAACCCTAGTCTTTATAGATACTTTCTTGGTCAATAGAAAGACAAAATATTTCTGTCTCTATCATCCTCTTTCACACAGTTCCAGCCCAGATACTTTCAAGCTGTGGTTTTCCCCACTCAAAAGACCACTGCCTATTTAGGACCTGGACTGTTAACCATCTCTCAGAATGTCTCCATCCTCTTGTCTACTGTTAAACAGGTGGTTCACCTGGAACATGTTCCTGCCTTTCTCTGTAGTTAATCTGCATTTGAGTGCACCATTCCTCCCCTATGATGGGGACCACTCTAAAAGATTCAAAGCTGCATTCCCATTTCCTCCATGGCAAACTCAATCTCAACTTTGTTCACATATTTACGGAAATGATAGTTAGACACAAATTCTTTTTTCTTACCCTGTATTATTCAAAGTGAGGCAGGAAATTGTATAAAGCCTTGGACTACACAATAAGGATTGCAAGCCCAAGTTTCACTCTTGGCTTCATTGCTCACTTCCTTGATGCTTTTTGCCATCATCTGCATAAATGAAAAAACCCTTGTCTATCTCATATCACAATTTATTTTCCATTCCCTTATTGTTCTGTTCCCAAGCAGATATAAAAAGCATCCCAGATTTAGACACTTTTCTCTGTGGCATCTATTGTATTTGTTTATGTGGTTATAGGCTAGCATGGCCAAGATGCCAAAACTATTGCGTTATGTTATGGTTTATACTATTAATTTTACTTATAACCATAAAAATGGAGTTTCTAAAACTGTTTCCCTGTGAATATTATTTTTTGAGATCTAGGGGACTTTTTGCTTACCACTCAATAAAATTTTTCTTTATCATGTTTAGAACAAGGTCTTCGTGCAGGGAGATACAGAACTGTAGGTCAGTAGAAAGAGCTAAATAGGTTTAGTACATAGAGCACCAGAAGCTGCTCTCTGAATTTGAGGATAAAGCCCTCATTAAGAATTATTTAATAGCTAAAAAAAAACAGGAATGGACATTCAGTGATCAGCACATCAGCTAAGTCAGAATTTTCTAAGTTTGATCTAAATCCACACAAAAAATAAGATCACATAGGGAGAATTCTACAATATTGTTTGTTGAATGCTTGAATAGACAGTGTCCATAAACTAATTATATATGTGGAAAGGCAACAGCAATTATAAGCAACTGGTAGTGATTGTCCAATTTGAGAAAGAGTCTAAAATCCAATCCCCCAATTTATGTTTTTCAGAAATGAAGGTTAGGTTTTCTCCTGCTGGTTAGAATGGTGTATACATTACTAATTCTCTTATGCACTTATGTCTCATGACACTTCTAACAGAATAGAAAGACTCTACTTGTTTATGTTTTGTGAGGCAAAGGAATGAACTCAGAACCATTTTAAAGCTGGACACACACTCTTTTATTGAACTACACACTAGCCCCAGTGACAACGTTTGACAAACAACTGGAAATGAATTGATTTAGCTCTGATGTCAACAAATGATATTGTTGCCACTGTCAAAGATCTATCTAGGGGGTTAGTCCCAAGATTGGCATAAATTCCCCAGAATGGCATACTGAGAGACATTAAGTATTGATGACATCTACCTGGGTCTTCCCTATCATGAAATAATGTTTAAAAATCAATATTCTGTGTATTTTTGATTTCTCATTTGGGTTTACAAACTGACAAAGACTACCTTGATCTACATTGGTTTGTTTGGCACCAACCTTTCTCATTATAAATTAGCCAGCAGGAAATGTATTTGTAGATTGTGTTATGAATTGGTATCCTGAGAGTTTTGCTAGCCAGAATCATTGCAATTGAGTGTACCCTGTGGTTATCTCAGGTTTTGCTGACAAAATTAAATGGTTACTTATAAAAATGAGAACCATAAACTCAGAGTACCAAGCTGTCCCTGGAAATGTTTCAGGGGTGGCTGGCTAGCAATCCCTATAATCTTTGTTTTCTGCTTCATATATATTTCTTAGATCAAGCAACTTTATCTTTGCATCTAATTTCAGAAAATACTTGATAAACTATATCATTTCTTTAGATTGCTTTTATAATAAATAATATACAGTAAAAAAGAATAAGATAAAATATGATACATGGCATATGTCTAGAGGGCCAGAAGAATGAATGGAAATCTGCAGCTGTTGGGGAATGATTTGGAGATTATCTGTAAGAAGTACCAGAGACCTGGGATGAGGAAGGCTTCCAAAAGTCAATGTGGTTGACCTTAGCTAAGATGCCTAACATTGGGGACATGCAACCTAAAGAGACCACCTCTTATAACTAGGCAAGACCCCCAGTGGAGGGATAAGGGTACCAAACCACTCACTAAACTTTTGCCGCAATATTTGTCCTTTCTAAAAGAAATGTGGGAACAATGATGGGGCAGAAACTGAAAAATGGCTAACTAATAACAGGCTCAACTTGAGATCTATGCCATGGGTAAGAATCAATCCTTCACACTATTTTTCTTTAATTTTTAATATTTTTATTACATATTTTCCTCAATTATATTTCCAATGTTATCCCAAAAGTCCCCCATAGCGCCCCCCACTTCCCTACCCACCCATTCCCATTCTTTTGGCCCTGGCATTCCCCTACATTGGGGCATATAAAGTTTGCAAGTCCAATGGGCCTCTCTTTCCATTGATGGCCGACTAGACCATCTTTCGATACATATGCAGCTAGAGACAAGAGCTCCGGGGTTCTGGTTAGTACATCATGTTGTTCCAACAATAGGGTTGCAGATCCCTTTAGCTCCTTGGGTACTTTCTCTAGCTTCTCCATTGGGAGCCCTGTGATACATCCAATAGCTGACTGTGAACATCCACTCCTGTGTTTGCTAGGCCCCGGCATCATCTCACAAGAGACAGCTATATTTGGGTCCTTTCAGCAAAATCTTGCTAGTGTATGCAATGGTGTCAGCATTTAGAAGCTGCTTATGGGATGGATCCCTGGATATGGCAGTCTCTAAATGGTCCGTCCTTTCATCACAGCTACGAGCTTTGTCTCTGTAACTCCTTCCCTGGGTGTTTTGTTTCCAATTCTAAGAAGGGGCACAGTGTCCACACTTTGGTCTTCATTCTTCTTGAGTTTCATGCGTTTAGCAAATTGGGTATCCTAAGTTTTGGGCTAATATCCACTTATCAGTGAATACATATTGTGTGAGTTCTTTTGTGATTGTGTTACTTCACTCAAGATGATGCCCTCCAGGTCCATCCATTTGGCTAGAAATTTCATAAATTCATTCTTTTTAATAGCTGAGTAGTACTCCATTGTGTAAATGTACCATAATTTCTGTATCCATTCCTCTGTTGAGGGACATCTGGATTCTTTCCAGCTTCTGGCTATTATAAATAGGGCTGCTATGAACATAGTGGAGCATGTGTCCTTTTTACCGGTTGGGACATCTTCTGGATATATGCCCAGGAGAGGTATTGCTGGATCCTCCGGTAGTACTATGTCCAATTTTCTGAGGACCGCCAAACTGATTTCCAGAGTGGTTGTACAAGCTTGCAATCCCACCAACAATGGAGGAGTGTTCCTCTTTCTCCACATCCTCACCAGCATCTGCTGTCACCTGAATTTTTGATCTTAGCCATTCTGACTGGTGTGAGGTGGAATCTCAGGGTTGTTTTGATTTGCATTTCCCTGATGATTAAGGATGTTGAACATTTTTTCAGGTGCTTCTCTGCCATTCGGTATTCCTCAGGTGAGAATTCTTTGTTCAGTTCTGAGCCCCATTTTTTAATGGGGTTATTTGACTTTCTGGAGTCCACCTTCTTGAGTTCTTTATATATATTGGATATTAGTCCCTTATCTGATTTAGGATAGGTGAAGATCCTTTCCCAATCTGTTGGTGTTTTTTTTGTCTTATTTATGGTGTCTTTAGCCTTGCAGAAGCTTTGCAGTTTCATGAGGTCCCACTTGTCAATTCTCGATCTTACAGCACAAGCCATTACTGTTCTATTCAGGAATTTTTCCCCTGTGCCCATATCTTCAAGGCTTTTCCCCACTTTCTCCTCTATAAGTTTCAGTGTCTCTGGTTTTATGTGTAGTTCCTTGATCCACTTAGACTTGACCTTAGTACAAGGAGATAGGAATGGATCGATTCGCATTCTTCTACATATTAACAACCAGTTGTGCCAGCACCATTTGTTGAAAATGCTGTCTTTCTTCCACTGGATGTTTTTAGCTCCCTTGTCGAAGATCAACTGACCGTAGGTGTGTGGGTTCATTTCTGGGTCTTCAATTCTATTCCATTGGTCTATTTGTCTGTCACTATACCAGTACCATGCAGTTTTTATCACAATTGCTCTGTAGTAAAGCTTTAGGTCCGGCATGGTGATTCTACCAGAGGTTCTTTTATCCTTGAGAAGAGTTTTTGCTATCCTAGGTTTTTTGTTATTCCAGATGAATTTGCAGATTGCACTTTCTAATTCGTTGAAGAATTGAGTTGGAATTTTAATGGGGATTGCATTGAATCTGTAGATTGCTTTTGGCAAGATAGCCATTTTTACAATGTTGATCCTGCCAATCCATGAGCATGGGAGATCTTTCCATCTTCTGAGATCTTCTATAATTTCTTTCTTCAGAGACTTGATGTTTTTATTATACAGATCTTTCACTTCCTTAGTTAGAGTCACGCCAAGATATTTTATATTATTTGTGACTATTGAGAAGGGTGTTGTTTCCCTAATTTCTTTCTCAGCCTGTTTATTCTTTGTGTAGAGAAAGGCCATTGATTTGTTTGAGTTAATTTTATATCCAGCTACTTCACCGAAGCTGTTTATCAGGCTTAGGAGTTCTCTGGTGGAATTTTTAGGGTCACTTATATATACTATCATATCATCTGCAAAAAGTGATATTTTGACTTCATCTTTTCCAATTTGTATCCCTTTGATCTCCTTTTGTTGTCGAATTGCTCTGGCTAGGACTTCAAGTACAATGTTGAATAGGTATGGAGAAAGTGGACAGCCTTGTCTAGTCCCTGATTTTAGAGGGATTGCTTCAAGCTTCTCACCATTTACTTTGATGTTGGCTACTGGTTTGCTGTAGATTGCTTTTATCATGTTTAGGTATGGGCCTTGAATTCCTGATCTTTCCAAGACTTTTATCATGAATGGGTGTTGGATCTTGTCAAATGCTTTTTCCGCATCTAACGAGATGACCATGTGGTTTTTGTCTTTGAGTTTGTTTATATACTGGATTATGTTGATGGATTTCCGTATATTGAACCATCCCTGCATCCCTGGGATGAAACCTACTTGGTCAGGATGGATGATTGTTTGGATGTGTTCTTGGATTCGGTTAGCAAGAACTTTATTGAGGTTTTTTGCATCAATATTCATAAGGGATATTGGTCTGAAGTTTTCTATCTTTGTTGGGTCTTTTTGTGGTTTAGGTATCAGAGTAATTGTGGCTTCATAGAATGAGTTGGGTAGAGTACCTTCTGTTTCTATTTTGTGGAATAGTTTGTGAAGAACTGGGATTAGATCTTCTTTGAAGGTCTGATAGAACTCTGCACTAAACCCATCTGGTCCTGGGCTTTTTTTGGTTGGGAGACTATTAATGACTGCTTCTATTTCTTTGGGGGATATAGGGCTGTTTAGATCATTAACCTGATCTTGATTCAACTTTGGTACCTGGTATCTGTCTAGGAACTTCTCCATTTCATCCAGGTTCTCCAGTTTTGTTGAGTATAGCCTTTGGTAGAAGGATCTGATGGTGTTTTGGATGTCTTCAGGATCTGTTGTTATGTCTCCTTTTTCATTTCTGATTTTGTTAATTAGGATGCTTTCCCTGTGCCCTCTACTGAGTCTGGCTAAGGGTTTATCTATCTTGTTGATTCTCTCAAAGAACCAGCTCCTTGATTGGTTGATTCTTTGAATAGTTCTTCTTGTTTCCACTTGGTTGATTTCACCCCTGAGTTTGATTATTTCCTGCCGTCTACACCTCTTGGGTGAATTTGCTTCCTTTTTTTCTAGTGCTTTTAGGTATGTTGTCAAGCTGCTAATGTGTGCTCTCTCTAGTTTCCTTTTGGAGGCACTCAGAGCTATGAGTTTTCTCTTAGAAATGCTTTCATTGCGTCCCATAAGTTTGGGTATGTTGTGGCTTCATTTTCATTGAACTCTAAAAAGGCCTTAATTTCTTTCTTTATTCCTTCCTTGACCAAGGTATCATTGAGAAGAGTGTTTTCAGTTTCCACGTGAAGGTTGGCTTTCTATTATTTATTTTGTTATTGAAGACCAGCCTTAGTCCATGGTGATCTGATAGGATGCATGGGAAAATTTCAATATTTTTGTATCTGTTGAGGCCTGTTTTGTGACCAATTATGTGGTCAATTTTGGAGAAGGTACCATGAGGTGCTGAGAAGAAGGTATATCCTTTTGTTTTAGGATAGAATGTTCTGTAGATATCTGCCAGATCCATTTGATTCATAATTTCTCTTAGTTTCTCTGTGTCCCTGTTTAGTTTCTGTTTCCATGATCTGTCCATTGGTGAAAGTGGTGTGTTGAAGTCTCCCACTATTATTGTATGAGGTGCAATGTGTGCTTTGAGATTTACTAAAGTTTCTTTAATGAATGTGGCTGCCTTTGTATTTGGAGCATAGATATTCAGGATTGATAGTTCCTCTTGGAGGATTTTACCTTTGATGAGTATGAAGTGTCCCTCCCTGTCTTTTTTAATGACTTTGGGTTGGAAGTCAATCTTATCAGATATTAGAATGGCTACTCCAGCTTGTTTCTTCATACCATTTGCTTGGAAAATTGTTTTCCAGCCTTTCATTCTGAGGTAGTGTCTGTTTTTTTCTCTGAGATGAGTTTCCTGTAAGCAGCAAAATGTTGGGTCTTGTTTGTGTAGCCAGTTTGTTAGTCTATGTCTTTTTATCAGGGAGTTGAGTCCATTGATATTAAGAGATATTAAGGAAAAGTAATTGTTGTTTCCTGTTATTTTTGTTGTTAAAGTTGGCATTCTGTTCTTGTGGCTGTCTTCTTTTAGGTTTATTGAGGGATTACCTTCTTGTAGTTTCTAGGGCGTGGTTCCTGTCCTTGTATTGGTTTTTTTCTGTTATTATCCTTTGAAGGGCTGGATTCGTGGAGAGATAATATGTGAATTTGGTTTTGTCGTGGAATACTTTGGTTTCTCCATCTATGTTAATTGAGAGTTTGGCTGGGTATAGTAGCCTGGGCTGGAATTTGTGTTCTTTTAGTGTCTGTATAACATCCGTCCAGGATCTTCTGGCTTTCATAGTCTCTGGTGAAAAATCTGGTGTAATTCTGATAGGCTTGCCTTTATATGTTACTTGGCCTTTTTCTCTTACTGCTTTTAGTATTCTATCTTTATTTAGAGCATTTGTTGTTCTGATTATTATGTGTCGGGAGGTATTTCTTTTCTGGTCCAGTCTATTTGGAGTTCTCTAGGCTTCTTGTATGTTCATGGGCATCTCTTTCTTTAGATTTGGGAAGTTTTCTTCTATAATTTTGTTGAAGATGTTTGCTGGTCCTTTGAGTTGAAAATCTTCATTCTCATCCACTCCTATTATCCGTAGGTTTGGTCTTCTCATTATGTCCTGTATTTCTTGGATGTTTTGAGTTAGGATCTTTTTGCATTTTACATTTTCCTTGATTGTTGTGCCGATGTTCTCTATGGAATCTTCTGCACCTGAGATTCTCTCTTCCATCTCTTTTATTCTGTTGCTGATGCTGGTATCTATGGTTCCAGATTTCTTTCCTAGGGTTTCTATCTCCAGTGTTGCCTCATTTTGGGTTTTCTTTATTGTGTCTACTTCCCTTTTTAGGTCTAGTATGGTTTTGTTCATTTCCATCATCTGTTTGGATGTGTTTTCCTGTTTTTCATTAAGGACTTCTACCTGTTTGATTAGGTTATCCTGTTTTTCTTTAAGGATTTGTAACTCTTTAGCAGTGTTCTCCTGCAATTCTTTAAGGGATTTTTGTGCTTCCTCTTTAATGTCTTCTACCTGTTTAGCAGTGTTCTCCTGTATTTCTTTAAGTGTGTTATTAAAGTCCTTCTTGAAGTCCTCTACCATCATCAGGAGATATGCTTTTACATCCGTGTCTAGCTTTTCAGGTGTGTTGGGGTGCCCTGGACTGGGCGAAGTTGGAGTGCTGGGTTCTGATGATGGTGAGTGGTCTTGGTTTCTGTTAGTAAGATTATTACGTTTACCTTTTGCCATCTGGTAATCTCTGGGGTTAGTTGTTGTCGTTGTCACTGTTTAAAGATTGGAGCAGAAGCTGTGTTCCACTCACCAGCAGTATTAAAATCCTGTGGCGGGGGTAGTGGGTAGCTGGCGGGTGTCAGCCGACCCTGCGCTCTAGCTACACTGGTGCTGTTCTGGCCGGATGAGGCCTGTGGCCCTACTCAGGCTGGTTTCTGCTTCCCTAACTAATGCAGTCTCAGGTCCTGCGCGCAATTGGATTGGAGCAGAAGCTGTGTTCCACTCACCAGAAGTCTTAAGATCCTGTGGCGGGTGTTGTGGGTAGCTGGCGAGTGTCAGCTGACTCTGCGCCCTAGCTACCCTGGTGCTTTTCTTACAGGAAGAGGCTTGTGGCCCTACGTAGGCCGGATTTCTGCCTCCCCAACCAGAGCAGTCTCAGGTCCCGCGTGATTGGACTGGAGCAGAAGCTGTGTTCCACTCACCAGCAGTCTCAAAATCCTGTGGCGGGGGTCGTGGGTAGCTGGCAGGTGTCAGCCGACCCTGTGCTCTAGCTATACCGGTGCTGTTCAGGCCGGATGAGGCCTGTGGCCCTCTCCTTCACACTATTAATGATACTCTGGTATGCTTACAGACAGGAGCCTGGCATAATTGTACTCTGAGAGGCTCTACACATCAGCTGACTGAAACAGATGCAGATACCCATAATCAAATATTGGACAGAGATTGGGGACTCTTAATGAAGAGTTGGAGGAAGAATTGAAGGCCCTAAACGGGATGGGGACTCCACAGGAAGACCAACAGAGGCAACTGACTTGGGTTCCTGGGAGCTCTTAGGGATCTCAAAGAGCACACCTGGGCTGTACCAAGGCCCCTTAGCACATATGTAGCAGACATGCACCTCCCAACAATGAGAGTGGAGAATGTACCCTAACTGAGGAATCCTTTCCCCAGTGGGACTGCCTTGTCTGGCCTCAGCAGGAGAAGATGAACCTAACCCTGTAGATACTTGATATGTCCACCAGCATGCTTTTATACCTGAGTAGAAGCACCCTCACAGAGGAGAAGAGGAGGAGAGATAGGGTGAGGGACTCTTTAAGAGTGAATTGGGAGGGGGAAAGCAATTGGGTTGTAATAAATAAATTAATAAATGATATAATGTAACATATGATATAATGTATATGACATATAATATATGATATATTGTATATGATTAGAATATAATATATAATATACCCTTTATAATTGTGTAACATAGCACTTATTGAAAAACAGAAATTATAAAATTATTAGAGAAATTTTTCACATGGATATGACTACATAAAAATGTGTTCCTATGCTTATAAAGCTACATGCACACTTTAAATTTTTGAAAAGGATATTAGCTTTAGAAGTCATGCTTTCTCAGCTTTAAATGTGTTCATCTGTCCTTTGCAGCATATTTTCAAGAGTTCATTACTGAACAGGTGTCATATCACAATCATTAAACCCCACCACTTGGGAGGCAGGGAAGAAGAGCTACGTGAATACAAGTTTGCCTGGTCTATATAGAAAGTTCCAGACCGTCCGGGGTTATACAGTGAAAACCTACCTAAAAGGCAAATTATCTAGTTCCTATTTCTTGGGAAATAAAAAATTTACTTAAGTATCATTTATAATTGAACACTGTTTGAATTACTAAAATTCCATAAAGAACTGAACAAATGCCACTTTCTCTTACAACTCTCCCCCATTTCCTTATTCTTTTACCCTATATGGACTGACAGTCATAATTTGGAGACTGGGTGGTTAATAATTAAGGTGTTAAGTTGTAAGTAGACTGTTCTTTAGAAAGATACAAAGTTATTTAACCATGGTAAATTTCAAACTGAAATAATAACATAGGGTTTTATTTCTGTCTCAATGATAACAACTCCATATCTCAAAATTAGAAGTCTCCAATAATCATAATATATATACATATACATATATATGTATACACACACACACACACACACACATATATATATATATATATATATATATATTTAAATT
The DNA here is from genome assembly GCF_978045245.1 of Mus caroli. Taxonomy (NCBI): domain Eukaryota; kingdom Metazoa; phylum Chordata; class Mammalia; order Rodentia; family Muridae; genus Mus; species Mus caroli. The sequence goes on along the minus strand of NW_028227269.1, from coordinate 65,356,194 downwards.
AGAACCTTGTAGCCCAGTTTGGATGGCAACTCACATATGAACAACAGCATGCTTTTGGTACTGCTCAGCATCATATTTTAGGAATGAATACACTCAATTTTGGATTTCACATACTTGTAAATATTGAGCATCAAAGCAAAAAATTATAACTGGTACTACCTGAAATGTAATGGTCCATTGAAATATCATTTTTGTCCTTGCATAGTTTTCTGTAAAAGAAGATGGACTGTAATAGAAATCTGAGGTACAAATGGACCTACACTGCACAGCCTTGAGATCAGAGTGTCCACCTCTACTCAGCAATTATTCCAACAAGCATTTTTTCCAGAAATGATTGCTGCTGTGCATTGTGGGAATACTGGCGTGGGTTATAATTGTAAAAAACCAAGAAGAGTAACATAGGTGGTTTTTGTAGAAGGAAACTAGTGTTTATGCTCTTCAAAAACAATAGGCTAAATTAATACAGCATTACCATGTTGGTAATGCCTAGAGGTTATTCTCTCTTTTGTGTGAAAACCAGCAGATGTTTGAGTAATAGCTACAACTGTGAAGACAACCTATACATTTGAGTAATCCATTTATGATGTAATCAAGACTTTTATTATTGCCCTTTATAACCAAACTCTAATAAATATGTCAAATTCTCCTCACTTGACGGTCTAGAAAGCTTTATAATCTATGAGGCACTTAAAATTGTTATGATTGCTTAATCGTGCTATAAATTGGCACAGATTCTTGAGGTTGAGATCATTCTTTTGTGCTAGCCATTGAATATCACAGTCAAACATGTGTACATTGCCTATTAAATATAAGACAATTGTATCTTAGCTTACCATGAGCTAAAATATTTCTACATAGTCCCTGTGTTTTCTAATATCATTGTATATCTGTCTCATGACAAGAAAGAGTTACCTGGATCTACCCATTTAATATATACTATAAAGACTATAAGATTGCACAAACTGTTTAAAGTCAACCATATCAAATATAATGAAATATCAGTCATTCTAATCCCTATGATCTAGTTTGCTGACAAGCTAATTAAAAGACTGAACAGACAATTAAGGAATCATAACTATTGAGAACTAAGATCATCTCACATAGATTACTTTAAAAAATGCAGTAAGCACACAGATTACTTTAAGATACATTCAAAATGAAATTGCTCCCCTGAACAATGCAATTATTTAACCAACACTCATGGGAAAAATTTGCATTTGTAATAGAAAATTCAGCTTAGTTTTGTAATGCTTGTGCAGCTTCAAACATCTTATCATGGAGGCATAACTCAGCTTAAAGTAATAAGTGTTATAGACTGACATTTTTTATTAGGTATTTATTTCATTTAAATTTCCAATGCTATCCCAAAAGTCCCCCACACCCTCCCCCACCCACCCACTCCCACTTCTTGGTCCTGGCATTTCCCTGTACTGAGGCATATAAAGTTTGCAAGACCAATGGGCCTCTCTTCCCAATGATGGCCAACTAAGCCATCTTTTGATACATATGCAGCTAGAGTCAAGAGCTCCGGGGTACTGGTTAGTTCCTATTGTTGTTCCACCTATAGGGTTGCAGATCCCTTTAGCTCCTTGGGTACTTTCTCTAGCTCCTCCACTGGGGGCCCTGTGATCCATCCAATAGCTGACTGTGAGCATCCACTTCTGTGTTTGCTAGGCCCTGGCATAGTCTCATAAGAGACAGCTATATCCGGATCCTTTCAGCAAAATCTTATTAGTGTATGCAATGGTGTCAGCGTTTGGAAGCTGTTTATGGGATGGGTCCTCGGATATGGCAGTCTCTAGATGGTCCATCCTTTTGTCTCAGCTCCAAACTTTGTCTCTGTAACTCCTTCCATGGTTATTTTGTTCCCAATTCAAGAAGGGGCAAAGTGTCCACACTTTGGTCTTCGTTCTTCTTGAATTTCATGTGTTTTGCACATTGTATCTTATATCTTGGGGATCCTAAGTTTCTGGGCTAATATCCACTTATCAGTGAGTATATATCATGTGAGTTCTTTTGTGATTGGGTTACCTCACTCATGATGATGCCCTCCACTATTGCCTGGCCCTCTCCTCTTTTCTTTGTATCATTCTCTTTTTCTGCTTTACCAATCTGTTTCTTTCTACTTTGTATTTGATATCTCTCTACTCAGTACAAATTAATAACAATCAATTGACAGGATTCATATCTTGAAAAAATTTAGAGCACCTTTGCTCATTTGCTTACAAAATTTCTTATCTATTTTCTCTTCTGCTCTTATGTTAACTGACATGTTATAGTTTCCAAATTAATCATGTGTATTGGAACTCTAATTTATTAGAAGGTTTCTTTTTCAAGAACATTGAAGGTTTGTCAATGTTCTTGAAAAAGAAACAAAAGGCTCAAAAGAGCAATGTCCTTTAGTGTCCAAACAAGAGATTTTGGTTCTTCAGTAGTCTGCAAATCAATTCTGGTTAGGAAGGAAGGAAGGAAGGAAGGAAGGAAGGAAGGAAGGAAGGAAGGAAGGAAGGAAGGAAGGAAGGAAGGAAGGAAGGAAAGAAAGAAAGAAAGAAAGAAAGAAAGAAAGAAAGAAAGAAAGAAAGAAAGAAAGAAAGAAAGAAAGAAAGAAGAAAAAAGAAAAAACAATCTTAAAAAAAAAAAAAAACTATCTTGCCCTCTGAAAGACCCAACCAGCAGCTAAAAGAGTCAGCTGTAGATATTTGCACCCAAGTAATGGGCAGAACCTGCTGACCCCTGTGGAAGAATTAGGGGAAAGCTGGAAGAAGCTGAGGAGGAAGGTGACCCTGTAGAAGGACCAGCAGTCTCAATTAACTTGGACCCCTGAGATCTCTAAGACATTGGAATGCCAACCAGGCAGCATACACCAGCTGATATGAGGCCCCCAAGACATATACAACAGAGGACTTCCGGGTCTGGGTTTAGTTAGAGAAGATACACTTAACCCTCAAGAGACTGGCAGCCCTGGGGAGTTTTGAGGTCTGGTGCAGTGGGGGATGGCAACATCCTCGTGCAAACAGGGGGCAAGGAGGAGGTATAGGATAGGGAACATTTGGAGGGTGGACTAGGAGGGGAATAAAATCTGGAGATTAAAATTAAAAAAAACCTATCATAATAATACTTCAAGAATTTTATACACTTAATTTTCAACATTTTCATGTCCCTTACCCATTTTATTGAAGACCTTCCCCAGTTTGCAACCTCATTTTTAAATAAAAACTCAAGTCCCACTTTGGCTGCCGCTTAGGTATGTGACCATTTAGGTAATCATGTTAAACCCACAGTGAACTATAACTTTAAAGAAAATGAACCCTCACTTTCATAGCTGCAGTCAATTACCAATAGCTCCTCAAGTACAAGTGGGAATTCCTGACCATCTCCTTCATTTTTATTTGGAGGGTTTTTTGTTTGCTTGCTTGTTTGTTTGTTTGTTTTTTGCCTAAGCATAACCAGGGCTAGGCAAGCTATCACAGCCACAGTTGGCTCATATTTCCAACATTCTATTTTATCCAGAAAACAAATTTCATGTAGTTCATTGGCTTTGGCTTTGATTCTTATTCCACAATCATTCCTCAACCATAGGTATAATATTGATATCCTAGTTAGGGCTGATAAATCCCCAGACAATTATTCTCTTCAGTTCAATCAGTTGTAAATTTCTGTTAATCACCATTTATTGTACTGATAAGCTTTAATTATGAAGGGTGAGAAATGCTCTAATCTGTGGGTATATTAATAAGTTATCACAAGTTGGTCTAATCCTTTGTCCCATTAGCAGAGTAATAGGAGTAAGTTATCACTTAGGGCCGTTGATTGACCTGTGAGACACAATTTTTTGGCCCCAGGTCTGTGTCAGGTCTGGGCTCCATCTTGTGAAGTGTTGTGTTACTTTCATAACATTCATGTGTCTATTTCACCCATGGCATGGTGATTACTTTTCTCCTTCAGTAGTATTCACAGCAAGCTATAGAACTATGGAAGCTAGTCAGTAGAGATGAAACTTCCAGGCCAATCCCAGTATTACTTCTCCATGTTTTATGACTCAAGTATATGAGTCATATACTTGTATACAAGTATATCAATAAGACACACAGAACAATAAGATGTTCTGTGAAGCCATGGAGGGTACCCAGAACAAAGGCCTCATCCTTAAAATCATGGAAATACACATTAAAACTGCTTTGTGATTTCAGTTTTTCCCTTTCAGAATGGCTAATGTAAAACAAACAAAACACAATGACCAATGTCAATATAGATAAAGAGAAAGACTAATTCACCACTGGCAATGATAAAAAATGATGGAGCCACTGTAGAAACCAATGTAGAGATTCCACAAAAGTTTAGAAATAACAGCACTACATGTTGCCTCTGTATAACTCTTAGGCATATACCAAAAATAACTAAATGTCTTATTACAGAGACATTTGCTTAATGATAAGTGAATAGCAATAGCTAGATGTCTATCATCTGATGAAGAGATAATAAAATTACTGTGCCTTTCTTGGTCCTGTGAAGGCTCTTTTTCCCAGTATGGTGGAATGCTAGGGCCAGGAAGTAGGAGTGGGTAGGTTTGTGAGCAGGGGGAGGGGGGAGGGAATAGAGGAGTTTCAGAGGGGAAACCAGGAAAGGGGATAACATTTGAAATATAAATAAAGAAAATATCTAATAAAAATACTGTGCCTTTATACAGTAGGATATGCATTATTCAGCTTAAATGAGAAATAAATTATGAATTTGCAGGTATTTGGTCTATATATTATCATTTTGAGTGGTGTAACCCAGACATCAAAAGACAAACAGCACCACATTATCTCTCATATACATATGATATCATTGAATGTTTGTTTAACTTGGAGTATACATAGAGGTTGGTATAATATGTGTGTTTAACTTGGAGTATACATAGAGGTTGGAATTCTAGTAAGGGCCATGGGGTGTAGGAATCCTCAAATAAAGCTTGATGTGATTCAAGTGGTAAGAAGAGACAAAGAAAAATATAGAAAAGAGAACAGCTGGGCGTGGTGGCACATGCCTTTAATCCCAGCACTTGGGAGGCAGAGGCAGGTGGATTTCTGAGTTCGAGGCCAGCCTGGTCTACAAAGTGAGTTCCAGGACAGCCAGGGCTACACAGAGAAACCCTGTCTCAAAAACAAAACAAAACAAAAACAAAACAAAAAAGAGAGAGAGAGAGAAGGGTTAATTGGAGTTGGGTAGGAAGGCAGGCTAAAGGAAAGAACCTGTGGAAGGATAGCAAAGACTATCCTAAAGATCTTTTAAATGCCCATATGAAAATCTATAATTACAGAAACTTCCTAAAATACGTTACAAAATTTCCATGACAGAAAGGAAATCATCAGTATTACACAGTGATAACTGAACTACAATAATGACTGATCTGGCAAGATATGCTCCATGATAGAGTAGTGACACACATGATATGTAAATAACTAACCACTCTCTGAAAGGATTTAAGTTACACTGTAAAAGATGGGATTTATGTCTTGTACCCCCTAACTAGGTCATAAATATATGCCTGGCAAGGGGAAAAACATAAAATTACTGTCATAAATGGGTTAAGAATTAAAATAGCCCATGTTGATTATTATCATATATTAGTGAATTTCTTTACCCTTATCACAGAATTTTCTATTTCCAGAATATGATGATTAGTTAATACAGGGACTCACAACTGGTGAACAGAAAGAAAATAAAAGTCTGCAAAGCTTACCTTGTAGTGAGACATCTATATCACATCTTTCCCTCATGCCCCCAAGGTTCATTCATTATAGAAGAGGAAGAATAATGACTGTAAGAATCAGAGATAGAGGATGTGTAGAGGAAAATGGTATTTGCTGAGTACAACTCACAGTGGCTGTGGCTGTATAGACAAAACATTAACAAGATCAAGGCAGCAAAATCTCAACAGTAGTGATAGAGAAGCTCATTGAAGTCAACCCCTTGCTGTAAAGTTATTTGTGACAGGGCAAAAGGAAATCTATTGTCTTTCCTGTTGTGACCCATGAGAGGCTTCTCATGGATTGTCATAGATCCATGTACATACAGGCTGCACTAAGTGGACTTAGTGGGTTTAAAAATAGACTGCATATTTTGGGTATATGCTCAGAAGTGGTTTAGCTAGGTCTTCAGGTAGAACTATTTCCATTTTTCTGAGGAACTGCCAGATTGATTTCCAGAGCAGTTCCATAAGCTTCTAATCCTACCAGCAAATAAGGAGTGTTCCTCTTTTTTCACATCCTTGCTAGCATGTACCATCACTTGAGTTTTTGATCCTAGTCAATCTGATTGGTATAAGGTAGAATCTCAGGGTCATCTGACTGCTATGCTGAGGTCATGGACCCCTATGGAAGAGTTAGGGGAAGGATTGAAAGAGCTAAAGGAGATGGCAACCCCATAGGAAGATGAGCAATGTCAACTAACTCGGACCCCTGGGAACTTCCAGAGGCTAAGCCACTAACCAAAGAGCATACATGGACTGCTCTGAGGCATTAGGCACATACGTAGCAGAGACCTGCCTTGTCTGGCATCATTGGGGAGGGATGATGGGGTCAGGCACACTGTCAGAGGCGAAGGGGAAGGGTGATGAGATGAAGAACTCTGGGAGGGGAACCAGACAGGCCAGCATTTGGGATGTAAATCAATAAAATAATTAATTAAAATTACTAAGAAAAAAATAGACCACATGCTCTTGAGAGAGAATGATGATAACGAGTATAGAGAAAGAATTGAAGAGTAAGGAATAGGTGTAGTGTATCTGTCCCAAACACATTATATGCAAAAAAGTTCAATTAAAAAAAGAATCAAAAATAATTAAGTGCTGTAAAATAGTAAATGGCTAAGAGCTCAGCTTAAGTGTAACTTTCCTACAGGAAATAAAGTATCCTCAGAGTATGCTATGTATCTTTTACTATTCTCCAAGAACCTATTGTGACTTGTTTTAGTCTTTTCTTTCCACATTCATTCATTTATTCATTCATCCATCCTTTTCTGCTTCAAATTTCAGTCAGCTCAGAGGTCTAGTTTGACTTGCTATTATTTGCTGTACTCAAAACAATAAATATTTGTTAAATAAATAAGTACATTTTCTTCACCTTTGCTTTCAAATGTACTCACATATACATATATATATATATATATATAATATTTTCCATTTAATTTCTCAAAAGAAACAACTAATAAAACAAAGCAAGAAAGTCAAGTGAGGCACAGTGTAATAATATTGACCAAAAGTATATTAATCTAGGTATTTGTGTTAGTTTTTCCAAAGCTTTAGAAATTACACCTTAAAGTGAGTTTTACAAATAAGGTTACAAAAAGCATTAGCCATAGCATTTCTTCTGTAGTACCTGCTCATTCCACACAACCTATTCTCTTTCCCACATTTTCTACCTATGAAGGTACAGCCAAATGAGTAATGGCCAAGAAGTGATTGGTGGTCTATGATACTCACTGGCCAACATCACCACTAATAGAGGCAACACATTACATAATTGAGTTTATATTTGTTATGTTAGTATGTGGTGACAAATAGGGGCATTGTTATCATTTGTGCCAGCACTTATTTCCATTTGTTTGGTTGGTTTGAAATCTTAGACATTTTCACAAACAATTGCACTGAATTAATATATCCCTCTTAAATCCTCAGATCTCAAATAGATAATCTAATATAGTGACTTAAAGTACTAAATCATTTAAAGAGAATATGGTCATATACCATTTTAGACTTTATATACATATACATAACACACAAACATATATATGTATGTATATATATATATATATATATATATATATAAACATATAGTCTATGTTCTATGTTCTTTGTGCTATGCTCTATATTTTATATAGTCTATATCCTCTATGGCATGGAACTATTGTAGAATGTGAGCATAATGACATCTCAGAATGTCACTACTTTTCTAAGATGTGAGCCTCTCTTCTCTGAAGGCTTCCTTCTTCCTTCATGCACTTCCCCTATGGCTCAACTCGCTTGCCTAATGAAGCTGCAGTCTGGAGGTCATTGTGTGCTTCCTGAAGCTTATTTTCAGATCACTCCTTTAATTTGCGCTGTTGAAGTCAGTGATAACTTTCCTGGATTTTATGTTATGGTAATCTCTAGTTTGAGTCTAGTTTTTACTTTAAATCTCCAAGTGAAGTCTTAAAGCAACATACCAAATATTGGCGTTCCAGAGTTTCTTATCTTCCCTAGACTCCTACTCCTGGTTTTGTGTGTCCTAGGGATTGAACCACGTCTTCCTATTTCCCAGACACTGAAATTCTTTTCCATTTTATGTATTTCTCTGCTGAAGTAATGGGCGTCAAAAAAACATGGGATATATTATTTACATTAAATTATGTATTATTTAGATTATTTAAATTGCCTCTTACTACTATGTGAGAATTATGTGGCTGGGGATTTTGATTCCTTTGTACTAACTCAAATTGTAAAGCATTTAAAGGCTATTGCTTAGAAGGTGTTTAGCAGAAAATTTCATGAAATTAAACAAGACAGTGTACATAAAGCACATTTGGTTTGCTAAAGTCAACAACAATTAATAAATATTAAAACTCCAAACCTTCAAAATAGAGCATATGTACCTTAGGGGTTCTATTATCTAGTTCCCTGGTGTTTTAAAAGATAATTTTAGATTTGTTTATTTTATCTTATGTGTGTGAGTGTTTTGTCTACATGTATTAATGAACACCACAGGTAGACCTGGTACCTACAGAGGCTGTAAGGGAGTGTAAGCAAGAGTTACATATTTTTGTAAACCATTTCTTGGTGCTGGGAACTGAACCCCTGTCCTCTGCAAGAATAGCAAATGTTGTTAACTTCTGGACCATCCCTACAACATAATTCCTAATTTTTAAAAGATTCCCAAGGTGGCAATATTTTAAGTACTAACTCTTGCTTATTTACTGGATGGATCTAGTTCACACCTCTCTACCTCGAGGAGCCTTTCATCACATGGCAAATTAGCTTTCTGAGCAGTCAGTCTCTTAATACATTAATCTACTAGAATTATTGATTATGACATAGCATATATCATTCTTAATTTAAAATGTGGTCGAAGAGATGTAAATAAGAGATTGACTTGTTGGAGCATAACCAAATGTACAGCTGGTAGAATGTATTTGTATTTGTTTTTAGTCTTCATTTAATAATGATACATTTTCTTAGAGGGAATTTCTCCAACAAAACTGAAAATATGGGGGAGAAAGTCCAGAAACAATCTTTGTATGTGTGTGTTACTGAACACTAATCAATCATTTCAAATATAAACTAAAACCACTAGCATTAGTTGTGTCTTTAAAATGAGGGCTCAGAATAGTTTTTTTTTATTCATTGAGCATGTAAAATAAAATGTAATATCAATATATATTACTAATTAAAATAGGCTTCAAGTTGCTTAATAATGAAATAATTTTCTCCTACTGTTAAATATTGACCCGTACTTATTCACTCATGATAGAGATTGTTTTGTTTTGTTTTGCTTTTATATTTCTACAATCCAATCCTTACCCACTTCTCTGTCTGCCCTCCCTCCCACAAACACTCATCCCATTCCTCCTCCCCCCTGTATCCAAAAGGATGTCCCCTCCCTGCCAGGCCTCCCCAGACTGTGGGGCCTCGAGTCTCTTAAGGATTAGGCACATCTTCTCTCATGGAAACTAGACCAGGCAGTCCTCTGGTGTGTATGTGTCAGGGACCTTGAACTAGCTAGTGTATGTAGCCTGGTTGGTGGCTCATTGTAGTTGGGACTGTTGGTCTTCCTAGGGGGGTTGCCCTCCTCCTCAGATTCTTCCAGCCTTTCCATAATTTGACCACAGTGGTCTCCAACGTCACTCCAGTGGGTATAAGTATATGCTTCTGTCTCAGTCAACTACTTGTTGGGCCTCTTGGAGGGCACCCTTGCTAGGGTCCTGTCTGTTTGCTCATCATAGCATCAGTAGTAGTGTCAGGCCTTGGAGGCTCCTCTTGAGATGGGTCCAAAGTTGGGTCGGTCACTGGAACACCTGTCCTTCAGTCACTTCTCCATTTTTGTCCCTGCAGTTCTTTTTGGCTTTTATTTTTTCTATAATTACTAGATTACCAAAACCAAAATTTATGTTGTAGAAGCACCAATCATTATGTTATTTTGTTGAGATATGAAAACTAAGAAAAAAAATCCTTTGCTCGTTGTGGTATCAATGGGTAAAAATATATACTATTCAAATTATGTACCATGACAATATAAACGGTATAAGGTTGTTTCCAAAACAATTTGAATACTAACATACTTCCTATTGAAATGTTTTGAGTGAAATATTACTAATTAATTTAAAGTTAAAATTTATTTAACTTTAAGATTTAAGTCTAAAACCTGCTATTTTCTCTCTTTTTAAAAAAGATTTATTGTATATATATATATATATATATGAGTACACTTCAGCTGTCTTCAGACATACCAGACAAGGGCATTGGATCCCATTACAGAGCCACAATGTGGCTGCTGGGAATTGAACTCAGGACCTCTGAAAGAGCAGTCAGTGCTCTTAACTAATGAGCCATCTCTTTAGTCCCAAACATGTTATTCTTTTACCTTAACATTAAGTTGACTTAATGTCAGTCTCCTTCCTACTTCCCTTTCTTTTTCCCTTTCTTTAATTATTTGTTTAGTTTTGCTTTCAGTGTTGTGGAATGAGTGTAGAACTTTGCTCACTTTGGCCTTGAATTGAATGTCTTTCTGGTACATCTTTCTGAAAAAAAAAAAAAAAAAAAAGGATTACAAGCTTGTGCCATGGGGCCCTGTCTCTGTCTCTCTCTCTTTCTCTCTCTCTTTCTATAGGACTTTATGATTTTGCCTTCTACTAAGTTTTCAGATTTTTATAAAGGACATTCCAACTTTACTCTGGACTAGGTCATAGTGATAACCCAGTTTTTGTATTTGCTGTATAAGATATACAGGCATTTTTTTCTCCTTAGAGAGTTACAATTTCCTGTATAAACTCAGACTGCCTATATTATTTTTGGTGCCACATATAAATTCTGTTTGGAGAGGAAAGCAAGTCTAAAATAAATTTTGTTCCTGTTGAGCTGACATACTGTTTCCAAAGCATCTGGAGCAAGGCCAGTGGTCACTTGGCTAGTTTCTGAATGCAAACCAATTGCTAATTAACAAATGAAGGACCTTAGGGGAGACTTCAGAAATGACTGACCTCCAGCTTTCCAGATGAGTAAACTGAACTTAATGAGTGTGATCACCTTTTATAGGATTTCACAGAGAGCTCAAGGAAAGAATAAACCTGGGACCACGATGACAGGGTGAACAAAATGACTCCTGTGGTCCACCCTAGATTTGTTTTATTATAGCTGGAAAAATCTGCATATGTCTGTATCTGAGAATCACTGGGTTTGATTCTCCACTTCTGTTTCCACTCTCTTCCTACTTTAATTTTTTAAATTCCTTCTACTGAAATATCCACAGATAATAAAGTTTACCTTTAGAAGAATGTACCAGTGGTCAATTGTTACAGAGAGCAAAGAAGTGGTTTTGAAATTTCTGAGATTCATAGGTGGAAGTTACCTAATGAAAAGATTTAATCACTAATCAGGAAAGTCTTGCTGATCTACTTAAACTAATGAGGGAGTACAAAATAAAGCAAGAATGTTTATTAATCCTATTATCATGTAATATAATAAAGTTCTCTCCCCTAGTCCTGATTGGCTAATGTGTTAAAAAAAAAAAAAAAAGCAAGCTCTATTAAGACGTTTATCCAGACAAACATTAAAATAACCTACCAAAATATCAAGTACTTTGAGAAAAAAATATAAAAAAAAAATTCACAAAAAGTATTTAAAAGAATAAGGATGTATATAAGGGATTTGAGCAAAAGCCACATTGTTATGAGACAGAGCTGGTCTCAGCTGCCAGGATTTAGAAGTTAAATATGTGTAGGCTAGCATACTATCCTCTACACTATACATCTTATTTTAGCACTATTTTTTCCTTGTTATAATGGCATGTATAGTAATTTTCTTGTTGATTTTTTTTCTTTTTCATGCTTCACACCAAACTGCTCAGGGCTAAGTACAGAAAATTGGATTTTTCTTTCTAATCTCAAATTTTGATTGAAGAAATATGTCACCTTTCTTCTTATAAAAAACATATTTTCATAAAAGCAAGCTTCCCCTAATGTTGAAAGCAGCATTTGATTTTACTGTTTAATTTATTTATTTATGTATGATTACAGCAAAATACATTCATCATTAATATTAACTTTTTCATTGATCTTTAATAAAATTCATCATGGATTGATACTGCAGCCCACACAATGTTTATCTTACAGGATTTTAGAATCACCAATTGTACTGGACTTTTTCAACACCAGCACAACTAGTCAGCTCCATCTGCAATTCATTAATTGTGGTAACCTCTTGGTCCAGACATCACACAAACACAGAAATAAAAGGAGTCTATAAATGTATAATTTTTTCGATGTCACTTTAACCTTTTACTTTTTAGATATGTGAACTTGGTAGATAAGGAGTCTGAAATAGTGTTGTTCAAGAAAATTGTTTACAACCCCGCTTCATTTCATTCATACATTTTTAAATGTCAAATGCAAATCATCTCTGTGGTTTTCAAAAACCATTTAGATACAATTTTCAAGCTGAGTATGCTGAAACTCCAGTTTAGTGGCTGACAGCTACAAGGAATAATTATGAATCATCATGTGATAGATTAGTGCTCACTTTGGTTTACTCCCTCGTATTCTAATTGGAAGTGACTTGGAAATAATATAAGAAATATGTACTATGAGTGCAACCCTTTCTTTTCAAGGACACAGACTCATTTCTGCATTTCAAACAAGTTTTATTAAATTATTCACTCTTGTGCTTATTGAATTATGACAGGTTGTTGTGAGATTATTTGAGCAGTTTATTTTTCCCCCTTCTGCATTGCCTAATAATTAAAAGCATAGGCACATAGACCAAACTATAACATATAATATCTCCAGTAGAAATTGTACTACATGCTAATATATTACAGGTATATAAGTGATTAATAACTTCACTTTGTTATTTGGAAAAATATAAAGTACACTGACATTTATCAAAACAATGTTCTGTTGGCTGGAGAAATTTACTAAAATTGTAAACTAAAAAAGGAACAAGAATCCCCTATTTTCTCATTCCAAGAAATTCAATTTGAGCCTGTTTTGAGCCCACTTCTAGTATGTAGACATTCTCCACATCTTGCTTTCTTTTCTTTTGTTTTTTAAAAAACGATATATTTAGGAATGTAAGCTCCCAGTTTTGTAGGTACAATTTCTAAGCCAAAATATGCTATCTCTGGTTTTAGGTACTTATTACACATTATAAAATGAAGCACAATGGCTGCCCATCCTTCTGGAATCCAGTGAAAATGATAATAGTACAAAATAAAAATCTTCTTCCTTTGGCTTTCAATATTTGTGCAAAAATATCCATTCAGTTAAATAGTTTATTACGGTGAAAATAGGTAGTTGGAGTCTTGTTGCTGGATGATAAATTTCAAACCTACAATGTTTTAAAAAGCAGTAGAGGAAACAAAATCACACTGGGCAACTGATCTTTAAGAGAACAGCTCCTAAGAATGATGGCCTTTATCTATAATTGAGGGCACAGTTGGAAATCTGTGGTCTGTTATCAAGCCACAGCTATGTGTGGATTTGAGTACAGAATGTCTACATGCACCAGGTTTTAGATATTCTTTTGTATTTATTTGCAATACTTTAAAATGGGAACAATATATTTTACCTAATCTTTAAAAGGGGGTGGGGGGAGCATGTATGCACAGTGATTCTGGAAGAAGGGCGATTCTGGAAGAAGGAAGATTCTTGTTCAGTGGGCAGAAGTACTTGCTGCACAAGTGCGAGGTCCTAAACTAGATTTTCCAGATGCCACTAAAGCCACTTGTAATCCTCCCCAGAGGCAGGCCAAAAAAGGAGGATGTTCTAGGCCAGCAAGGCTAGTCCTCACAGCATTGACCAATAAAAAGAACAAACCTTAAGCAAGGTAGAAGACAGGTGCTGACTACCAATGTCATAATGACATGCCTACCTTCACATAACCCTTCACATAACAATGCAACACACACACACAATTTAAAAGCTTGAATAATAAATAAAATGAAAAATATAGAAATACATACAACCAATTCCATAAAAATTGTAAGACTGGAAACCATAATATACAATCAAGGGCTAGTAAGACAAAAACTACCCAAAAAATGCAAAATGAGACCAAAAGTTTACAAAAACACCACTGAGTTTATTTTATGTTGCCCACCTTCTATTGGCCTTGGACCCACCCTTACACATGATGAATATGCCCAGTGAAACCCCAATGGAGAAACTATGCTTTTCTTTACAAGTGGTGTCAGTTGCAGATAATTCTTTGGTTAGGGGATAGGAGCTCCTGTGTACCTCATACTCTGAACTGACCTTGTGCGGGCCCTGTGCATACTATCACAGATGCTATGTGCATTAGTCTTGTTGTGTGCAGAAGACATTCTTTCCTTAGAGTCATCCATACCCTCTGACTGTTATAACATTTTTGCCTCCACTTCTGCCTAGCTTCCTAAACCATGATGGGGAGGAGTTGCTGTATGTAGGTGGGAGAAAGCATAGGCATGTACAGAGGGTAGAAAGCATGGTGAGAAAAAGAAAGAATTCTTTGTATGCTTCTTTGGGGATTTATATCCAAATTCAAATTGCCTTCTACATAATGATTTAATTTTTCCTCCTCTGCCTACTGTGAAGTGTTCAGACCATGAAATTATAGAGATGTCAAGTGATGCTTAAGTAATCCCCTCAGTCTTTGTATCATGAAAGCAGTTCAAGAAAATGAATTTAAGGTTATTGTAGGGTAGGCAGCATTTGTACTTGTTTGCTTTCCAAAAACAAAGGATACAATAGCATATTACTCTGTGATTCAGCAATTGTAGGCAGCAGCTCTTGAGTCCAACTGCAGTTGGTTCCTTCAATCTTTATTCTACCATTCTACTTTTCTTTGGTGTGTGAACTCTTGTGATTCACTTATTCTACCTATGCTTTATGATTTTGATGCATATGTGAATAGAAATGCATGCTATCTTAGGTCATGCAAACTGGCAGCAGGTGACTTCATGTGGCATAAATAACATTGAGTCTGGACTATTTAAAAGCATTTCAGTGTTTACACACACAAACATATACTAGTTTTGATGTACCTTATTGTGAATTTATATTCTAAATAGGTAATAATGGAAAACAATTCTAATTTAGTGGCAGAGAAGGAAAGTGCTGCCTTGGTCTTGTTTTCCATTAGAATTTATGGTGTTGTCAGTCATGGCTTGTTCATCTTTCAACCAGTCAACACAAGATATGGTAACAGAGAGGCAGGACTATTCTAGCATAGAATATTGAGAAAGAAAGTGTATCAGCCCTTCATTTTGTAAGCAGCATTTGTGTGTATATACATATGACTATCTTGCATACATATGTAATATTTACATATATGCTTATCAAGATATATGGGCAATAACAAGTTCATGTTTTAACACTTCACATACAGGCTTCTGTGTTACTCTGGCTCATTCTACTCCACATGGAATGATTCATCTGGGCCATGTTTAGGCCACAGTGTAGAGGATACTTGTTGTAGCTAAACAGGTTGGGGAGTTTTTTTTAACTATTACACTCTCAGAGAAAGTATTATACATTGTTTTTTCTCTGTTCAGTTAGTGGCTCCTGTCTGAGGCTCTATTCTGGCTAAAATCTGGAGAGATCCCTGCATACCTAGCCTTGGTCATAGGAAAGAGCTCACCACCCTCATTTTATTTCCAAAGCTGTGTGCAGATCCTGCTGTTTTCTAACCACATCCTGTTCTCAATTTCCCTTTCATTGGGACTTCCTCAATTATAGGTTTTTAGTGGGCATTCTGATTCCTGACAGGAGTTTGAATGATACAAATCTCTTCAGTGAAACAAAATTAATGATTTCTCTGTAGAGAGGAAGGAATAATAGATTATCCAACTACATGGATCGATAGCACTTAATGTCTCTGTTTCTAAAGTGAAGACAAGCTGTAAGTGATTTGTCTTGAGTCTCTCCCACTCTTTCTCATTGTGTTGGGAGTTTCTAAGAATGGTGCAAATGCATGTGCATGCTTCCTTGTGTCCTATTTTATTATGGCTAGCATCTGAGAGTACCTGAAATGGGCACAGTGAACGAGTCTGGCTTGAGAAGTAAGAAAATTGAAACTGGACACATTTATGTACAGTGCCAGATGTGTGACACTTTCTCACAGCCAATCAGAGCTGAGGTAGAGAGATTAGTAACTTGAGATTGCCCTGGGCCAAATTGTAAGTTGTAGACAAGCCTAGGCTACATTTAAGATTCTATTATTTAACAAAATCACAAAAGTAGAGTGAATTGAGGTTCTAATTGCTCAATGAAAAAGCCCATATCTACAATATACTAGGCCTTCAATTCAATCCTTACTACCTCAGAATAACAACAAACTGCACTGAAGATTACTTTGCTGTTGTATTTTAGGTAGGGCAATGAGTAAGGAGGAAGATGTTCTAAAGAAAACTGTGTGAAGCTTTTTAAGGTATCTATAGTATTGTGATTAAGAAACTCACCATCTTTTTGCGAACTTCTCCTTAATCTTTTCAATATTGGGAAATGAATGCCTAATCTCACAGACTTACTTGATGAGTTAAATCGATCCATTTGTTTCTCTATCTACTGTCTATAAAAGCAACTATTGAATAATTCATTGCAGCTAATAAGCTTAACAAATATTCCCAATTCCACAGTTTTTTTTTTTTTGTCCAATATTCCATTGCTGCTAGATCAATGCCCAATGTCACCATGCTCAAACTATCTAAATAAGCTGATATTCCCTTGCTTACAATTCCAGGTATTTGCCATATGGGTTCTGCTATATGTATGTCTTAAGTTGAACCGTTTCTTCTCAGTAGAGCCATTTGTCTTGCCTTACAGCGTCTTTCCTTTTATACTGTCTAAAGTGGTTTCTCTGTGTCGTTATCTAACTGAGTTTGATGAATCTTCAGAAGCTGTATGCTTCTCTCTGTTATTTTCAGAGTGCATGACCATAGTCTAGTACCTAGAGCCCCTTCTCGTTGAGTCTAACAATTTATGGGTGCATTCCCTCATTGTGTCTTGTTGCCATGCCTTCAAATATTCTTCAGAAAATCTTTATCCAGTTTATCTCTAAACTTTGCTATAGTTTACGCTTTGTACTTGAAATATACACTTTTTTCCTCTTTGTGTCCAGTAAAGTCATAATCATCTTGCCAATCTCAGTTCACTCTGTATATCAGAAAGACTCTCAGATCATCACTTAGTGGTACTTTTTATTCTTTCCGTATCTTATACCATTTTCCCTGTAAATACACAACAGTACTACTTTTCAAATGATTTGTGTGTGTGTGTGTGTGTGTGTTTGTGGGGGACACACACACATGTGCACATATAACATATGCATGCATATATGTATGCATTTTAGCATGTGTGCGCAGATGGCTGTCACATAGGTGTGCATGTTTGTGGAAGCCAGAGGTAGAGGTCACCCTCAATCACTTTCTACCATATTATTTAGCTGTAGTTTCTCTCTAGCTGGCTATCCAGCTTGCTAAAGGGTTCACTTCTTTCTGTTTCCCAGGAACTGGGATCATATGAACTGCCACACTCAAATCATATACATACAAAGGCTGGAACACTGAGCTCTGATGGTCATGTTGTATAGCAGCGGATTTATTCACTTAAGCCATTTCTCTAGCCTATCAACATAGGTTTATATAAGAGAATGTATCCTTAGATGTTAAGAATAATGCCAGTATAGCTTCTTGGATCCAGATCCTGGAGATGCGGAGTCAGTACTTCTGGTGTTCATGCTCAGTTGCCGACTGATATGGACTGACTGCACATTGCTGTCCTCCGCTCCTGCTGCTGACAGTGTCATGGATTTTCATGATTATCATATCACCCAGGGTATTATGGGAAGACTCCTCATTCTATAACATGGACTAATGACTTGAATGTGACCGAACTGTCCATTTCTTTCTGTAATCAAGAGGACAGTAGGAGAACAAATTCGGTTTTGACATTCGAAAGAAAACAAATCATACTCCATACTTCCATACTATTGCTTGCTTCACATCTTACTTTGCTATATTTCCTGCATATCCCCCTGATTTGTGCAAGGTTTACTGCCAAGATTGTGCTTCAGTGATGCAATCATATCAGGCTAGGCTACCTGCCTTTATAACTCTTTCCCTTTTTTGTCAGTTTTTGATTGATATACTTGTACATTTTCATGAGGTACATTGTGATGCTTTGACTCTCTCTCTCTCTCTCTCTCTCTCTCTCTCTCTCTCTCTCTCTCTCTCTCACACACACACACACACACACACACACACACACACACACATCAGAGTAATTATATTCTTCACACTAAACATTTTTATGTGGGCAAGTATATTTGACCTACTCCACCAAGCAGAACACAAGATTTTATTAATTCTAAGAAACTCAGCAGAAAGTCATCTAATGATAATTCTTACCCCTTCCCAGCCCTGACTTTAGTCATGGACCTCTCTCCTTTGCACTTTTGAGAGGGTATAGAAATGCTAAGGCCCTAAGGGGCATGGTCAGTGGGTGGTTGTTAATGGGTTGCTGGTTGTTATTGTTCACTGTTGGTCCGTCCTGGTTTGTTAAGTATTCTGGCAAAATGAAGAAACAAGAAGAAAAAGAAAGGAGATGTCACTTTTGTGACTGACCCCATGCAGGGTGATGAAGACAGTCGGTTGAGGAGCATGCATGTTTTGGTTCTCCCTGTGGTTGATTGGGCATAGGATGGGACCAGCTGCGTCAAGCTTCTACTGCAATGACTCCCACACATTGATAGTATGTAACCTGGAATTAGGAGCTAAAATCGACCCTCTTTTTCCTACCTGACTATTAAAAGTCCAGGTGTTTTGTCACAACAACAGAAAGGAAACTAATACACATGTAACAGAATATACTGTGATCACACTCATCCCTTAGCCTGTGATCCCCAATCCCATCTCTTCCCCTCCTCCCAAGTCTTCATCCCACATTATGATGTTTTGGTTTTGCTCTTGATTTGTGACCGACTGACTTGAACACAGATATGAAGCTATCCCTTTGATCACAAGCTACTTAAAAGTGGCCACCTCTCTGAGGATGATGACTTCTCAGCCTTCCATTAGGCCCCTAACCTGTTGGGGTGTTGATTAGTTCAGTCTATGCAGGTCCTATACAGGCTGTTGCAGCTGGTTTAAGTTCATGAATACCAAGGCCATGTCATGCCCATCGGATGGTATTTCACATCCCTCCTCCCTAATATGCCTTATGAATATGAATGAGTTGGCCCATAGGCAGCAGCAACTTTCTGATTCACCTAACCTGTGAGCTTCTGGAAGACAGAATGCCTTGTGCATTTTTGTGCCCATCACAGAACTTAATAAATTTAGTGTGTTATTTCCTTCCCAATTAAGTGTTTGCTAAATTGCACTGCACCCAGTTATTGAAGATTTACTTTTTGCATATTCTGACTGGTGCATGCTTTCATTCTTATCATTTCTTTCTGATACTTTCCCTGTTTGGCTTGTTCCTTCCCATGCCTCTGATAGCTTCAACTTTAAAGCTGTATTTTAGACCACTTTCATCATTCCTGGGGCTGATGCTTATTAATTCATTTTAAGTCACAGGCAGCTTCGTTTTCTCTTCTACTTTGTGTAAGAAATCCATCATTTATTTTTAACGTATCTGTCAATCAAGCCTAGCCATGAATCATTTAAGATAATTATAGTTGAGACCTTTACTTGGAACTCTCCTTCAAAGTATCATCATGAGTCACACATCACATAACTATCCTGGGACAAAGGGTGAGATTAGTAATTAGAGTACATCTAAGTCTTCAGAATGTTTCTGTCCATATCCATGACACAGCTGTAATAACCCTTTCTTTGTTTCTCATGGGAACTTTAAGTACTTTATTAATATTTCTAGAATCAGGGTCGGTTTGTAGGAGAGGGTGGTGCTAGTGGTAGCAGTTGTGATGGAGGACAGAGATGAAGGCACTAGGATTGGCTGATGTTTGAGGTGAGCAAGTACTTCCCACTATGGCTATGATTCTGGAAAAAAAATACTTATCAGGTAAAGAAAAAGAAATTACAATTTGCAGGAAAGTGGATGTAACTGGAGGTGGAGTTATTAAACTATAAAGGAGATAATGGCAGGGAATGAGAGATCTTAAGTTGGAATCAAGTAATAGAAAACTGTGATGTGAAAGCAAAGGCGAGTCTTTGAGGGGAAATGTCATAAATGACAGGAAGGTACTGGAGTATAGAGGACAGGAGTGTAGAGGAAACACAACAGAAACAAAGTCCTTATGAAAATACCACAATGGAAGCCATTGATTTCTGTGCTAATTTTAAAAATTAAAACACTTGAAGGAAATAAGCCTACTTTTCATAGAGCCTAAAACCATCATGAATCAAGCAAAACCCCTAAAGGCAAAGGGTATCAGACACATCTGGTACTACAGCATCTCCATCCCCATGTATTGCTTGTCTGCCTTAAATTCAGAGTGAGCTTGATTTTCATTCTCATGTGAGATAGCTCTGATTGTTAAAACAATAATAAACAACAACATAAATTACCTCAGAAAATTACCTTTAAAACTAGTAGATAATGTCCTCAATGTATAAAACTTATTTTTAAATATATATTAGAGAAAACAGCCATTTGAATGTTGAATCTCTTAGCTTCCCCTCTTCCAAGTGGTTCCTCTGCTGCCTGTGGTAATTCCTGCTGAGGATGTTTTAAAAGCATATGCTCTATAACATATGGCATGTCTGTCAGAGTCTGTTTCTGCGGTGACAGGGAATCATTCCAGATAGAAGGATGTTAACAGAAAAGGCTCTTCGTATGGGGTATTTTGGAATCTCTGACTCTGTTGCTTTTATCCCTCAGTTTACTATTACATTTGAAATTGAGTACGGGGGAGGGGAGAAGGCAGTTTTTAGTATTTGAAGCACAAATACTGTAACTAATTCTGAGAGCATGCAGTTTTAACATCATAAACTCTAGGACTGAAAAGGTCTCCTAAAATAAATTGTTAAATTTCAATGATAAAATGATAGCATATTTTTCTGAATATGTCTGATCAATAGCTATAAGCCATGAGAGAAGATGAAATTAATAACATAATAATTTTCCAAGCTAAAAGAGAGAGAAAGAATCAGACCGATGATAGTGGTGGGCTTAGCACTGCAATGTCCTATGTAGGGCCTCTGCATCCTTCTTTTCCACTTGATAGCCAATTTTTTTTAAAATTTTACTCTCTCTGGTAATGATAAAACCAGTGTAGGGTAAATACTATTGGGTGGTTAATTAGCTCTAATAGTTCTCACTGGGTCAGTGTCTAACACAGAGGAAGCCACAGAATAGGAGAAGGTAATAACAGTCTCTGGTTGGAGAAAGCTGGCACTGAGCACTGATATTCTTAGCAGGCAGCGGCTGGGTTTCAATTACCAGGCTTTAGGGCAATCAATGGATGACAGGCAGAAATGGAATGCATCATTTGGGTAAGACATCCACTTGAAAATAAAATCTGCAGGAGCTATTACATGTGATGCTGATGATGCTATATTGAATACCAGCTGTGTCAAAAAGATAGTAATTAAATGACAACTGAAAATATCAACAAAGCCTTCACTTGCTGCTGTGACCTTGGCTAGGTTTGTGACATAAGAGACTTCACAAGCAAATGTCTAGAATTCCCAGTATTGATTACAGTGTTCTGTTTATATATGTGACTGTTTCAACTCTGCAGATAAGATAAAAGCATCAAAA
This sequence comes from Mus caroli, assembly GCF_978045245.1. NCBI lineage: Eukaryota > Metazoa > Chordata > Mammalia > Rodentia > Muridae > Mus > Mus caroli. The sequence continues at coordinate 65,334,261 of NW_028227269.1, read as the reverse complement.
TGCATAGGAGGTATGATACATTCTCCTATCACTTCCCTTAGGTTACTCTTTGTGTACTTAGTTGTATTGTATGTGTGTGGCATAGAAAAGTCACAGCTTGCACTAATATTCGAAGGTAGCTTTGAAACTCTTCTCCAAATATCCCTGTGAGTCACCATCCCTTAAAAGTTTTGGTGACAAGTGATATTGGTACAGTGCATTGGTCAAATGACAGAGAAAGAGGGATAGGGGCACACAGACACATAGAGACAGAAAGACAGAGACAGAGACAGAGACATAGAGAGATATTCCTCTTAATACTGGAACAGGTGTTTATGGCAATCTTAAACCCTTTAATGTATTTTTTTCTTTCAAGAAAAATACAGATGATTTATGACTATGAGAAATAAGATTCAGATTTTGTACCCATCCTTTTCTCTTTCAGCATTAAATTTCAGAAAAATAAACATCTTTCCTGTAAATCCCAACATAATATTTTTCTTTGTGGAGGCTTAAATTACGATTTACCATGCTATCTGGGGGTAAAATGGGAAGGAAACAAGAAAGAAGAGAAAGAAACAGGAAGAAATATAGAATAACAAAAAGGAGGGGAAAGTAAGAGAAAGGAAAATCTCTAGGTGGCTGGAAACCTGGAAAAGGAGAGAAACAGGATGCTGTAGTTAACCACTTACAGATGCATAGCAGCTCTAAAGAGTGCAGGATTTATTTTCTCAATTTTCTGGACCATGCATCTCTGAAACCAGGTGTCCCTGGGTCTCTTTCAGAGTCCCCAATGAAGGAGCTAGAGAAAGTACCCAAGGAGCTGAGGGGGTTTGCAGCCCCATAGGAGGAACAACAATATGAACCCACTAGTACACACAGAGCTCCCTGGGACTAAAGCACCAACCAAAGAGTACACGTGGTGGGACTCATGGCTCTAGCTGCATATGTAGCAGAGGATGGCCTAGTCGGTCATCAATAGGAGGAGAAGTCCTTGGTCCTGTGAAGGTTCTATTCCCCAGTATAGGTGGATTCCAGGGCCAGGAAGCAGGACTGGGTAGGTTGGTGAGCAAGGGGGGATAGGGGGTTTTTGGAGGGGAAACCAGGAAAGGGGATAACATTTGAAATGTAAATAAAGAAAATATCAAATAAAAAAGAAAACGATTCAAAAGAAAAAGAACCAACAAAAACCTCACAAAACTTTGATCATTTGCCACTAATGTTCTTTGCGCTTTAATTAATTACCATAGTCACCTTGATCTTCCCAAATGATTTCCCTTGTACACTGATATTTTTCTCAAAATTACACAATGACAATGTGCAGAAGCTGAAAAATAGTAAGTCATTCAGTTCTCAATGTGATGTCCATGATTGTTCAGTCTGGAAGCATGCACATACAAGTGACATTATATATACTGAATGGTATCATTTATGTATTAGGAACACACAGACACAGACACACACACACACATAGACACACACACACACAGAAGGGGGGAAACATTGTACATATCATCTCAAAAAGGAAACCAAATTAAAAACAGGGAAAAAATTAGAGAACCCTTGATAGCAGTCATTTTCAAAAGGTCACATGTATAAATTTATCTCAACCATGAAGAAAAACTATGAGACAAATATTTAATCCATGTGATTAGAGATTTTTGTCCTAAAGATGTACATTTATATCATGTCCATGGTTCTATATTTAATTTCTGAAAACATATATTCATCCTACTTGTTTTAAAAGAGAGCCCATTTCTGGAATTAGATGATACAATCCCTTTTCTAGATCCTGACTTAGGAAATATCACGAAAGCTCTTTTGGCTGTTTATCGTTACCTTTGTTTTTGATTCAGTTTCTCTTGTCTGATGAGTAAAGTAGGGAACAAGTGTTTGGACGATATTGCAGCTGAGATATGCTGTAAACTGTTTGGCTGGAGCTTGCAATCTGAATTATTATGATGCTCGTTCATTAACTTGCTGTCACTATTTGATATATTAATGTAGGTCAACGACAAAACAGCACTTAATAGTACTGATAGCTCGTCGGAACACAGAGGCAAGAGAACGTGTCAAACAGACCTTTCACTGTAAATTAAGGAACGCTTGATGTATGTCAAAACAGCTCTGGAATTAGACCCCCGGTCTCTTATTCTCAGCCCTTAATTAAAATGGAGTTTTCATCTGCATAATACCATTCCTGGCTTCTGTCATTTTTTGAGTATTTATTTTTTTGTTATTCAATGTAGTGAACAGTGTTTTATCATAGTTTAAACTTTTTTCTTCTTCATTACTTATTTGGTTTTGGTTTTTGATATACTTGACCCTTCTTGAGACATTTTACAAAATCAAATACATTTTCTAAAGACTGGGTACTCACATGTGATTTTTATAATATTAATTTTTGTTACAAATAAGAAATAAGCCTATTGTTTTGTAGCTTCATTGATTACAAATTTGGTAGTCATTCACTAATCATTCATTAATAATTACTTTGATTAGAAATGGTTAGTGACATGAAATAAATTACAAGTATTTACCTTAAGGAGTTATTGTCCATGCTTCTTTTTTGGATTGCCAAGATGCAGCAGAAAAATTTAGTAACATTTTTCATCCATTCCATTATGGCAAAAGACCACTTTAGTTTAATGACAGATTTTTGATTCAACTTTGTTTAATTTTTACTTACTTACTTATTTATTTAGTGTGTATGGGTACACTGTTGCTGTCTTCAGACACACCAAAACAGTATCAGATCCCATTGCACATGATTGTAAGCCAACATGTGTTTGCTGGGAATTGAACTCAAGACCTATGAAATAGCAGCCAGTGCTCTTAAACTCTGAGCCATCTCTCCAATCCTGATGACAGATTTTTATCATTTTGCTATGTTTGTGGTTTGTGTACCGTTGGCATTGTGCTTTCAAATATTTTTCTAGCTTTTTAGCTTTTATATAAAAATTATTGTGATGAAAGTGAGCAAAATATGTATGAAATTCTTAAGTTAAAAATATTATATTAGAAAAAGAAAATATAATGATCCTAACACTCAGTGGTACAAATAGTTTTAGACATAAACTTCATATATGAAGATGCCATATTTCCAACAACAACAACAAAAAAACCCTTTTGAAGTGCCATAAACCAGGAACTGTCATTAACCCTAGATTTTGTTCTCATGTGACTGTAAGACCAGTATGGTTTAGAAAGGACAATCATGCTAGTTTTATGAATAAGAAAAACAAGAATACCCAAGAATGTCTATTAGCATTTCCAACTCAAATATCAAGACAGTATTCCAGCCACATTGAACTATTCAACTCTTGTAGGAGAACTTTTAATTAAATAAGGATACCTATATTAAAATCATTTAAACTCACAAATATTTTTATTATTAACAATTGATCAGAAGAAAGTTACTGTATTAGAAAGCTACTAGTTTTCATATAGACATATCTCCATGTATAGATACCAGTAAGTTAGAAAGCAACAGCTTCAAAAGATCATGGTAGGAAAAATAATAGAATGCACATGAAAGTGGAATGGGCTAGAAAAGCTTAGGCAGGGCCAGGTACAGGAAGGTGAAAGAAAAGGAGTGGTGGGGAGAGAGGCATAATAAATGGAAAACATAATAGAAAAGTAGCAAATGGAGTAGAGAATAAGCTCTTTTCTCCTTGTTAAAATTTTCTATAGCTTTAGTTGGTGTTTGAATTACCCCAATAACATAAAACCCCTGTGTTGCATTTTGGCAAGAAGTTCTTGAAAAAGTGAGAAGTGCACTGAATGCGGAATGACAACGTATGATAGTGATGCACTGCAATGGGCATGGGAACTGAAGAGGCATGGTTCAAACCATAATGAGTTTGATCATTCATTGTAATTAGTTGAGTCCTGGGGGCCTCTCACATCCCAGGTCTCTGGAAGTTTCTAGAGGGCCATGCAAGACCCACCAATGCAATGCATATTTCCATTCATTCTCCAGGCCCTCTGGGCTTCTCTCCTGTCTCCCTCTACACCTGATCATGCCCCACTTTCAGCCCCCTCCCTCCCCGGTCCCTCTTTCTTCTGCCTCCAATGATTATTTCATTTCCCCCTTCTAAATGGGGTTGAAGTATCAGCTTGCCTATTTTATACCAAGTTACAAGCTTTATTTGTCCTCTTTGGCTCATTGTTTGAACCTGAAATTTCTTTTTAACCACAGTGTCTGCTTTTATATCAGCATCTGTGAGCCATTACAGTTTCACTGTGAACCTTTTTCCTTATACCCTACAAGGAGTCAGTTCTTACATTAGGATCATGAAAGTAAATGCCTGAAAACATCATCATTAACATTCTTCTGATAGGCGTTTCAGACACACCGTTTGTTTTTTTTTATTATTATTAGCAATAATTTATAAAGTGTTCTCTTTTTTAAAAGAGGTGTGTGTGTGTGTCTGTGTGTCTGAGTCTGTCTGTGTGTGTCTGTGTGTATCTGTGTGTGTGTGTGTGTGTGTGTGTGTGTGTGTGTGTGTGTGACAGAGAGAGAGAGAGAGAGAGAGAGAGAGAGAGAGAGAGAGAGAGAGAGAGAGAGAGAGAGAGAGAGAGAGTTTGCCATATATGGACAGGTAACTGCTAGAAGAAGGTTTTGGATTCTTTGAAGGATTTACCCTTTTCTGTGAATCACCCAAAATGATTGTTAGGAATTAAACTTAGATCTTCTGGAAAATAGCAAGTGGCCTTAAGTGCTGACTTCTTTTTACAGCTCTATGGAGTTCTTTCTTAATGAACAATGTGTATCAGTTTGTACTCATAATAAAAAAATATGGATTTTCCATATTTTATTTTAAATCTAATAGATTGCTTAATATCTAATAACATTTTGAGCTTAATGAATATTCCAAAGATAAAGCCACAGCTATGGCTATATCTACTTTTTGTCTCATTATCTCTATTAATCATTTTGTTTAGAACATTCTCATAGAACTCTCATGAAATACCCTATCTTTACATAAAGTCTATATGCACAAAATTGTCAATATATTCATGAATTAAACCTTTTTCCAACTCTTTACCACAGTTACACTATAAACTAGTTACTATATCACAAAAGTAAAGATAAAGTATCATCATTGATTAGTTTTTCAGATAGTTGTATAACTCTTCTGGAAAATTTGGACAAAATTATACTTGCCTTAGTTAGGGGACCAATGACAGAACAAAGTAGTGGTTCCACCAGCTGGGCCAAACTGAAAAACTAATGAGTTTATTGGCAATAAATTTCTACAAGTGAGAAATTACAGGATCTTGTTTGACTGAAAGTTAGCATCATCACCTAAAAGCCCACCTCAAGAAAACTGTAACCCTTGATAGCTTGCAACATGCTTCACAGGCCAGAGTCTCCTCTCTGGAAGAGCTGCTACTTCTTGAGAAGAAGATAAGAATCTTGTAAGCTTTAGGAACTTCCTGAGACACAATTGCTTACTTAATCTTAAGGAGCCTCTCTTGCTGAAATTAAAATGCAATTGCTTTACAACAGAGAGAAAAATAAAGACATAGAAAGTCAAGTGTTTGCACAATGTCACAGTTGATGTCAGAGTGAGAATTTGAAACAAGGCATATGTATTTATAGTCTTGATTCATACTCACAGTGCTGCCTTAACCTCTTCATAGTTCACAGCCTTCTTCAGGCTGTACTTTTGAAAGTTAAACAATGCACATATTTTGTCCAACAATATATTTGGGGTACAGATTCAGATTTGTATATATGCTGATATCTCCAGTTCAACCTTTCATGCATATGAAATGGCTACATTTATCAATACATCTTCTTTTGAAATGTTGTCTCTTCAGATCAATTTCCTCAGAGATGAAGCCAAAGCTCTGTGCATTTAATAATTTAAATTCCCTTAGCAAACCTACTTCTGGAAAAGCCTACCCATACAAAATGGATATATAAATTTTGTCATCATTATCTCAAAATTACTATTAAGTACTTTGTAATAACTAAAACGTAATAAAACTGTATCATTGAAATTAGTGACTGAGACCTGGGGGGGGGGAGGCAGGGAAAAGAGAGTTCCCAAGGAATGTCATGAACCTGCATCCTGCAATTTCAATGTCTCATCCTCAATTAATGTAACCACATTTTTTGAGCAGAGAATTCAGGCAATTCATTACTGTGTTCATTTCCATCAAATAGTTAAAATTGATATTTTAAAAACTTAAGAGCTGATTGATATGGCTTACTGATAAGTACTTGCATCTTACATTGTGTAGTTTAGACAAATTATTCCCTTTGAACTCTTGTGACATGAAGTATTTAATTAACTGTTCTTTGTATATAAGAATATAGATGATGACAAATTTTGATTTTTCTGAATTATATTCTGAATCCCTAAATCCAAGAGAGAAAACTCTAAAGCTTTCAAATTAGAATGCATTGTACTAAAATGAGTAGAACACCAATACAATGAGTAGAATACCAATAGCATAATGAAGTTTGTTTGTAGTGTAAGGGAGGAATGCAGAGAAAACAATGCCTTGCCAAGTCACTACAGTATCTTGTAGTGTTCATATAGACACATGGAAATTAAAACATGTTCTCAGAGTTTGAAAGAGAACTAGAAATCATCAGAACAAGTTCTTAAGGGTTTTTGAACTCAGAGCCCTTGAAAGCATCTTTCCAGTAGAGTCTACCTCAGTCTTGGTCTGCAATAACTGTGCTTCTCATTGATTAGACTGTAGTTTTGCATCCTGAAGGTGCTGTTTCTGCAATTCTGAGGTCTAATCTCATTGACCCAACTTGCTGAAGAACTTGCCCTCTTTCGAACTACTCACAGAAAATGGATGCAATTTCTCCATGTAAAGAGGCTTTGGAGATATTAGTAGGCCAGATTGTGCTATTTCTGTGTGCTATTGCCACTCTTGGAAAATCAAATTGAAGTTTTCATTTTTGGTACATTTTGTAATAAATCTCATTTGTTTTTGATGAAATGGACTGAGAGAAAGAATGTTTCTCTCTAAATACTAAATTTGTGATTAGAGTTGGAAAATAATGGGAGTAACATAATTTTGATTATTATATGCTGAGGCTTTGTCGTTATTTTAAAGAAAGCAGAAAACCTCTAACTTTTAGGGAAGTATAAATATCTTGTCATACCTTTCAGCCAAGAAAAAAATGATGTTATGTATCCCATACCCTATCTCTTCCTGTAATGGTAGTAATTCCTGAAGCACAAAAGATTTGATTCTAAAGACTGTGCATGGACCAATTGATATATGGCTTCTGATATTTTGTCTCCTTTTGAACTCATGGAGATCCCTTAAACACTTATGGAATGCTTTGTGTTCTAGACCTTCATACTGTCTCACAACAGTCTTTTCCCTTCGCTGTGCCTATATAAAGAATGGTGTCCAGTGAATAACAGGACAGCTGTGTTTACCTTAAATGTAAAACAAACAAACATTTATTTGATCTTTGTGTGACAGCCATTGACCTACTTTCTGAAAAGTTACATTTGTTTAAGGCTTAAATTAAGTTGTGTATATGTCTGTACTTATGGGTCTGTGTGTGGATATGTATATATGAGTGTGAGCCATGGGATCCCCTGCAAGCTGAAGTAAGAGGTGCTTATAACCTGTCAGAAGTAAGTCTCAGGAACCAAAATTCACTCCTATGGAAAAAGCAGTAAGTGCTCTTAACAACTGAGCCATATGCCAGCCTCTTTTTTTTTTTTTTTTCATTTATAGTGCAGCAATATAGCCATGAGCTAGAGATAAATCAGGATGTTCTGGAGGGTCTCATGTGAAATCAGAGCAAACATATACATATAACATTCCTACCCAAGGACAGGAAGCTCTGCTGTTCCTCACATTTGCTTTCATTTTTGATTTCTCTACTGAGCACACTCAATTCCTTCTGAACATTTGATCAACAGCATGTGTGATGTACTCTCCAATAAGGCATGAAAAATTCCAAATATTATTTCCCTTGGAAATGATGGGATGAATGTAGAAGGTTTGGAGGGGGCATCTTCATAGTTATAGCCAGGCCTGCCCATGACTGACTTTATTGGCCACATTTCTTCTCAAGCTCACGTCAAACAAATTGACACTTGGCTAGGGTTAAGCTTGAAATGAGTGCAGGAGACTTATTGTCATTTATATGTGTAGGTTTCTTCTATGAAACATACAAATGACTTTGAGGTTTCGTTTTAGATATTAATAGGTAACACAAATGAAAAAAATAAAGTAGAGGGAAAATATGAAAAACAAAAAATGTATTTGTTAAAATTTACAAATGACATGTGTATGTGACTTTTAGGAAGATAGCTTTCATTTTTGTTGTATTTTGCATTTAATTTTTGATGTTGTATTACAGGAAAACAATTATTTTCTTAATGTTTAACATTATTTCATATGATGCATCTTTTTAACATTAAAATTATTAATATATATCACTTTTGATTTGATGGCAATATTGATTTGATTTGATATTAGAAAATATTATATAAATATAAAAAATGTACATACTACTGGCTAGCTGATATAAAGAAAACAGTAGTTTTATGCTTAACTTTCTTTTTTTAAATAATTTTTATTAGATATTTTCTTCATTTACATTTCTTTTCCCCATTTTTATTAGGTATTTTCTTCATTTACATTGCAAATGCTATCCTGAAAGTCCCCTATACCTTCCCCCATCCTGCTCCCCAACCCACAAACTCCTGATTCTTGACCCTGGCATTCCCCTTTACTGGGGCATATAAAGTTTGCAAGACCAAGGGGCCTCTCTTCCCAATGATGGCTGACTAGGCCATCTTCTGATACATATGCAGCTAGAGACATGACCCCTGTGGGTACTGGTTAGTTTATATTGTTTTGCCTCCTATAGGGTTGCAGACTCCTTCAGCTCCTTGGGTACTTTTACTAGCTCCTCCACTGGGGGGCCCTGTGATCCATCCAATAGCTGACTGTGAGCATCCACTTCTGTATTTGCCAGGCACTGGCATAGCCTCACAAGAGAGAGCTATATCAGGGTCCTGTCAGCAACATCTTGCTAGCATATGCAATAGTGTCTGCTTTTGGTGGCTGGTTATGGGATGGATCCCCGGGTAGGGTAATCTCTGGATAGTCCATCCTTCTGTCACAGCTGCAAACATTGTCTCTGTAACTCCTCCCATGGGTATTTTGTTCCCTATTCTAAGGAGGAATGAAGTATCCACACTTTGCTCTTCCTTCTTGATTTTCATGTTTTTTGCAAATTGTATCTTAGGTATTCTAAGTCTCTGGGCTAATATCCACTTATCAGTGAGTGCATATCATGTGAGATCTTTTGTGATTAGGCTACCTCACTCAGGATGATATCCTCCAGATCCATCCATTTGCCTAAGAATTTCATAAATTCATTGTTTTTAGTAGCTGAGTAGTACTCCATTGTGTAACTGTACTATATTTTCTGCATCCCTTCCTCTGTTGAGGGACATCTGGGTTCTTTCCTGCTCTGGGTATTATAAAAAAGGCTGCTATGAACATAGTGGAGCATGTGTCCTTATTACAAGTTGGAACATTTGTTGGATCTTCAAGCAGTACTATGTCCAATTTTCTGAGGAACCTCCAGAGTGGTTGTACAAGCTTGCAACCCCACCAGCAATGGAGGAGTGTTCCTCTTTCTCCACATTCTCATCAGCATCTGCAGTCACCAGAATTTTTTATCTTAGCCATTCTGAGTGGTGTCAGATGGAATCTCAGGGTTGTTTTGATTTGCATTTCCCTGATGATTAAGGATGTTGAACAATTTTTCAGGTGCTTCTCAGTCATTTGGATAGGGGACTAATATCTAATATATACAAAGTACTCAAGAATCTGGACTCCAGAAATTTAAATAACCCCATTAAAAATGTGGTACAGAGCTAAACAAAGAATTCTCAATTGAGAAAATTTCTTATTTCTTCTTTGAGCTCTGGAATCTCTTGAATGATTCAATTATTTTAACAACAAAGTTAAAGAGATTAGTGCAAAAAATATCCAAAATCTGACACAATCAAAGTTTTCATCACAGCCATGAGAATAGAACAATCTTTTGATTAAATTAGGTGTGATCAATAGATTGATACTTCTTTCCTTTTATCTTATAAATTAGAAACTTTAGAATATTTATTTTCTCAAGTAAACAGGGACACAGTATTAACCATATTTGGAAGGTGAGCTAAACCTCATAGAAAAAAGGGAGAAGTTCACGTTGATTCTCAAACTGTTTAAGTCCAAGCAACAAGTGAAAGAAAAAAGGAAAGCGAACTAAAGTCAGATTTAAACCAATGTCTGTGTTATTATTTATATCAGAACATTGCCTTGTAGAGATTACGGAAGTGAGGCTAATGGCAGATGTTAGCCACACTTTTGAGAAAATTATTCAAAGCCACCACTATTTAAATTGAAATCTCCCCTTGTGCATGTTTGGATATTTGTCTGTTTTCACTGCTGCAGTGTGTACTGCATGGGCAAATGTCACTTACCTTGTTTTGAAGTGTTAGGTGGGTGTGGTGTTCCAAAAGGTCCTTGCAGAGGAAGTAGAATTGGGTCAACAAAGACTGAGAAACTAGAAAAAGAACATATTGGCAACAAAAACTAAAGACAAAAACATCCCCATTGAAGTAGGGTGCTTGACTTTCACTCTGACTTTACAAATACTAACAGGACATAAGGCAAACTGCAAAGCGCAGGCTGGCCGAGCATGCACGCAGCCCCCTTACTAATGTCCCCCGTCATTTCTAATCATCAAAAGGAAAAACAAAAGTAGGGCTGTTGATGAGAAGATATATGTTGTTTTGCTTACTCTCTTTTTACATGAGTAAGGTGTACTCTATTTACATACTGTGGAGATGAATCCTGACTGCCTGTCCTTTTATAGAAGTGATTAGAGAGCATTGAGAAATATCGTGTCTGGTAAGAAGTGGATGAAAGCTGAACATGTTGGCGAATAAAAGGAAAGAAAGAAACACAATAGATATTTAGGGAACATTATTTTAAGAGACGAGTAGAACTGTCTATGAACTGCTGTTCATGTTGGCAAGCAATATGTTGGAAGTGGAAACATGTGGAATGTTTTTTAGTTATACTTCTAAGATGATGGTGTGAGTTTGTTGTATTATTTGATATTGCTCCTTTTTTGTTTGTATGTATTGATAACCCTCAATGGCTGTTTTACTTTATGCTGTCGTGATTTGCCCTACCAGGAGGTTTGGTTTTTGTTTTTGTTTTTTTTTTTTTTTGTTATTGTTTGTTTGTTTTTGCTCAGTCAAATTTCATATCATTTATCTTTTGATATTCCTTCTCTGCAGCCACTCAAAATTCACTAGCACATCTAAATTCTCAGGGGTGATGACTGTTTGTCTCCTCTTGTCTTAAATGACAACCCTGTCAAAAATGTGCCCTTTGGGTAACTTCTGAAGCATATATTTCCCTTGATTCCCATCCATTTCCTGGACTTGGTAAAGCCTATCTCTTTTCCTTGCCTTACATGCTTAATAGTTTCTGCTGCTGTTGTTCAATCACTTACCTCTTGATTTTACATACTCTATGGTCTGATTGTGAAGATTTCATTTCTTTGGTTATTAAACAGTCTAAGTCTTCAGGACCACTGCTAACTGCCCAGTCATTAAACTGCTCATCAGTATCATCCAAGACTAAGATCTTTATTTTTCCTTAAATTTTTATAATCGCCATCTCTGTATCAGTCAGTGTTTATGATAAAAGAATTATGTACTGTCACTAGTCCGAGGGCAACTGAGTGTCAAGGAGTTTTGGAATCCCTGCACAGGACCTCTAGCATATTTAAAAGACAGTTTATAAGATAATCGTGAGATAAGGACTAGGCAAAGCATTCACACAGTATTGAAAATGAAAAGGAGAGCAGAGAGAAAAAAGCAGACATTACTCTGTCCCAGGAGTATTGTGCACACATGCTACATCGGGAGGGGTGGAATAAGGAGATCAATTGTCAGTAATGCTGTTTAGCTAAGTGTAAAATGATGTAGAAAATGAAATTCAATTTAGAAAAGACTATGATAGCTTAAATCAATTGTAAAATGGAAGGGAATCTGAATATGATTGTGTTTGATTTTCATGAGCAAAAGTGAATGACAGGAGGAAGAATGGTATAAAGAATATGTGCTGATTTTATCTTCTCTAGTCATATGAGAGCAGTTTTCTCTCTTCTGTCCCCTCTGTTTGCCTTCCAAAATTCCATCCTCTATGTCCCTTCTCCTCTAACTCCCCTCAGCTCTCTCCTACAGTGTGTGAGGGGTAATTATGCATACTGATTTACTGAACCATTGCAGTTAATAAGACAAGGGAACCTGGCCATCCTATCCTAACTTCAGATGTGTTTCATGGAAAACTTTATCTGCCACAGGAGCCTAAGTTGAGTTGGTCTGGTGGTGAGCCAACATTCTAGTGGCAACCCAAATGGGGCAGAGCAACTTCATGAGGAATTGAAGCGATCTACTCAAGAATAAGGCTCTCATTTAGGGTTCTTAGAGGAGTGATAACAAATAACAAAATGATTGCTGTATTATAACAGCATGAACTCCAGGAAGTTCGCTTTTTAGATGAAAAAGGCTTAAAGTTTAAAACATTTTTCATCCAATTCTTCACTCTAATAAACTGCAATGACTTCAGTAGAGGGCCACTCATTTCAGGCTTCTCCTCTCAGTTATATGCACTCTTACCTAAGGTACTAAGACAGTATCTTTAATTAAGTTGTTTTTCTCAATGTAGTACATAAGATGGAATTTTATGCAACTGTAAAGAAAAAATGACATTGTGACTTTTTAGGAAAATAGATGGAACAAGATATATATTAATATATATATATACACATATATATATGAGCTATTCATATACATATATATATATATATATGACCTTGACTCCCATAAACAAGTATTACATATTCATATCCTTCTCTTCCCTCCCCCAAATCTCAGTCTATTTCTGTTGTTAACTGGAAACCCACTATATAGTCCAATTCTGAGGTTTGCTTACCTCTGCATTCACAGTACTGGGTAAAGTGGATGTGCACCACAAGTCTTAGTCCATATATTGTCTTTCATATAGGGATCCCAGCGCTCAATGTTTATAAGCAGGTATAAAAGTGTGTATGTGTTAATGTGGCTGGAGGCAACAAGCTACAAAGGAGGTCATGAGGGGAATAAGTGGTGTGAGGAAGATGGAAAGAAAGCAAGGCCATAAGAAATATTTGACCTGAAAACTGGAGGCAGGATATTGGTGGTGAATGGGTATGAGCCAAGACCAGGATGGAGGGAAAAGGGGAGAAAGACACACAACGAAGCAAAAGTTGTTCAAAATGTTGTAATGAAACTTAATACTTCCTTTGTCATTTAAAATGAATTAATCAATTGAAAGAATGATAGTAGCTTTTAACTGAACTATTCATTCTGGGAAATGTAGTGTTGACATTATCCTTCCATCTACTTTACTGGGCCTATTTTATTTTATAGGTTATTGATCTCTGGAATGAATAAGCAATTTGTCACCTTACTCTCATTGGGAGTCCGTGAATGAATTTTCTCTTAGCAAGGCAGGGTAAACCTCAGTGCCTTCTTGACCACTCCCCTCACCTTTGCCCTGGTACAATGAAGACCTCCTTCATCAAGACACTGAACCATCTCTCTCTCCCACATCCATCCCAGGCTTTGAAAAACATCTTTCTTGTGCCTACACATAGATTGCTAAGTTGTGAGACTCAAGTCAAATTTTAGGGTAACTTACTCCTCAGTGCATGAGCCACATGGTCCTAAGGTTCCTTCTGGAGCACAGTCACAGGTGATTACACACGTGTCTTTAAGCACACTATGCTTTTGGTCAGGAGCCTCTTCCTCCTTGTATTTTCACAGCATCTTTCCAAACTCAGGCAAAGGGTTACTGAATCCGCATAGCCTGGTGGATTCATCCAGGAAAGTTTTCATTCTTTATTCCCACATAATCTTCAATTTTTCTTTTGGCACACCAACTATTTTGCTTAATTACGTCTGTTTTTCCAGCCTGCAGATCCTGTAGTCTGCAAGGTCTTTGAAGACATAGCTTTGTGTATATACTAGTATATTTCATACAGACACTAACCTTTATGCATTGCCTCATCCCACTGTATTATTTTATGCTTCATGTGACATAAGAGGATAAATGTTCTTCTGGTTACTGAGATTGGGAAATATTCTCTGTTCTTTTTTTCTTTCAACTGAATGAATATAAATTGGTTTTAACTTTCAAAACTGTACCTTAACAAGATAAAAAGAAAAGTTCCTGTTTGCCCTTTTAGTCTGACCTATAGAGCACAAAAGCAACTTACTCTAATTGAGGTACCTAGTATGATTAGTGGTAGGAAAGTAATAAGATTTGGTTTACTTCAAGAAAATTTGAATGAATCCGAGTCTCGTGCAATATTTTAAACTAGTTGTTGAATCTATAGGGCAAAGGAACTCATAACCTTTGCTCCAATTTCAAGAAGATGAATTGAGGATTTTTCCAACCAAACAGAGGACAAAGCTATGGTGTTCTGTTTTTTTATTGTTATATACTAAATTTCATTTGATGTAAATAAATCTAGTACCCTAATAGCTGATGTTTTATTGAAAGGCAAAACTGTTGTCTTTATAGCTTTAATAAATGTTTACTAAATAACAGATAATATTAATAACTATGATCTGAATTAGCAGATCATATGTAGCAGATATTAAATGTGGTAATCAATTAAAAATTAATTCATTTAGCATTAAATTACTTAATTAATGTTTAGATGTGTGTGTGTGTGTGTGTGTGTGTGTGCGTGTCTACTGTGTTGTGTGTGGAGCTATTTTACATACATTGGGTATCTGCAGGGCCAGAAAAGGATGTTGGATCCCATGGAGCTGAAGTTATATATGGCTGTAAGTCTCTTGACCTGATTACTGGGAACCAAATCTCAGGTCCTCTCAAAGAATAACAAGTGTTCTTAATTTCTGAGCAATCTCTCTAGCCTGCAAAATGACTAACATTAAGTTCGACTGTTAAGAAAAGAGAACAAATCAAAAGGCAATGTATGTCTTCTGGGAAAAAGAAGAAAATTATTGTGCTTGGTAATCCAAGATCTCATGATGAACATGGGTACAGATAGCCATGAGGAATCCTAAATAGAAGACTATCATAAGCAAACATGATTCAAATGTCACTGCTCCTTACTCAAATACTGACAGGGCTGCATTACTGAAAGACAACATCTTCACAGTTGTTGTCTGGGACATGAAAGGGTTGGAAGAAAGGATACTGAACTGGGAGTGTGTTTTACCTATTGCATTTGGAGCAGTTACACCATTGATGTTAGTCTAGTTATGGTGCTTCAATATATACATAGTTTCCCAGTACTTTGCTACTCTAGGTCTACTTTGGGAGTTACCAACAATCACAAATATTGGGATTCCAGAACTAGCATCCATAGACAATGAATCAAAAAGAACAAAAGAACCAGTGTTTTTTGTTTGCTACCTTCTTTCCTTCCTTTTTCCTTCCCTCCCTCACTCTCTTGCTCCCTCCTTTCCTTCCTTCCTTCCTTCCTTCCTTCCTTCCTTCCTTCCTTCCTTCCTTCCTTCCTTCCTTCCTTCAGCTCACTTATGGTACAAAGAGCAATGGCTATGTCAGGCACCTGATGACCTCAAGATTGTCATTTTCCAATTTGGAAATAAGAGAGTTGAGTTGGGTGAGTTCTAAAGCGCTTTCAACTATGTTTTCTCTGGTAAAGTAACTAACACATACATACAAAGTATCCACTGTAGCATTGGGCATCTAAACACTAAGAATGTATTTAATGGTTACCAGGAACATAAGCTAACATCTAAATTTTGTAGACTAACACAGCTTTCACAGAATAGGTAATGGGTTCATGCTGAGATTACAGAAAGCCACCTTTTCCAAGAATGTGTTAAAATATAGAAGAGAATAGTAGAAAATTGACACTTATAAATGTCAAAATTCGCCTACTATATAATTTAAATTGTTAAATAAAGTTGCTTATTTGCATAATGAAGCATTTGAAAGATATATCTTAAAATAACAATACTAGGTATTGATTTGAAATCTAAACAAAATATAACAAGTACAAATTAGTCTAGAGAGAATGTCATGTAACTGTGTAATTAGATGTATTACTATATGTGAACTATCATTTATAAGACTAAATTTAGCATAGGTATTTAAGGAAAATATCTGTATTTTATATTTATATCTTTTCTGTTTTGTTTTGTAAGCATTTATTGTCATCAGAGTGTTAATTTTTATAATACATGTGTAATTACACAAGACAGATGCCTTAAAATTAGAACCATGTCAGGATTAGTTGTCTAAATTGAATTCTAAATTTGATCACTGGAGTGATTTGGGGAAACGTTGCCTGAGACACCAGAGCATCCTGGGCATCCTAAGAGTATTCACTGTCACAAGACCCAAGAAATTGTTTCATGGCTAGGCAGAGTCTAAAGCAATGGCACAAGTCTTCAAATAAGTAATTATTCAATATCCCAAACTAAACATTGAATGCATTTACGTTTTTGTGATTTTAAACAAATAAATAACAATGGTGTTAAGTGTTTAGTTATATATTGGTGTTATTTTTAATTAAAATATAATTGCATCAATTTTCCTTTTCCTCCTTCCAACCCTGCCCATGACTCCTACTCCCTCTCCAATTGATAGCCTGTTTCTTTGTGATTACTATGGTTACTCACAGACACATGCACATGCATATACACACAAACACAAACACACACACACATGCATACACACACAAACACACATGGGGAGATGTTCACTCTGTGAGGCTTATGTTGTTGTTGTCTCTGGGTTGACCAGTTTGTCTTTGATGACTAATTAGTGGGATCCCCAGGAACGGCTAAATCTCCATCTCCTGACTCTCATTAGTGGTGATCATGTTTTATTTCTAGATTCCTCCTTCTATGTTAGCATGTCCACTGATATTATGTTCAAGTCATGTTTTGTTATTTTTTAAACATTTTTATTTGATGTATATGGACATTTTGCATGTGTGTGGATCTGTGCACTGCTGGAGTGTCTGGTTCTTGTAGGGACTAAAAGAGGATGTCACATACTCTGAAACTGGAGTGGCAAATGATTGTGAGCTGTTATGTGGGTATTGAAAAATGAACTCAGATCTTCTATAAGAGCAGCCAGTGCTCCAAAAAGTTGAGCCATCACTCCAGTCCCATTGTTTGGTTATTTTAAAAAGTAAAAGTATGCTTATATTTATAAGACCTACAGATATATTTCTGATACTATGGGCTGGGTAGTAGTACCATTATAATTACATGAGCACATGATAAAATGCAAAGTCCCAGGATATTCTGCAAAATGTTAGGTTATTCTGTTTTTCTAGGAAATATATTCATAGCAAGCACTGTGGGCAAAATAACTACCCACATAGAGTGTTGCAGCTATCTTTCTCAAAATGGCTTTCACTCCCAGTCTGCCTTGTAGCTTCTCATGGATGGATATTGGAGAGCAGCTAGATTTTTAAAAATTGAATATCAGGTTTGTCTGCTAAGAATACAAATGTTTGTTGCTTTTCTATTTGTTGTTTATATTTTGGGTTTTTTTTTTAGATTTACTTTTGCACTAAATGTGTGTATTTATCTCCATTTCCGCTAAAATTTAGAAAGATAAAAAAGTATGCCCTTTTGTTTATTCATCTCTGTGAGTGTCCTATGAATTTAAGTGGTGTATGTCAAAACATTACATTTTAGAAATGTTTTTCCCTTCGAAAGATCAATTTTCCAGAAGAAAATTTTTCATAAATTGAGTGTTGTCCTTTTCTTCTTCATAGAATCACCAAGATCATTTTCAAGAAATGTATGAGTTGTGAAGTTTTTTATCATTTTTTTTAAATCCAAGCATTCTAGCATTCTCTTTTTTGGAAATTGATAGCTTCTGCTAAGGGCACTGCTGTTCAGAATGGAGATTCTTGTCAGGATGCTCTGTGATTGCTGCCCTCTACATATGCAGGCAATCATCTTTTCATGTTTCCTTCAGTTAAGATAATTTTCTCTTTCACCTCCGAATATATTACACTCAAAACCATGGTGTTCAAAACTAGTGATGGTCTCTACTCTGAAGTTCCTAGCTGTCAGCTTGTATTTGATTGTAGACATGTATGATTAGCTAAGTATTTCTCATAACTTGAGGAGTTTCTGCTTGTGATAGGTAATATAACAAGAACTAGTCATATTTATTAAAGTCTTGTGCTCTGATGCGAGATAGAGAGTAGGGATTCAGACAGCTCCGTAAGTGTTAAATTATTCTTGGTTTAAAACTTTAGCATAAGAGATCAATAATTTGCTGCCCTCTTCGTGCTTTTATTCAGAGACTGCCATTTGTTGTACGGATGCACTAGATGCTGCTAATTGAGCTGACATTCTATCCCTGTACATGAACCCCCCCTTAGGTCCTCACTTACCCCACTAGACTTTAAAATGAGTTGACTAATGCCTGTGTCTTTAGTTCAAATCCCCTGTCCTCTTTCAATTGTCTTCTGCCTTCTATTCTACATATTCCAGGTGTCTCATTACTTACCCTCTCCGAGTTTTAGTTTCAGAAACACAGAGACCTTCCTGCAGTTTATCAATCAACTTAACCACATGGCCCATAATGACACGGTTATCAGAGGCATCGATTCTCCCCCACTTCTGGGATTTCTGCCATTTTCAGAAGGTCGTGATGACTATTAGAGACGTTAGCAATGTTTTGCCAAGAAAATATTGAATCACTTGGGCAAGTACAAAGTGTTGGGTCTGCTATGGTGGAGTCTTATAAGAATTAGTCTTCCGATCAGGAGGGATCATGAGATGATTTACTTAGGTTTTCATGTACCTTGTCTCTTCCTCACTACACAGCTCCGCCGACAGTTCGGATCGTGCACTCAGGATTGGCCTGTAATATCGAGGAGGAGCGCTACTCAGAAAGGGTCTATACCATCCGGGAAGGAGAAACTCTAGAATTGACCTGTCTGGTTACTGGACATCCACGCCCACAGGTGAGTCCTGAGCTGCATGTGACACTGGAGACGTCTGACTCTTCTTGGAAGTTAAATTTTCACTTTACATAAAAAAATTCTAGAATCTCAATCTCTCTCTCTCTCTCCCTCCCTCTCTCTCTCTCTCTCTCTCTCTCTCTCTCTCTCTCTCTCTGTGTGTGTGTGTGTGTGTGCGTCCATGTTTTTATTTGCAACTTCAATATATATGAAGAATGTATGTTGGATGAAAGATAAGAGTAATAATTTCTAAAAATTGATCAAGATTTTCAGTCCTTAAGATGAAAGAAGAATCTTTTGATTTTATAGTGTGAGAAATTGAGAATACACTTCCAAGAAAGCTGTTAAAAAGACAACTACAAAAATAGCTCAGTAAGATAACAATTCATATGGCGACAAGTTTATTTTAGAATGTGGAAAACCTGACTTCATGATGACATAACTGTACCTGAAGAGGCTTTGTTTGAAGATCTGTGACGTCACATGCACCTTCCTTATTCTTAGCCATTATTTCCATACATGTTCTAAATAAATGTTTCCAGGTGGTGAATTAAGTTTGAACTTGCATATTAATCAGCTGCAACATCCTTAAGTGATTAGCAATGACAGCATTTGCTAGCCATTAGCATAATATTACTATATCGTATATAATATTATATATGATATATTATAATCAATAATTATATAAATAATAGAAAATTTAAAGGTGCTAAAATAACATACAAAAATTAATGTACCAAAGAATTGTTCACAAATAAATATATGCAGTTATATACAAATACGCAAGTGTTTTCACTCACGAATTAATTCTTATTTTCATATACTTAATTTGACCACTTCACACCTCACACTAGTATTTAAGTGTAGCAGGGAAAGTAAGTTGATTAAATATAAAGTATACAAACACACACACACACACACACAAGAAGAAGTCTGGCTGACACAGCTACAGAAAAGAATGGAGACAAAACAGGGGTTTGATGAATTTCCCCGTTATCTTGTCATTTGTTTTTGCCACTCTTCACTCTAACTGATTAAGAAATCTTGATTCCATCCTGGTGAACAAATAAAGATAGGCCTGATACAAAGAGATATTAGATAGGTAGGTTGTTTGGCAGAGAGATAAATAGATGATAGAATATAGATGAATTGGTAGGTAGACTCATAGGACCATAGTAATGATTGAAATGTTAAACTATCTTTTGTCAATTTAATCTTTTTAATCTTCTAAAAGTGTAAAATAGCTAACGCAATGTCTAACTTCTCATAAATAAAAATTACAATGGGTGAATTCATGAATTATTATATTTGCTATTAACAGATTATGAGATAAAGAAGAGACGTTCTCTTAATAAAATTAAACTTTATAAAATTGGCCTAACATAGTTTAACATGCTACAGACAATGGTTAAAAACAGAAAAGAAGTCAAAATTGGTAATTATACAATTAGATATAAGAGAATTGTGTTTAAATATTTAGGAAAACTTATTGAGTTCAGTGAAATAATTTCATCAAATATTTTAAAGCCATATTTATAGTTAACTCCACAAGTAGCTCAAGAAATATTGATATTGTTACAATCTAAATTTTTATTTTAATTAAAAGACCTAATAAGATTTCTAAAATCAAAATTTTGAATCAAAATAATTAAATTATCAGAAGAGACAAGGAGGTTGGTGAGAGACAGTTCCTTAAATAAGCCAGCCACTGGGCCCCATTGTTACAACACTGGTTGCACCTGCATGTAGTTTGAATTGTAAACTTCAATTTCAAATGGAGCTTTTGTCTGGTGCCACCATTGCCAGAGTTCTCAGAGTGCTCTCTAACAGTTCTCATTCCCCTTTAACCTTAGAAGCATCTTACTTTGGCAGTGAGACTCCTCTTTCAACATTCACACTTCAGAGTGCCATCTTGTTCTCTGCTAATCTGAAATGTATTCTGGAAAAAAAAGAACTAGGAGATTTTTATTTTTACTCACTAACCATTTCCATCTGGGGGACTAAATTTGATCCTTAGTTAAAAAATAAAAACAAGACAGCAAACAACAGTATCAAAAACTACCGTGTTGTTATTATCATCTTTTAATTCATTCCTAGAAGTAACTGTTGTATTTGTAGGCTCATCGGTTTGAGTTGATATTTCCTCTTTAAAATAATAGCCTTCTTTGCCAGCGGGCTGTCTAGGGCAGGCTGACTGAACAGCTGGGGCTTGGCATCCTGGCCAAAGTCTAAAGGGCAGACTATTGGCAGCTGCCCCTGAAGCTGGCTTATAGCAACTTGCTGAAGAGAATTACTTCTGTATCTAGTCTGGCACTGTGGATCTGGAAATGTAAACCAGGGGTGTCTTATTCCCTTGTCTTCACAGGTTTCAGTATCCTATCTCTTCCCATAACTTTTAGAATTAAACGACAGCCCATGTCCAAAAATTTTACATGCTCTTAAAAAGTATAATTTGTAGATCGTTGTAAGTAGTCCAAGAATAATTATATATACAAAAGTAATCAAATAAGAAAGATTCACTAAAGTGGATTAGAAGGTGGCACTATAACCAGAATACTTATGTAATATCAGCTTCCCCCTTCTAACAAAGTAATGATGGGGAAATTCCCTAACCTCTCTGCTTCTTATATCTCAGTATTTTGCTCATTTAACAGAAATTGAGACTGTTATAAATGTATAGTCTTGAGTCAGGTTTATATTATAAATGTACATATATATATATATATACATATATATATATATGCATATATATATGTGTGTGTGTGAGTGTGTGTGTATAAAACATGTATTCACATATATAATGTGAATTAACATACTTTATATAATGTTTGAGAAAATAGATTTTCGTAAAATTTAAAGGTTAGTCATGAACATTTTTCTACACACTTAATGGTTTCTATATCCTTTAAAAATATTATCTCCTATTTTCTTTTCAGTTTAGTGTGCATCTCTTTAAAGACTTTTGAGAATTTCACATAATAAGTAAATTCTACTGCTGAAAAATATATTATAAATTTTTCTTTTGGGGTTTTAGTTCTAGTTGAGATTTATATTTTAAAAGATAAATTATTTAATCTTATTTTGTTTCAATTCTATAAATTTCTAATATAATTTGACATTTTAGAGGCCAAGAGTCTTCAACAGACATTGTTTGTTCAGTATGCCCTTGGCTGGGGTCAACCATTTATTTCTTCTTTATGAATTAAAATATGAGCATTTCACCTTTACATTGTGATCTCAATTTTCCTCGTTTACTCTGTAAATCATATGAGAAAAATTACATGACAGACTTTTCAAAGGATTTTCTAAGTAGGATATCTTTCAGACTAAAGGCAATTCAAAGATTCAATTGACTATATTTCTTACAAAAATTGAAATACATACATATGAAAAGTAGACATACTGTATTTTGCACACACACACAGACACAGAGAAGGGGGGAGGGAGAGGGGGGAGGAATTAGATTCTATTACTCTACCAGAAGTCCTCAGATATTTTTTATGGCTTAGAAAATGCAATATAATTTATTTTTTTCATAAGCTATATAGCTGTCTAGACTGGATATTTCTCTTTTATGTGAGAGAATTGCCAACACAAGTGATTTTTTATATTAATCTTTGGATGTGGTTGGCATGACAATACATTGCAAAAGATGCTCAAAAAGTAGTTGTCTCAAATCCTGCATGCAGGCTACTTTCATATGCTCTCTATAAACATCCACCTAGTTTTATTCAGAAGTGACTAACATCCTTATTAAGTTCATATTTATAAGGTTGAAAGTATTATACAGCATTTAATGGTAGATATCATATCTTCAATAATTTTGTTTTCATTCATTTTACAGAGTATGAAGAAGAGTCCATTTTACATATTTAAAAGATTGCTGACACAGTTTAGTCTAAATATATTATTGACATTTTAAATTAAAACTGCTATGGTTACAATGTTACTTTTGTACTTTGGATGATCTAAGTGTATTAAATATTAGCTCAGAATTTGTAGTTGTCTATTCCTTTTGTTATTGTTGTTGTTTATTTTTTATTATTATTAATTTTTTTTTGGTTTGGTTTGGTTTGGTTTGGTTTAGTTTAGTTTAGTTTAGTTTGGTTTGGTATTTTTGAGACAGGGTTTCTCTGTGTAGCCCTGGTTGTCCTGGAACTCACTCTGTAGACCAGGCTGGCCTTGAGCTCAGAAATCCACCTGCCTCTGCCTCCCAAGTACTGGGACTAAAGGCGTGCGCCACCACTGCCCTGCAGTTGTTTATTCCTATGAACAACATTTGTGCTTAGAAGAACCAGCTAATATCTATACCTATGTATCTCTATCTCTGTCTCTGTCTCTGTCTCTGTCTCTGTCTCTATCTCTATCTTTTTATCTAACACATAGAGAGAGAGAGAGCCAGAGGGGGGCATTTATATAATATTTAGACTAAAATACATACTATATTTAGACTAGGTCTATCTTCTAGAATATATGTAATAGTTTTTTAAAGTTTAAAAACTTTAGCTACTGTGATTACTCAAAGTACTTTATAGGACAATATATGCAAATTGTATTTGGTTCTGAGGAAAATGTAAGTTTTCAACTCACATGTGATACAGCTGAACTTCAGAAATGCCCCCGAGTCACAGAACTAAAGTTAAGTCTCTTTCTTCTGTAAAGCCTCATGGAGTTTAGAATTCTGATTAACTGCCTTGCATTCATGACTGAAGTTGGCTTCGTTCTCCAGCGCAGCTTGCTGCCATTAAATTCTTTAATTTTCATATTGGCACAAAATAAAGCGTTACCTAATGGCTTTGAAACACTAACTTTTAAAAGACAACACATCCTGTAAAAAATATGTAAGACATGAATTAAACTTTTAAAAGTTAGAGTGGGTTTTTAAATCATAAATTTGTAATGAAGTTTATAACCCACTAATAAAGAGTTTCCTATCCCTCACAGATAGCAAAATGCCATTCTAACTGAAGAGAAAGTGCACACATTTCTCTTTCATGACTAAAAATTGTGCAAAATGATAAATATACTGTTAAAGCAGAAGTCTACCTGTTATGATCAAGTAAAACCTGTGAGTCTGTGTATGTAGTTCAGTGGTTCAGCCTTGTGTAGAATACAGAGCCCCCGATTTGCTGCCACAACTACATAAAGAAAATATAATGAATTTTAATTTTAATTTTGATATTATAATATAATTAAACCATTTTTACCTCCCCTTTCCTATTTTTAAATCCTTGCATTACCCTTCCTTTTTTTTCAAATTTGTAGTTTCTTTTTATTAACTGTTCACACACACACACATTCTAAATACACATATACTTCCTGCTAAATCTGCATAATATTGCTTGTATGTGTAGGTTTTCAGAGACGACCATTTGATATTGGGTAAGAAGTAGCTATACTTTTTCCTGGGGAACACTATTTCTCCTAAGCTCAGCATTTCTTATGTGGCTGTAGTTGTTTGTGTTGGGTTAAAGCCTCATGGTCTTTTTCCATCAGGTTTGGTGTGTTTGTTACCATCATCTTTGTTCAGGTTTTGATGAGGCAGCTGTGTTGATGAGACTTTATGGATATAGTTACTAGGACTATAATTTTATAGCAATCTTCCTGTTCCCTGGGTTCTTACAATACTCTGCCCTCTCTCCCTTAATGATCTCTGAACCTTAGGTCCTGGAGTTATGATAGATATGATGTTTTATATCATATCTATATTGGGCTCCAAAATTCTACACAGATGTATTAAAAATGTCTAGCATGTGTAAATGTTAAGTAGATATCAACCATCTATGATTCAGTTGTAAATGCAAAATTATTTTCTTTTACATAATTAAACCTTTTACACTTACTATAGATTTTTACAATTAGCCCATTAGAATGTATAGCTTTTTCTTCTATTTGTCTCATTTTCATTAGTCTGGAGCAGTATATACAATAGCAGCAACTGAATATTGAGTTAGGTAGTAAATGAGTCTTCATTTTGAAAGTATTAGATAGGCCCCAAAAAAGTTAAGAAGGAAAAGTTCTTCTGATGATTTGGATGTCATTAGTCACAGAATTCCTGGAACCTATTTTAATATGCTGTTATGATGGTTCTTTTGACATTGAGACATCATGGTGACTTATCTTACATGGTGCTGAGATGCATGAGCAACCTCTACAGAGAAGTCAACCACTCAAATGGCTCAGAGATGTAGCAGTGTTACCACTCACTTTTTTTATTAGTTTGTGTTAGAGAACTCACTAAGGTTTCTCACTATAGGAAATTCACTGGACAAATGGATACTGCAATCACCAAGAGGCTTAGAGGAGAGAGTCCTGTAACAAAGTGATACTCTAGCAATGCTGGCTTGGCAGTGGAATCTCTAAGGCCATCCAGATGATCACATTCTCAAATAATAGGTATTGGACAGTATCACCTTGTTATAAATAAGTGGAAAAGTCAGTTTAAGAACTAATTAATAGCCAGGCATGGTGGTGCATGCCTTTAATCCCAGCACTCAGGAGGCAGAGGCAGGTGGATTTCTGAGTTCGAGAGCAGCCTGGTCTACAAAGTGAGTTCCAGGACAGCCAGAGCTATACAGAGAAACCCTGTCTTGAAAAAAACAAAAAACAAAAAACAAAAAACAAAAAACAAAACAAAAACAAAACAAAAAAAGAGCTAATTAGTATGTGCTATTTATTATTTCTTTTTATTGGGAAGGCAAAGCTACATAAACCTATAAATTGCACTTTTCAGTTTTATCAGAAAAATACCTTTATTGACATATTCAAAAATATATTACATAGCTGGAGATTATTAATTAGTTGACATTTCACCATATGATTTTTTATTTTTTATTTATTTTTTAGTATTTTTAGAGCACTCAACAAATTCTTACTGGCCTTACCATCAATGGGGTGAATTTTTTCTTATAGAATGATAAACTAATTGACGTATTTTATGATTAATTTGTTTACTCCAATATATTTATATGTGTGTGTATGTGTGTGTGTATATATATAACCTTAGTAATCAAATTTGTTATTTTACAAATATTCATTTATAGTGATAATCAAACCTGCCTATCCCTGAAGAATAGCTTAAAAGTGAATATAGTTAGGATATTCTTACATCCAACTCATGCTCACTTACTAAGACCCTTGAATTGACAAGACTTTCTATATTTACTTCAGTGAAGCAGTCATTAGAATGGCATCCACATAAGATGAGGATTTCAACCTCAACTTCATTTTACATAAAATGGAAAATTGCATGCACAATGTTATATAATCTAGTGTACATAAGAGCTGATTGTAAGCTAGTAAATTTTATTCTACATTAGGCTCATCACAGCCTTTTGCTAGAGTGCTCTAGATGCTCCAGATAAATCAGTGAAGAATAAAAATTACCATAAAACATTAATCTGCTACATAAGAAACGTGCTTCCCTGACTGATAAACACGGAAACAGGCATTAAAGAGCATCTCCAGAAATTCATTTATAGTAATTGTTAATCTTTGAATTTTCTCTTGCTGTAGAGATCTTAACAGAGGGGTAAAAATACCATTTATTTTCTCAATAGTTTTATCTTTTTCCATCAGCAGGCATTGATTTCTAGCTTTTTCTGCCTCCTTGTGTTACATGAAGAAACACTATCCTTTACAAGCCAGCCTCTTCCTGCTAACTTGCCTTTGGCACAAATCGTTAAATGATGCAGGACAGGATTGAGCAGAGCAAAGTTTTTGGTTAATTAGTAGTACCTTTTCCTTTGGGCATCATAAAATTTGCATTTTTGGAACAGATTAAATTTAAACATATAGGGTTGTGGTATAGTACAATCTACCTTGTTCATCGTAACAGGAGCAAGAGACCACTTTGAATTACTATGAAGAACTGCAGCCCATCAAAGTCGCAATATATGCCAAAAGCTATATTTTAGAAATACTGTAAAATATTTACTTGAGATAGTATAAAGAAAAAATATAAACACATTTCAGGAGACCTATCAACTCTGTCAGCTGAAATTAATACTTCCACACTATATCTTGAGATACCTTGAGAAAGTCACACAAGTGGGGTGGCTTAGAAAAACAACAGCAAGAAAACAAAAATAATACTAAAAAAAAAAAAACAAAAAAAAACCCAACCAAACAAAAACAAACCAGGCACCCCTTATAGTTTGGATGGGAGGATTCTAGGTTTTGGGTGTCCATATGATGTTTGGGGAAGGAGGCTCTGAGTAGTATTATCTTTTTTTTCTTTTGCCATTGCCTAGATTCTGGTAATGCCCATTAGGCCTTTGTGTTCCTTGGCTTCCATCAGAATCACTCCAATTTCTTCTGTCTTTATCAGCATGTGTGTGGGTGTGTGGGTGGGAGGGCTATGATACTGAGTGTTCATCTTCTTCTTAGATACTATTTGTATTGGATTATAGGATCTCCCCACTCCATTATCCTCATCTTAAATAACTGTGTGGGAGACATCTTACTTCCAAGCCTGAATAATGACCTGAGAGGGATTGTTTGGGAACTGATGAATGATATTTATCTGCAGAAAATAAAAGCACTGTAATGGGACCATTTGTTCAATAGTAACTTTTGGTCTGTTCACAGATGAGCCTGCCAGGGCTACTTTCTGAAGGCAAAATGATGAACTTGACATACACATTGAATGATCCTTGTAGCAAAGGAGGTTGCCAGTTTAATATTAAACAGACAATTGTTTGCCAACTGTATTTGAAAATCTATGTTTGTTTGTTGCTTCTTATGGAGTGTAGAGACCTTTGTGCAGGATCATTGCTCTGCCTGATCTCTTGTGAAAATATAGCCTTCCATTATGTGTCCTTTCATAACTTTTCTGTCAGCATGACTTTGTCTATTTTTTATTACAGTTTGATATAGTGGCTTCATTTTGGTTCTAAGAACTTCTTAAAGTTAGGATTTCACAGCATTTTAAGGGGTTCATTATGTAGCCCATACTGTACATAAATGGTTCTTTTAAGTAACCCAAAACCTAGAGATGCCTCAGTGGATAAACGTGTCTGCCACTTAGCCTGATGGTCCAAGTTTGATCACCAGGTCCTACATAATAGAAGGATATAAGGAAATTCCACCAGGTGTTCGCAGACAGACACACACCCACACACAGGTGGCAGGGAGAAACACTCAAATTAATTAAACAATCAACCTGTATGGACTGAGCATTATAAGAGTTATTTGGATTTACTGTATCTGGGAGCTGCTGTTAGAATCCTGTCTATCTCTGACTATAGGAATGTATTAAATGTTACTTTGGCAGTCTTAGGATTTAATGCATCTTCCCGTTGTACTGCCCACCATGAACTTCAAGAACCTCAGGAAATAGAATTCCATACCACATAGCTATTGAAGGCATTCAGTTAGAGAACATTCAGACATTACACACTCCATGCACTTTTGACAGAACATCTATTTTAAGTCCCATTCAATATTAAATATTAGTATCACAAGCACCTGTGGCAAATTTATGAAATATCAGGTGTAAACTGGAAATCCACTGATATCATCAGACTAGAAATTCATAGCTCTCTGCCTAAACAATAGAAAAGAAATGGACGACAGGTTTTCATGCAGAAAGAAAAAAATCAATAGTTGAGAGTGGGACAGAATTGGAAAGTGCAGTTTCAGACACATTCAAATGCTTGTCTGCATCTAGCTAGTTCGTAGTTTCTAAGAGATATTAGGGAGACAAAGCTTTTTTGGTTAGGTAACACAGAACCAAAGTTTCTGGACTTGAAGACTTTCCTTGATAGGTAAATGGAATTTGGGCCCATCAGTGTATGTTCTATAAAGAATAAACTTCCTTCACATATTTTAAATCTTCTTCCTGGAGTTAGCAAATATGCTTGATAGTAAACCTGGAAAATCATTTACTATGTAACTGTTTCTGGGACACCCCAGCATCCCAAATCCAGATCACTTTGATGTGATCATGATTCAACCCAAAAATGGCATTTAATATGACTTGTATTTATACATACACAGTGCACAACTCATATAACAAACGTTTCTCTACTTGAAATCTTAATTCCTCCTTACAATTACAAGTCATACTAGGAGACCAGTACAATGCAGGCATAGATTTTAGCTAATGAAGAGTTTATAGCTTTTCTGAATGTGTTTAAATTTCTACTATTTACTAGTTTAAAAAAGAGAAAGCGACTGCCTAGCCTCACTTACCAGAAAACTAAATGGCAAAATCAAAATGTCATGGACTTATATCTTCCCTTCTGAATGTCTCTCTGTGGATTCATAATGCACGCTTAATGGCCTCTGAAGAAGTGGCTACGTTCACTCCTAGTCTGTAATGCCTACACTATATCAATTCAAACTGAACATGTAAAGCAGAAACTGCACTGATTTTCTTTTAAAGTTTCCAGTTTAGGGATTGGAGAGATGGCTCAGTGATAAAGATCACATGCTACTTTTCCAGCACCCACATCAGGCAATTCACAACTGCCTGTAACTTCACCTCAAGAGTAACTCATGCCCACTCTGACCTCTGGGGGCACTACACTCAATGTATAGGCACACCACACAGGCATAGACATACACAGACACACAGGACACACGTGCTCATGCATACACTTCACACACACATTTGAAATGAAATTATCACTTTGAAGCTAGTAAAATTTAAGATAGAAATTGATTAATCTGAAGGTAGATTGGAGAAAAGTTCAGTAGAATGAATTAGTGTACCAGCTGAGCCCTCCCGGCCAGTGAATGAGCTAGCACCTGCAAATATATCCTTGTTTTCTCACATGGCTCTTCTCAAAGATACATTCTTCTTGCTCAAAACTGCACCCTGGATTCTATGACTGATTAGTTTTAGACTAATAAACCTGGTTTTATTGATTCAAATGAGCAGATTAAGGATTGATTTGGTTTCTCCAAAATTCATAAAAGGTAATATGCATGCAAACAACCCAAAAAATCAGGTTTAGTATTCATGATGAGAAGTGCAAATGTAGATACAGAAGATTTTTCTGCCTGTCAGTCTGAGAAGGCAAGGTGAAATAAAGGAAAATTATAACCAAAACATCATTTCAAAACTTGGAATGGGAAATGGATTGGGCATGGCCCTTGCAAAGCAGGATTGTGCTTCTAGCACACCAGCTAAGAAGCCAAACAACTGCTATTGGGGAGCAAATCTTGTTAGCAGGGGCACCGAAGGCTCTCTAGTCTGTCAAAGGACAGGAATCATAAGTCTGAACCCAAGAGGAATATCTCTTGTGATAGTTATAGAAACGTGGTTTCCTGGTAACAAGGTTCATTACTTCCTATTTTGCTCTACACTCTACACATTCTTTCTTTAGATATATTAGTAGTAGTACATATATTCACATAATGGATATATTTCAGAGGTGTGTTGATATTGATGTATCAATAATCTTTCTATATTAAACTGAGTTTTCATCACTCTTGTGAATTTTATTTGATGAATCAACTGTCCTTCTCTAAGGAGAGTCTTATTTCTTGTATGTATAATTTAGTTATGATGTGCGAATCTGATTATAATCCATTAGAAAGACACAACTCCAATGTAGATTTTATAATACCCTATTATCTTCCCTGCATCTCACAAGAATTTTGACATGGATTTTTTAAAATTTTTGATGGGGCCAAGACCATACTCTGCAGGAGCCAGAGACTAGACAGAATGATGGGGCAGAATGTCAGCCCCACATTCTTTTCTTTTCTTTTCTTCTTCTTTTTTTTCAACTTTTATTTGTATTTCTTCTTTTTTATTTTTTAATTGTTTTATTGGGTATTTTCCTCATTTACATTTTCAATGCTATCCCAAAAGTCCCCCATATCCTCCCCCCCACTCCCCTACACACCCACTCCTACTTCTTGGCCCTGGCATTCCCCTGTACTGAGGCATATAAAGTTTGCATGACCAATGGACCTCTCTTTCCACTGATGACCGGCTAGGCCATCTTCTGATACATATGCAGCTAGAGACATGAGCTCCAGGAGGTACGGGTTATTTCATATTGTTGTTCCACCTATAGGGTTGCAAATCCCTTTAGCTCCTTGGATACTTTCTCTAGCTCCTCCATTGGGGGCCCTGTGATCCATCCAGTAGCTGACTGTGAGCATCCACTTCTGTGTTTGCTAGGCCCCAGCATAGTCTCACAAGAGACAGCTATATCAGGGTCCTTTCAGCAAAATATTGCTAGTGGTAAGAAAGACACATGCTCCACTATGTTCATAGCAGCCTTATTTATAATAGCCAGAAGCTGGAAAGAACCCAGATGCCCCTCAAGAGAGGAATGGATACAGAAAATGTGTCACATTTACACAATGGAGTACTACTCAGCTATTAAAAAGAATGAATTTATGAAATTCCTAGGCAAATGGATTGACCTGGACGGCATCATTCTGAGGGATGTAACCCAATCACAAAAGAACTCATATGATATGTATGGATATTAGCCCAGAAACTTAGAATACCCTAGATACAAGATACAAAGCACATAGAACCCACATTCTTTTCAAGTCCTCTTTGTTTCAAATATTTTATTGCTTCTATTCTATTTGTTGTGTACTTTTTAAACTTGACTACTATGAATGATCTTACATCATCGGGTAATATCTCATTATTTTTATTCACTGTGGACATAGCTCATGAAGCTTTCTGTAAGATACTTTTTTCATACTCACCATTACCTTGTTGATACGATTGCAGAAAAAAGAAAGATGCTGATTAATTTAAATTATTGACCTTATTAATTACTAATTAACCCTATTAACCTTAGGAGATGTCATATTTGTTTGTTTATCAGTCTTATTTTCTTCTAATTCTACCCATATTATGTTATGTTGCAACACATAACAGGATGCCAGTCTCTTTCATGCTTTAATAATATTCACTAGTGCATACATATTCCATTTTCATTAGCCATTCATCTGTTCTGAACACCTCAGTGATTCTATATCCTGAAGACTGTGAATAGTAATTGAACAAACACGAGCATTAAGGCATCTCTCAAACATAGCGACTGCAATGGCTCTCAGAAGATGAGAACGTTGTATCATCTGATGCCTCTAGCTCCATATTTTCTAGGCACCTCCATGATGCTTTCCATAATTTCTGTATTCATTTAAGTTTGTATAAACAGTGCACAAGAGTTCAGTAGAGGGTAGGCAAGGAAGAGGTAATGGATAAAGGCTGAATAATGAATTTCAAAGTACAGTTAGATAGGAGGCAAAATTGTAGTGTGCTTCAACACTGTACAGAGACTTTATTTTATAATAATGTATCTATTAATTAGAAAACAACAGTTTAAGCATTTCTAAACTATCAAGTGCTGATTATGTTGATTTTGCCCTTATACAATATAAATGTGTAAATGCAATTTACACACACACAATATACATGTAAATCACATAGTACATACATTTTGCCCCTTTGGCTGTTTGTTTCTTTGCGTGTTTTTGCAGTTCACATAGTTGCTGTTGAAATTTATTTATATCCAAAGTAAGAAACTCAGTGCTGAGAGGTGGCTCCGTGCATAAAGTACTTGCCTCCAAAGTGTGCAGACCTAAGCTTAGACCCCCCAGAAACCACATAAAGCCAGAGCAGTAGCATAAGCCTAGAATGGCAGGACATCAGACAAAACAGATGAATCCTTGGACACTCACAGGCTGGCTGGTCTGCAGTGTAAACAACAAGTGTCTCTTTGGCTCTCTCAAATAAGGAGGTAAGCAAAAACCTGAATACATTCTAATTCCTCCTGCCCACTCTCCATGCACACACACAAACACAAAAGCATGCACACAAAAAAGTACATCAGACACATCTACATAATAAGAAAGTGACAGTCATGTAATGTATATTTATAAAGTCACTGCAGGAGCATGGAGGCATATGGTTCACTCTAATATTGAAAAATAGACACAAACAAAGCAGGCTGTGAACAAATCATTACACTTTTAATTTACATTGTATTGAAAGCTAAAACGAGGTGAGCCCTCAAACACTGTCAAAATTGCATCTGAGTCACATTGCCATACCTTTTCAAATCCCATCGTCCTCAATTTTCCTTAAAAAAGAAGACTGCTTTAATTTTCATTCATTCCTTACAAACGTATTAAGACCTTTCAATAACTTTTTTCTTTCTGATTCCAACATGCTTCCCTCCAAAAATTGTCACCTCAAACTGTATACTTAATACTATTTAATATATACCAAAGATTAATAGCCATAAAGAAAGTAATAAAACAAATAGTTCTTTATATGATTATTTCAACAAAACAATATTTCAAGTACTTTTGAATGATAGAGATGAGACTTCCTTTGCCTTTTTATATTGAATATTCAGAAGAATTTTACACTTAAAAAAAAGTTATGCACTTTGTTTCCCTCTCACACTCATTCTCTATCTATCTATCTATCTATCCGTATCTATCTATATACATATATATATACATACATATATATAATCTACTATGTGTGTATGCAAGTGTGTGTGTGCATTCATGTGTGTGTGTGTGTGTGTGTGTGTGTGTGTGTGTGCACATGCGCAAAGCACATGCACTGTGCTTCACATGTGGAGGTCAGGACATAATTTGTAGAGTGGACTCTCTGCTCTCACTTTACTTTGTTTTGAAGACTGAACTCACCTCACCACAGCAGGCACCTTTATCCACTGAGTTATCATTACAACCAATAAACATGCTGATTGGTATGGTGTAGCGTAAGCACCTTTCTGAAAACATTGTCTATCTCCTTTTCTTTTCTTTTCTTTTCTTTTCTTTTCCTTTCTTTTCTTTTCTTTTCTTTTCTTTTCTTTTCCTTTCCTTTTCTTTCCTTTTCTTTCCCTTTCTTTCTTTCTTTCTTTCTTTCTTTTTCTTTTTTTATTCATAAAATTCCTCTTGAACTTTCTATGTAACAAGAATGATCTTGATATGTTGATCTTCCTGCCTCTATTTCCCTATTTCAGTCACCTCCACCATCCTTGGATCGCCTTGCATATTTAACCACAAATTTCTAAGTCTTCACATCAACTCCTTTTATTTACATTTTACATGCTAAAAAGATATAATGCTTTTTAGCAAGACAGAAACATCTTATTAAAAGAAAAAGTATAACCTAAGGTGATAGTCAAAGAATAGGAGAGGCAGACATTTCAGACTAAACACACATTCTAATGATGTGATTTTTAATAAGCATGATGGAAGTGGAGAAGACACATTTGAAACTCTCAAACAGGTAGATCCAAAATAGTAACATAACCTATGATCATCAAGTGTACAAAGGAAATCATAATCACACACATTCTTGGTGAGAGCATTAATTGTAAATTTGACAATTTGGAAATATGGACGAAGAATGGTGGATCTAAGACTAGAGGGACACTTCAGTGGTTAAGATTACTGACTGCTCTCTCAAAGGATGTAGGATTTATTGGAAGCATCCAGATGGCAGCTCACAATTGCCTGTAAGTCCAGTTCCAGCAGATCACATACTCTCTTCTGACCTTCGTGGTATTGGTTCACAGACACATAGAGGCAAAATACCTATGAACTTTAAGTAAAATTTGTAAAGAACTCTGAACTTATATTTTTTCTTGACAGTAATGTTAAAGAATAAATATGTTTTGCATGTGTTGGTAGGTTACATTATACAATCTCTATACACAAAGCTTTCTTTACAAACTTTGTACTGGCAAATAATGCATGCATCTTAAGTGGCAAAATTCAGGAAATTAAATAAATAAATATTTTAAATGAAAATTATGCAAAGATTAAAGTTTTATTTTCTGAGTCAGTTAGGAAGATTAAAATTTTCATTACAGAAAGCAAAGACAAAAGTGTTGAACAAAGAGTTATTGCTATCATTTGTCCTGGAAGGTCATGAAACATTCCTAAAAGATTAACAGTAGTAACTTCTAGTACTGTAGATAAAATTGCTAGGATATGTGTCGAGTCTGTATCGAAGTACATTGAATTTTGAATTGCGGATTACTGCCCTCTGTATCTGCATGTTCAGTTGAGTTTAGAATATTTTTTCAACATAAAATATTCTGAAAGATACAGTGCTGTTTTGGATATTGCTGTTTGTGTCATAGTAGACATTATAGGTGACATAGAAAACACTCAAATCATAAGGGAAAATGTTTAAGCATTGTGCTATGTTATGTAAGGGATTTGGGTATCTGTAGATTATGGACATTTTTGTGGTTTAGATAAAAGTACCCCTCGGACACTGAGATTACAGCATTGCTAATTCATTAATAATTCATACATTCAAAATTGTGTAATATTCTCCAGAAATTATAAGGAAAAATTTCCTCATTTATATATGACTTTTTCCAGTAAGCCTCTATCCTTGATGCAGTCAGTTTGTGACTGGGCCACAATTTAGAACTGTTCAAGGACATGTATGCCTAACACAATCTGTGGTTCAGCAGCCCAGTTTGTGGTGGAAGTGGGTCTTCCACTAGGGGGCAGTATTTCCTAGAATCATTGTTTTCCCATTTCTGAACACAAAACATAAAAACCATTTGTTTTGATTAGTAGTATCCTTCCTACTAAATTCAAGTTCTCTAGGTGAGGCTGTTTCTCTCACTTTTCCATGTCCATTTTTCTGGACTGGTTGATGTTGAACTTCCATTTTTTTTTTTACCTTTTTGATCCATTTCACTTTTCTCAATCCTCCCCCCACCCCCTTTTTTTTTCCAATTTTTAATTAGATATTTTCTTCATTTACATTTCAAATGCTATTCCGAAAGTCCCCTATACCCTCCCCCACACCTGTTCCCCTACCCACCCACTCCCACTTCTTGGCCCTTGTGTTCCTCTGTACTGGGGCATATAAAGTTTGCAAGACCATCTTCCCAATGATGGCCGACTAGGCCATCTTCTGCTACATATGCAGCTAGAGACACAAGCTCTGGGAGTACTAGTTAATTCATATTGTTGTTCCACCTATAGGGTTGCAGACTCCTTTAGCTCCTTGGGTACTTTCTCTAGCTCCTCCATTGTGGGTCCTGTGTTCCATCCAATAGATGACTGTGAGCATCCACTTCTGTGTTTGCCAGGCACTGGCACAGCATCACAAGAGACAGCTAATGCTTTCCCTTCCTTCCCTCCGACCTAGGATGGCCACATGTGTCCTCTGTTTCCTCTTTATTCTTTCTTGGGCTAGTTCAGGCCATTTTTAGGTCTGCGTGTCACATAGTTCCATTGTAAGCAATCACATACTTTGAATCATGTTAATAGTTAGCCGTGTATCCGGTAAACATGAGGTGGGTAGCATATAGCATCGTCTAATGTTCAAGGCTAAGACTGGTTATCTACACCTTCTAGAACACTGCATGAATAATTATGCCTTCCTGAATTTTAAATCACCGGCCTAGTCTTGTTTCACTTGGAAAAACATTTAATATTTGGCAGTTAGATCCAAGTGATTTAGAAGTTTTCTCCAAACAAATAATTCAATTTCTAAAATTATGCTCATCTCACCGTATTTTCAACCTACTATTAAATAAATTTCCTTTTGAAGCCCACTAGATTAGCAATGCCCAATCCAAAGCATAGGCATTACTAAGAGTATATCTGTGTTTTACAGGTGTTGGCTAATTTAATAATTTACAATTGTTTCCCAAACATATATTTATGGAGTCTTTCCTAGTGCCATGATGGTTGGAGAATCAACTAATAAAGTAGAGTAAATATTCATCACTTATTTAATTATAGCTCTCTTTAAAAAGGAAATGCCCACCACCCTGAACACTATTCATTATACTTTATATCGGCATTTCATTGTTGATGGTCTGTGTCTTAGTGAAGGTTCCCTCAAAGCAGTTTCTGAAGTAAGATTTGGTTTACAGACATTTCATCAAGGATGTGTTCACATGGAATAGGAAAAAATAGAGGGATCAGGCAGAGCAATAAGATGCAAACAAACCGTTGATCTCAGGCTGAGCAGCCCAGATGAGGTTTCAAGGGAGCCGTGCTGTGAGAATAGTGCATGGTTTCCCTGCTGCATCTTTCAATCATGGTCAAGTCCTGGCCTGACCAGCAAGGGCAGAGTGATTCTATTTTCATCTTACAGTTCTGGTGTTGTGATCCATGCTGACTCTAGGTTCTGGAAAAATGAATGGACAATAGACCTGGTGTGTGATATCATGTTTAAGTTCTATTCGTGGAAAGATAATGAGGAGTGTGACCTAAGCTTTAAGAGTATTAAGTTCCTGTTGGAGTTCAGAAGAAAAAAACAAAAAGACAGACGTGTAATTTAGATCAAGCCAACCAAATCCACTGTCAAATCCAAAAGGTACTTAGCTGAGGCAGAATTCACATCAGCAATTGTACAGATATACAGTCACGGGGCTACGGTTTGCCATTTTCAATTCACTTTCTAAAAGAAAAAAAATTCCTAAATTCAAAAGACATGTACACTGGATGAATAGTAGATCTATTATCAATCCTAACTTAGGGAACCAATACATTTTTGTTTTTTTAAGGATGGTTTGCTATATTAACTAAGCTACTGTCATCAAAATTAGGTAACTTATTAGACACCCTAATATACTAATCCACCACTACCTAGCACACTGTATGGATGTTTATATTTATATATTATATAATTATGAAGAATTTATTTTTCAACTAAGTATTCCGAGGAGACATGAAGCAGAAATAAACATGATTCTCTTTTTATTTAATTTCTACATTTCCGTATATAGGAATACCGAGTTACATTAGCAGGATGTTGGGATTAGTCATCAAATTAGTGATGATAGAGATTAGTAAGATATAGTTTCTTTAGCTACTTATTATCTTGAAGATTTTAGAGTCCTTGTCTGTCAAAATAGTGCTCCAATTATCTCCCAAGCATTTCAATGCATATAGGCTGACTTTTATAAAAATATCAGATCATGTTTACATGAGAGGCACACATAAGAGAGACGCTTCTGAGAACCTCACCTGGCACTGAAGTCAGTCCGCATGGCTGAAGAACCATCTGCATGCCCAGAATGCTTTGATGGAGGTATTCACGCTTCACTTTACCCTTAGCAGCTCCTCAGACACATCATACAAGAAAGCACAACTGATGAGGTTTTTCAGTAAAATATTTTTTCAGGTGATACAGTGTTAGTGTAGTTGGTACAGTTGGATCAGAAGATGGGCAACCAGTGTTGGGAGGAAAAGGAACTTCATGTTGACTCTTAGGCTTCAGCTCCATGCATCCTATAGACCTGTTGTCATGAAGAAATGGAGCACTGCTATTCTGCAAAATAAAATTATTGCACCCTTGTCGACTTCACATCAATTTACTAAGAACTAAGGAGCTGATGAAACATTTCATACTTGAGAAGAAAGCTGAGAATGTAAACTTGTCTCAGATTCAAACCATGAACACAATGCTGTACAATGAAATCCTACTCTTTTTTTTAATCAACTCTTAAAACAAAAGCATTTTATAAGTATGATCTTACATTGGTAGAGAATTTTGTATACTGATACAGGTTTAAGGTTTTCGCTGATATAAATCTTTGAATATTGAGACAAAAACTTAAGATTAATTTTGTTACAACATAATATATGTGCTTCAACTCTTAGATAAGCATTGTGCCTATGCAACTCATTTAAAAGTCCAAGGCTTAATTCCAATCCTGTTAATAGCTGCTATTAGAGATTGTTTAGGATAAGTCCTACTCTTTAAGACTTACGTTCTCTCTTAATGTGATGTTAAACCCGCAAATAACAGTCTCCTATAGTATGTAAACTTCAGCTCATACAAATTACAAAATGTTATGCTATAATAAGTTTTTCAAAAGTCTGCAAGGCTACAACTTTATCCCAGTACTCCTAAGGCAAAAGGGGGGAGATTACTGTAAGTTTGAGGCCAGCCTGATCTACATAGCAAGTTCAAGCCAACCAGGGCTACATAGTAAGAATCTGAGTCAAAAGAAAAAAAAGAAAGAAGAAAGAAAGAGAGAGAGAGAGAGAGAGAGAGAGAGAGAGAGAGAGAGAGAGAGAGAGAGAGAGAGGAAGGAAGGAAGGAAGGAAGGAAGGAAGGAAGGAAGGAAGGAAGGAAGGAAAAAAGAAAGAAAGAAAGAGAAAAGAAAAACAAACAAACAAAGAAAATAGGAAGGAGAAAAAGAAAACATTTAAACAATGTCTCACAGTATGAGAAATGTTCATAAATTGTATATAACAAAACACCTTAATATAAAGTATAGAAAGCACACTTAAAACTTAATGTTAAAAAGTTGACACAATTTATAATGGGTATATCGACTGAATCATCTCCCCTGAAGTATAAGAATGGCCCATAAGCACAAAACATAGCTAATTAGTATCCTTAGTTATTAGGAAACTACAAAACAAAACCATCAAGAGATTGGTTTCTCAAAGCATTTAAGAAGTTTATCTTTAAATAAAGTTTTATTAATAAACACAGAAGATATGAATAAATTTCAACTCTTAATTATTACTACACGAGGGACCTTAAAGCGTTGCTGAGAAAGAAAGTAATTGTATAACTGAGATCTATGGGAAAATATAAAAGAATCTTCCATTTGAATTTGTGGTATGTTTGAATACTTTGCGGGAAGGAATCGTACTAAACTCTTCAGGCTGTCTTATAATTCTATTCCCCTATAGTAGCTTCCTGAGTAGCAGGGACTATGTGTATAAACCTCCACACCATATCACCAAGCAAAGTTTTCTTAATATTCAAATGTTTATATTTTTAAGGAGCCCCTTTGAGTTGTTTCTTGCCATTATTGGATTCACTAACTGAAAGTGATGGTCTGTTTTACCTAAGAGTTTTAGCAGAGCCACCCAGGAGGGAGATGAGGACTCCCCGGCTTGCAGCGGGAGCACTTCCAGGGCCTTCTCACATTGCAGACTCTGTTTCACAGACTCAGCCTGAACTTGTTACTTGTTCCTGTCAGCACAATCACCTCTTGCAGAGGAAACTGGCACCACAACTTCAACTCTTAAATTTCTTCCACATTTTTATCTTTTTGTGAAATGTCCTAACACAAATGTTTAAATAACCTGCCAACAAACTTGCTCATACAATTTCCTGCATTTTTGGTTTTGTGTTTCCTCCAAAGTTCGTCATGGGGCAAAAGGGAAGGTAAGAAATCATTGTGTTGAAATGTTTTAAACTAACAGAAGGGAAGGACTACAGAAGCAATACTCTTGTGAATAATGGAGCAGTGCTTATCTCATTAAAGTAAAAGAAGACAAAGGGGAAGACAGGACGTTAGCAGTACACACAGTAGGGTTTAGAGTAACTTTTAAGTTGACCCTTTAGTAATGTGGTCAAGTAAGACAGGAGGGAAAGCCCTCTTCACATGATGGAAGCCTCTAGGGACAGCTTTAAATCTTCTCAGGTTTCTTTCCTCTATAAGGTGGTCATGGAGAAAAATCACTCAAATAAACAAATTCCACGAGTTTGGAAATTTTATATCTGTCTGTCTGTCTGTCTGTCTGTCTGTCTATCTGTCTATCTATCTCTATATCTATCTATCTATATCTATGTGCATATCCATATCTATATCTATATATCTTCTTTAGGTTATTTTATTAATTGGGATGTATCCCACCCCTCAATAAACACACACACACACACACAGAGTTATGGTTAATCTCTCTCATGCATCATGAGAAAGACCCTTGCGATTATTGTATGGTGTTCATCTGTGCCCTGCAAAATGCTGAAATTAGTTTAGTCTTTCTTCTCGACTACACTTGGACTTAAAGACCACTGTAAACGAGCTTATCTTACTTCTTATCTCCAGACACTTTGCCACTTGAGCCACATGAGAAACAAAATGACATGAAGGATGGGATAGTCATTTCTTTCCTCCTACAACATCACACAATATGTTTCAAACATCTTTTTTTTAATTATTAGTATTAATAGAATAGGTTTTCTTGGCTTTCTAAATGGCAGTAACCTAGTTTCATTTCCTGTGCTTGCATAAATAGCACACACCCCTTTATGGGCATGGTCCCTCTGCTTTGGCTTCTCAGTTCTGCCACTTAATATGATGGAGATTCTCTGTGGAGCCACTTCTGTCCACCAGGAAACATCAAGATTGCAAATATATTCAATACAAACTCCGGTACTCTGGAAAATGAGTAGAAAAAAATTATATTATGCCCCCTTCCTTTTATTAGAGCACAAATAATCCCGATATACTGCTTAAGTGTCTAACATTACTTAATGGAAAAATCTGTGGTAGAAACTAAATGAAATAATGATGTAAGCTGTGGTACCCCTTCAAACAGCATCTTAAGTAGATGCTTATGCACTTCACAGTTCAACCCCGCCAGCAGCCCCACAACCTCGGAGCTTGTTATGGACTTTCATATTCCTTTAATGGAAATGGCCCCATGTTGTGCTTTCAGTTTTCCAACTGTGGCAATAATAGTTAGTAATCAAGTAGTAATGTAATAATCACAACTGCAGGGAAATGCAGCCTGGTGTAATGGGCTACAAGGGGGAAGATATTGGTACTGTTCCAGGCCTTATTTCTTCCATCCTTTTAGTGCAGGTGGAAAGACTGTAGCCTTGTAGGTGAAAACAAACCCTCAATGTCGTCTTCTCAGAGAGCACAGCCCTGCTTGCTTCATTGCACTCAATTTTCCTCACCTATTCTTTACAGAGGTCATAGATGTGGCAAATGTATGTTCAAATCTGATAAAGAACTTGCACCCACAATGAGCCTAGGATGTTCGTGATTCTAGTTTCTCACACTTTTTACTCTTTTTTTTTTAAACAAATGAGCATTAACAGAGTATATTTCAGATATACACCTTAAAATTTTTCAATTTTCTTTAAAATTGAAAAGTCATAATGTTGTAACTTTCTACATTACATCATGCTATCTGCTATCTGTCATGAGTTGTCTTTATTGCTTCTCACTATGAATTGTGGGTCTTGAAATTGTCCCACCAGTAAAGGTACAGTGCCCTTTTATGAAGAAATGGAAATATAGTTGTATTATGAAATCTTTAAAAGTCTTTAAGAAAAAAAAATATCTTGAGTAAGGACACTGGCTGCTGCGAGGATGACAGAGTAAATATTCTTTCTATGCAGAGTGGCCTGCGAGGAGAGAGCCGATGCTGATGCTGGGCCATTCCAAGTGTTGCACAGCTTCGCTTTTGTATGAATAAATACATAATGTAGCTTAGTCAGGAAAAATATTCGTGCAACGGTCCACTGATCAGGGAGTTGGCTAAAGATCTTAAACTGATTATGCAATTTCCTTAGCCAAAAAAGAAAACACAACAAAACAAAAATCAAACAAACAAAAAACAAGCTAATAAAACAAGGCATGATAGTTCCAGTTACTTTGTGTTGAGCAGTGCAAGTCTTGGAGAAGCGTCCTGTTTCTCTCCAGGGTAGTGTCTACTGAAAGGAGTCGCTGGTGGCTTGAACACACAGGAACTTCTGGTCCAGTTTCCACTTGAGAGATGGAGGTCATGATAATGATGGAGCTATGGAAGAATTGAAGTAAGATTTTGGCATCCTTTCTTTGGCTATTTCCTGTGGAAATGCAAGGTAGAATATTGATAGTTTAAGGAAGTTCTTACCCAGAGGGCATTCCAATGGTATTATTAGAAGGCTCAAGCCATTATCACATTGAAGTTTCCCCCAATGCTGGTGATCACCTTTGCAAATCAGGTCCTCTGATTTATAACTATAGAAATCCTTATCAGTGATGTCCAAAATGCACTATGTGTTTTTTTTCAGTCACACAATAGCACTCATCATACTCCTACTTGGGACTTAAGTTCAGCCCAGTGGGTATTAAGGTTTCTACAACCCATACACCTGGAAACCAATGGGTGAAGGTTCTCTCCACTGTGTACATGTTGGCTGTATTTATCTGCAGTAAGAACACTTCCTATGGACACAAGTATTGTTTCCTACAGTTAGGGAAATGTTCACAAACTGTTCCATGGCAACAGGCCTGATCTCCAGGCAGATTAACAAATTTGTGAAGCACCCAGGGGGTCCTGCCCAAACCCAGAATGCCTTTCCAAATGAAAGGCCGCTGCTTCCGTTGTGTCTGTCAAAAGCAAAATATGGTTTTCTCTGCACCACAGACTCTACATGCCATTGAAGTCTGAAAGCAAATTTTGACAGATATCTTCAATGTTTTCAGATATAACCCCATAGTAGTGGCATGATTTTCTTGGTAGCCATGTGTTAGTGATTATCTCAGGCTTATAGCTTTAGGATGTACTCCCTGGGGTACCACATGCTGTGTTTCTATTGCCCAGACATTTTGAAAGGTGTTATTGAGTTTTGGGTACAAGCTCTGCCTGCAGGACAGCCATAGTTCTGCAAAAAGCATTCTGATTCTTAGACTGGCAATTGATGCATCTTAGTGACCAATCAGGAGACAGTCCATGAATTACAGAGATGGCAGGAAGTCTTGCTAACAGCACACCTCACTGCTTTGTCTACGTGCTGAAATAGTTAGTCCTCTCATGACCTGCTTGACTGCACACTTATCAGAGACAACAGTCGGTAATGGTTAGAGACACAATTCCATGATTACACACATACTTGTTTCCTTGGCTGATCTAGTAGCCTTCTGTTCTTCTACCCCACCCAGTCACCTGAACTGCTGTGCCTGGCACTCTTGTTCTTTCCTTCCCTTGGCCACTTGTCTCAATGATAAGCCAACTATGCCACACCCACACCACCCTCCACTTCATAGGTACTGATTCAAACCTTACATTCCCTTATGACTATTTTGAATAACAGCTTTGATCCCTCATGACTGGTTCTCAGTAAACCAGCTTATCAATTTGTAGAATCTGCTCTTTACAATCGTGACGCATGTTTTGAGAACAGTGAAAAATGATATTACGTCATTAGTAAAACAGTGCAACTTTTAACCTGCATTATATTCCTTTAACTAAATAAGAAGTAATTACATAGGTTGATATCAAATACATTAGAACTGCATTTACACTCCCGGTGTCCTTCTTATTTTAAGAAATGAATGTTTGGAAGCAGTAAGCATATGGTTTTCTTGATTTGAGGGAATCCGGATGAACTGTGTCTGATTTGTTGTTTTAGTCTTCCTTCTATATTTTTAAAATTGTTTACTCGATAACAGACCTTTGTGGTTTTGGCATCACTTTTCATAAAGAATTTTTTTTTCAAATTTTCTTTTACTTTAAAGTTGACTATACATTACAAGAGAATACAATATGCCACATGGACAGACAAAGCCTTTGTCTTACTGGGCTCCTTTCTTAAGCACACTGATGTCAAAAACTCAAGGCAAAAGAATGGCTTTCTATATGTGTTCATTAATTAAACTACATTTAGACACATTTACTGAAAAACCAGAAAGTAT
The DNA here is from genome assembly GCF_978045245.1 of Mus caroli. Classification (NCBI taxonomy): domain Eukaryota; kingdom Metazoa; phylum Chordata; class Mammalia; order Rodentia; family Muridae; genus Mus; species Mus caroli. The sequence continues at coordinate 65,289,840 of NW_028227269.1, read as the reverse complement.
CTAATTGAGCCACTCCAAGGCAAAAATCACAAAATATATGTACCAACAATGCGCAGCACTGAACACTGCGAAATCTGAAAGGGAGAATCAGATTATTTGCTCAGATGTAATGTTCATAACTACATTTCTGTGTAAGCAATAGTTTGTAAAATGTGGTATTGGTCAGATATGCATACAGGAAGGACAATGGCCTCAGAAAATAATTTAACTTAATTGATGAAATTTTGATTTATTAAATTTGTTCTAAGAAGTAAGAACACAGGAGTCACAGTTACCACAAAAGGAAGGAAATGGCAGAAGAGATTAATATGTGATATAAACAAACATAAATAGCTGAATCAAATCCCTTTAAAATAATTAGCAGTCATGGTGTACACAAATGAAAACAATAAACAAAGCAAATGTTAGTGGAATTTCACATAGTTCAATTTCTTTTTCAGGAAATTAAATTGTCTTTGTAATCTTTGTTTTAATGCTAATTTTCCCACCTAAATATACTGATGTTGGTGTAATTGTGATTAAAAGCTTTGTTTTTATAAAAGATGCCTACTGAGAGCCTGAAAATACTACAGCCAACCAAAAGTTGCAAGAAGTGCTTATATGGGTATTTAAATTATGAATTTTAATATCATAAAGAAAATATGGCTTTAAAGACTTCTATTTTAACTTTTCTTGCATTTTATTTAATTGGGATCTTAATTTTTCATTTATTTATGTGTGTGTGTGTGTGTTCCTACACAATTACACCAGGTCCATGATTTCTAAAACAGGATCTCCGGTAGCCCAGGCTGACCTCATATTTTTTTGTAGTCAAGAATTATCTTGAAGGTTTGATACCTATGCCACTATCTCAAGCATCTTGGGATTACAGGCATGTGCCACCAGACCTGGTTTATGAGAAACTGTGGATGGTACCCAGGTCTTCCTCGATGATAGACAAGTACTCTGCCAACTGAGTCACATTGCTTGTTCAATCTTATGTCTTCTTTAACTATTGAAGCATAGGGCTGTGTTGAACTGGATTTGGTTCTTGGAAAGAGAGAGATAAGTGTTAAAGACAATATTAAAATTAAACAATATGATCATCTAATTAGATAAAATATGTTAAAACAAAAGGCAACTCTCAAAAGTCATGTTACTAATTATTTTACTGACATATTTTGTGGATGTTAATGAGCATATATACACAGTAATAATGTTACTGAACATTTTAAATCATGGTTCCTAACACTACAATTCAATGTCTTTCTATTGCCTATTTGAAAGCAGTCCCTTCAGTTACATGTATACCCCCAAATTGTCAAATGCTACAAATGAAGGATTGTGGTTTACTTCGTATGGTTTTGTTTAAAGGGTTACTGCTCAAATGCTTCTCAGTACAGCACTACACATATGTGACACTTTGTTGCAATATTACAAAGAGAAGACACAGAATATTTTTGTAGGGGAAAAAGAATAACATTTTAAGAGATTAGATAATAAGTATTGATCAGAAAGATGATGATATAGATAACACTAATCTGTATGAGATAATTAGAACCCTTAGAGCTTTGTAAGAAGGTAAAATGTACATGTAGAACATTTTCTTCAGTCCTGCCCTGTGGATGCGACTGAGAACAGGGTGCTTGTGAAAGATTTTAAAAGCATGTGTGTAGGTTATTTTTAGAAATGCTGGGGCCAAGCACCTAAAAATTACAACTATGGAAACTAGGGTTTATTTGGGCTTAGATTTGGAGGATATTCATCATGCCAGGAGGGTTTGAGGACAGGAGTGTGTAGCAGTTGCTTATTGTATCTCCTCAGTGAGAACCTAGACAAAAATGAATGCTGGAACTCACTTCTTTATCATTTGGTGTGGGATGCAATTATATGATGTCCTCAAGTTCTAGATGTGTCACCTAAGTGCTCAGAAGACACTCTCACAGATGTACCTACAGGGATTTCTCATAGGTGATTCCAAATCAAGTGAGATTGTTAAGGACGATTAGACATAATGGCAGCATCTTTGAGCTGTAGTATAAAAGATGACTTTACTGTAGTTTTTAAAAACATGCTTTTAAGATTGATTGAAACATTTTTTAAGGAAGTATCATCACACTACTCGGAGTATAAAAGTATTTTAAAGACTGCTATTTATTAGGTTTGTTTACTATCATTTTAAATGAGGTTATCTATAGTTAGATTCCATTTGCCAAAAACCTCAGACCAGAGAAAGTGGTGAGGAATTTTAACGATGTTGAATTTTTAGTCAGTGTGTTATAGATGGATCCCAGAAGTACAAATATAGGAATGGCTTCAGAAATAGCACTTTCTTGCTCTTCCAGAATAACTGTGCTTATTAAATTATTCTGCAAGGGCACCTTGACATCTAGCACCTATTTCCTGGTGCTCTTCCTAGGTTCAGGAAATCGGAATAGAGGCAAATCTCAAAAAGTGTTTGACTATGTTCATGTTATGTAAGTCTCTTTCAAACTTGAATATGACTGAAGATTATGCTATTCTATGACAACAGCCTGGTTTGCTCAGGTGTTCCTCATCACAGGTTGATCCTAATCATTAAAGTCCTTATGTGTATTATAAACTCAGGGTTGAGTTGTTATTTTCTTTATGAAAGAGAGCAGGAGGTATGATAATCAATAGTAATTGATGAAGAAGTAAGATAAAAATGCATGAACTAATTTTTTTATCCAAGTGTATTGGATAGCTCACAACATTGACCTTCAAGAGAATATTTACAAAGGCAGATCACCCTCACTTATCTGAAGTGCAAATGTGATACCTTTGCTATAATAACGTGATCAAAAATATGAGATTAAGTGTAAGGGTTGCACTGAGGTCTAACGTGGATGAGTCTCTGTCGTTCATATCTTTTACATGACTAGTAAGCATGGTGAAATGATCAGAAAAAAATGACATTTAATTGTTCACATCACTCTCTAAAAGTTGACTACTTAATAAGGCCCCCCACTGAAATACACACACACACACACACACACACACACACACACACACACACACATACACACCACCACCACCACTAGCAGCAGCAGATCAGAGATCTTTTCAATTCAAAAAATGACTTCTCATCAAGAAAACATCACAGGTTCTTTTTCTCAGAGAAATTTGAAAAAAATTATTGGTTTGTACTACTCAAATTATGCCCTATATTTCTCCCTTTAATGAGCATTTTAGTGAAACTATCATGTTTTAGGGAAAAGCCAAACCCAACAAAAAAAACCTCATCATTAGAATCCATACATTTAGCAACAATGGCTTTCAACATGTGAGACAGTTGAGGCATCCCAGTTAGTTCATATTGGAAGAGTTGAGACTCATACCTGGGTTGTGTAGGTTCTAGACCTGGGTTTTTTACCTTCATTTTACAGTTTGTTTTCCCTAGTGCATAGTCTGGGTAAACAATTCAAGCAAACCAGTGTATACATGTTAGTGAGTGTTATTTATTTAGAGGGCCATGTGGGATAACATGCTGGTCTGCTCAAGACTATTATTTCTTATTTGAGAAAGGATTCCATGAATCTTCAAGTGCCTGCTCTGATCTTCTTGGGCAGTGCACTTAGGGTGAAATGTTCTGAGTAAATCCATGTCCCTGCTTTTAATACAGTGTGAAGTGGTTCCACGTTCTGCCATCAATTCTCGATATCACTTTCAATAATTTTAAATTCACTCAGGAAAAGCTTAGTGTCGACATTCTTCCTGGGTGCCCTCTTCTTTATAATTAATTCAAAGGCTTAATGAGCAAACAGAAATCCTGCAATTACATGCTTGTATGTGAGCAAAACATGCAAGGACATGAGCCCTTATGCTGCTTCTCTAGTTTATTCTCACTGCTCTCTATCATACAGGTGGATCCAGAGAGCTAGGAAGCCTCTTTTATGGAAAGAGGTTAGTTTCTTTCATCTGAGTGTGACAACCACCCAGACACTTAAACATATACATGAGAGCAAGAGCAAGTCAGAAAATAGCAGCAAGTGTAAGAGAAAAAGTTTTATTAAAATAAGATTGCTTCCTAAATGTATTTTTGCTACTGTACTTAGCATCTTTAAAAAAAAAAGTATAACTCGGTCTATTTTAGTGGTGGTATGCACACTGGTGTGATTAACAGTGTGACTCGGCCCATCTGCCTCAATGTCTGATGATGCAGCAGTCTCACTGTTCTTAGCAGATGAGTCTTTCAAACAGAAGTTCATGAAATTTGATCCTGATTTCCTTATTGTGTCTTTTTCCCCGCTTCCTGATGAAAGCCTTCCCATGATACAGACCTAACTTGACAGACCCTTTTGACCACGGGGCTAAGATGAAAATGATATAGTTAGGAAGAGAGCTGCCTTGGAGTTGTAAAAGATGTTGGGTATCAATTTAAATTTCCCCACTCCAATTTAAATTTCCATTTATGCTGTTTCAGATCCCAAGTTCAGAGTTTGTAGTAAATGCTTGAAGAATGTGCTATTAATATCTGTAAGGCCTTGCTAGTTATATATAAGAGTATTTACAACCCCCTTTTTCAAACTCTACCTGTAACTATGCTTTTTCATTGCTCAGAAACATCTTAAGTCTTTCTGGCATTCATTGGCATTACTACATGATGTGACATTAAAGCAATTTGCTCTTCCTCAATCTTCATGTCATTCTTGTCCATAATATTAACTCAGTGGGCTAGAATGCTAACAACTTTAAAAATCACATAGGTCGTCATAGTAACTGATATTCAAAGTAAATGTAATCAGTCTCTTGGGTATCACATTTAAATCATTGCTGGTAGCTGCATCCTTCTTTAACTCTCTTGACGGACCACCCAGCGTGGCCCAATAAGGTCTTTAAAACACAGATTTGTTTGAAATCATCCAAGGCATGTAATTTTAATTATGGTTTATGATCTGTTTTGAGCCAGTTCAGTTCCATCAAATGAACATCCGGAGAATCCTAGGATGTGTGTTTGTGAAATCCTAGAAAAGCTATAGCACAAGATTCTACATTTATAAACTGTGGATATTCATTGCAGGTATTTTCTGTGCTCTCTGTTTTTCCTTCCCTTCACACATCTTTGTAGCATTTTCTATGTTTCTAAAACTATAAAACTTCTGGGTGGTGGTGGCGCTCGCCTTTAATCCTAGCACTTGGGAGGCAGAGACAGGCAGATTTCTGAGTTCGAGGACAGCCTGGTCTACAAAGTGAGTTCCAGGACAGCCAGGACTATACAGAGAAACCCTGTCTTGAAAAAATAAATAAATAAATAAATAAATACCCCCCCCCAAAACAAAAAAACAAAACAAAACAAAAAACAACTTATACAATTTATAGGATGGGAGGTGTCTTTTATATGAAGCATTTTAAGAAGGATGACTCCTGTGCAGGTCCTATGTACTCTGTGCTCCTGTGAGTAGTCTACCTGCGGTCTTGCAATGTCAGCTTCTGTTTTGTGCTTCACCCTCTCCTTCACCCCTGCTATGTTAACTTTAATTTTTTTGATAATCTCCTTTAAGAATTTATAATTTCATTGCCATTCTAAGGAATCATAGAGAGAGAAATAAAATGTGAAATAAATGAAAATAAAGAAAAAGAAAGTTGATTTTAACTTACTTCACATGCTAAATCTTCTTGCAACCGTTCAGTAATCTTCTGCCTTTGAACCGTGTGATCCTTCATTTCAGGTATGTCTCCTTCCTACATAGCCTTATTTGATGGTCCATACTCTTCTTCATCTCTATCCCAGAGCACCTTTTCTCTTTCAGTTAACACCATTCAAGCCTTAGTGAATTTTTGTCCCCCATCTCCAGAGATGCAGTTCTTTTCTAAGTTTCCCTTCCACCTCCAGATTCCAGAAGAAAGAACATTATTATCAGCAGCATTTCAACTGTTGAATATGCATGAGATGTTCTGATGGTTGGATCATCTTGTCAAAGTCTCTTATATAATAGATTGGTGGTGACACTATGCCCTCTCCCTCCCCAGTCCCTGGTTCTCAAGCCAGCCCTTTTTCTGTTCTGAATATTCAAGGCTAGTCACTCATGGGTCACTTTCTATGCTCTCAAATTCTTTGTTTTTAAATTTTCTTTTTCCTATGATTTCAAAAGTCTTGTCAGATCTATATTTTCTAAGGCTGTTTTCACTCTCAAACGTCTTACTAAGTAGAGAAAGGGATATGCCATGGTTATATGTATAAGCATACAGGTATTAGTGATTTCTAGCACAATGTTAGACATGTATCACTTAAATCTGTTTTCTTTTTTCTGTAGGTTTTTAATCATTGTCACAAGGGAGGAGCAGTTTTATCTCCAAATATTACTTAGAAAACATGGATCAAGAAATAGATTTTTACACCAAGGAGCACCCATGTGTTATTTACAAACTTATGATGCCTGGGCACTTAGAAGCTCTTAAGCAAAAAGCAAAGGCGTAGTTCCCTTGTATATATTTCAGGATTTTCATTCGTTGATGATTTGTTTTATTTTAAAGTTCTTCCAAAGCAACAACCTTCAAGAAAGGACATGTTTGGAGAAAGAGTAACAGGGACTCCACCTGAATATCTTTAACCTCCACATGTGTGCTTGCTGAAACTGATTCCACTGCTAAGGAATGGGCAGTATTTCGGTTTCCTCTTCCCACCTTTACTAATGACTTGTAGTCTTCTAAACCATGGGGGAAATCTACTTAGCAACCTTAATCTTGTTATTGATACATTAGTCTAGCATGAAATATCTGGCAAAGCATCAGACACGTTGGATTTGTTCTTGGATGGAAAGAATATGAGTGACTTTCAGGTCTGAGTAGCTGCTTCTGCAGCTAAGGTGACTGCATTATTTTAACCTTCAATAACATTTACACTGGACTTATTAGGATAATCTGCTAAAAAGTAATGGGAAATATGTTTTATGTAGGATAGTACTGTATGGTAACCTTCAGTTTCTTTGGGGATGAAATATCTGTGGTTAAATATCTCATATTTTATAGGTTAGAAAGTTTCACAGTTTTCAATAGAAAAATGAAGAATTTAATAAGGAACATGTTTAATCCCCTGTATTACTAGTAATATGCTATGAGCATTCAAGTGTGGGAATTAATTAGAAAAAAATGTCTTTAGCTGATTAAGAGATGTATTTCTGGTCAACAATTTTATATTCGAGAGTATAATTACATTGCTTGGCTCAATTATACACTAATATGATTTTAGTTAGAATTCAGAGCTACATCTGAATCCCAAAGGTGTGCTAATTTTTCTTGCTCAGATAATGTAAAAAGTGGGCAATATATTATTTATAAACAAATAAATGTTTTACAATATAATGCTCTGGCTAAAAGAAAAATGAAAAAAAACTTCAAGGAGAAAATTTAAATGATGTAAAATTTGTAATTACTAGATAAATCTATATTTTCATATTCTAATAAATTATTTTGAGTATGAAAATTTGTTTATTGCATGAGTTTATATATGGTATATGACTTGTACTTTGAAATATCATAATTAAAATGAATAATAGCAGCTAATCAAATTTATGGGTATAATTTTAGATGGCAAGTTTAAAATTCTGTATCGACTACTCCAGTACCAAAAGTTTTCTGGGTTATGAATCAACATAAAATGCCATAAGACACAAACTCAGGAAGCATCTGTGAGCGTGGACATAGATGTCCATAGCGTCCTTTGATTCTCCAAGCTTTCTCTCTTCAGGCCACATGGCCTATATTGAGTATATATCTTGAGCTGAAAATGTGACCAAAAAGCAAACCAAACTATAGAGTCAGTTTAGGTAAGTGATGATATTAATTGATTTTAAGCTCAAACATTACTAAAATTTAGAAGCAATGGGAGACACATTGTATACTAGATAAAGAGCCAGTGAGCAAGAGGGCATAAATTTTTGGCCCATCAGCAAGGAAAGTGTATGAATGGATACAGTTTTGTACAAATCTGAACAGATTTGTGAGAAATATTAAGAACAATACACAGTAATAGAAGTAAGGTCAGGGCATTTTCAAATTCCAATGAAATGTTTGTGGAAAGCCTTCACAAGGAACTGAACTTTGAGCTAGATAGAGCTTAAGGACATATAAGAATGAAAGATAAAAATATCTGAAGTAAGCATTTTCTGAAGAAGGAGGAGGAGGGGGAGAGGGAGGAAATGGAGGAGAAGGAGAACGAGAAAGAGAAGGAGGAGAGGAGGATGAAGAAGAGGAGGATGAAGAAGAGGAGGAGGAGAAGGAACAGGACAATGGTTCCCAGGGAGAAAATGTGTCAGATATCATTGAGAAGGTGTCAGTGTGCATGAACTTGAGCTGTCATCAAGGGGAGACTCAATATAACAGAATACCTAGAAGTTGAGGCTTGTGAGGTAGGCCATTCAGGCATAGCATGCTGTCGTCAACAAAGGAATATTTTTATTCTACAATGGGAGCTATTTGGACTGTTTTGAACAGAAGCTATAAGGAAAAGTGAGCACTGTCAGGGCTAAGTTAATTTTCAAACCTTGTCTGTCTCCATCAAACTGTCATTACACACATTCTTTGCTCTCCCGTGGTTACTTTTCAGGTCTCCTAGCATTTTCATATGCTGTCCTTGACTTTTTTCATACCCTCAGTTTTGTTTTAGACCCAAATGTGACTAAATGATACATTTAAATTTTTATTAGTAGATATTTTGTCCAATATCTCCTCCAAAAAAGTTTGAATGAGAAATTAAATAGTGTACCTAAAACACCAAATAGTTTGACTTCTTGTAACAGCTTACCAGAAAATATTTTAGAGAAGAATTTTGCTCAACACAATTATCTTATGTGGACAAGATGAGAGCTCGGTGCAAGGTGTGATTGAAAAAATAAAAAGAATCAAACTGTGATTTTACATGGACAAAATTGCTAGACTAGAGAGCAGCAGAAGAAAACCAGAGGTTTGGGAGAGAGGAGATAATGTGTAGGGAGTGGAGCAATGCTGGTTACTGCCAGCTGGCGTGCACTTCTGACGGGGGTCACTCACAGTGTCCTGAAGAGGTAGGCAGGTCAAAGGAGCATCTATGGCTTTGCTTGCTTGATGATGTGGTGTCTAAGAGCAGATCCTACTGGCAATTTTCCCCAAGTTCATTTGGGAAACATGTATTTCCTATGCATGCTCTACATTCATTTAAATCAGGAGAAATGTATTATATAGATTTTGTCAGTCTGTAAAAGCAACAATGTAACATTTACTTAGTAGTATCATAGTCATGAAAATGGAAAATAAAATCAGTCACACAACAGGTGCCTAGAATAAAAACCATATAATAACTTGAAACACAAACACACACAATCAAAAGTTTTGTAGAAATCTCACCTTTCAACTAGACTTCACACTAAATGAAAACAATGGATAATAAAAAGGGCAATTGTGTGTTCTTCAATGCCCTACAGGTGTTAGATAACTTTACTAGATACCTGGGCTATAAAAATCATGTACAATACTTACATTAGGCAGTGCTTACTCTCAAGTCTCACTAAGCTAACAAGTATCTAGTACTCAGATGCAAAAGTAAACACTCACCACGTTAATCTATGTTAGAGCTTCAGTGAGAGAAACCAAGTAATATGAGAATTAGAAGTGTATGACTATGGGAAATGAAACTGAATAGCTGGCTGGCATTAACCCAAAACAACATATTTATCGAGGTGAAGATGAAGCAATCTAGTTAAATCGACATCTTATCCTATACACTGAGGATAGCAAATGGAAAGTGGAGACAAAAAGAGAAGTGCAGGTTGGTGAGTTTCAGTTGAAGGAAGTAGCTGCCAGTGTCTGTTTTTAAATGTGTGTATTGGTCAAAGCAAAAACTAGATGAGCAAAGCTAATGCTTACGGTCTGAACCTAAGCACAGGTACACACACCGTGAACACAGAGATCAGATCATTCAATCCTCTCTCTGAATCCCACTTACTAAACACATAGACAAGATCTTGTCAACTACTACTTGGCCTCCTCAGTCCATAGAAATTCCTAAAAGGATTGTATCTACAGATATTGAAGACATACAAAGTAAAAGAAGAAAGTCAAATCCTCAGCAAGGCATGGTTACATAAATGACTAAGACATGGCATGAATGACTGGTATGGGTTTTACTGGAACACAGACAACCTTACAGAAAGCTATGGACTGTGAAGGCTGACTAGAAGGACAAGTGAGTTTCAATAACACAGTAATTTGGAAGGATTGAATATAGAAGTTGTTTTGTTTAGAGTTACTCTCCCATCTTGTAATGGAGAAAGGAGTTCTAGTTATATTCATTGTTTTTGTTTGTTTGGGTGTTTTGTTTTGTTTTGTTTTGTTTTTTTCAGGACAGGGTTTCTCTGTGTAGCTTTGGCTGATCTGGAACTCACTCAGTAGACAAGTTTGGCCTTGAACTCAATGACATCTGCCTGCTTCTGCTTCTTCCTCTACCTTCTGAGTGCTGGGATTAAAGGCGTGCACCACCACCTCCCTATAATATTCTGTACTTTTAAAAAAAAGATCTGTTTATTTTATATATGTGAGTACACTGTTGGTGTCTTTAGACACACTAGAAGAGGGCATTGGATCCCTTGAAAGATAGTTGGGAGCCACCACATGATTACTGAGAATTGAACTCAGGACCTCTGGAAGAACAGTCAGTGCTCTTAACCACTGAGCCATCTCTCCAGCCCCACATTCAGTACTTTTTTTTTTATTATGTATTTTCCTCAATTACATTTCCAATGCTATCCCAAAAGTCCCCCATACCCCCCCCCACTTCCCTACCCACCCATTCTCATTCTTTTGGCCCCATTCAGTACTTTTTAATTAGAAAAAGCCTAAAGCCTGTGAGATCACCTGAAATATTAAAAAAAGAGTAGGTACATGAATAATCTTCTAATCTCAGGTAAAAAATAATGAGCATGAAAACATTAAGACTATTATTACTTCATATAGTTTTAAAAGTGATGACTAGAAGCAAAAGGAAGACTCCAGTAAACACTTCACTGAAAGATAAGGTACGCTGATCATGAGAGATATCAGAAGGAATGCCAAATTCAAAAATCAGTATTATTGACAATGAAAGGAAATATGATTTACAACAGGGAGTTCATTCCCTCCTTCACTGAAGGCTTAGGAACCTGCAGTGTCATGCCTTCTATGTGGAGAGATACTAAACTCTGCAGTTTGAAAACCCAAGAAGAAATTAGAATATTCTCTCCTGCTTGTACATATTTAAGTGATCATTTCTCCTATTCTTTCAGAAGATGAAGGACATTGATTTTTAAAAGGGTAAGTGGATAACCTCTGTAAGGGGATAATACATTTAAACAAGGTAAGAGGTGAGCATCCTTCCATGGTATTAAGATGTCCAAAACATGGCCCCAATCTTCCGCTACAGTGCACAGAATATGCCAGAAGCAATATAAGTACACTGGGGAGAAAATTGGAGATGTTTTCTTCAGTCAATGTGGATAGGAGGGGATTCAATGAAATTCCAATATCTCCCAGAAATAGTCTAGTATATTGTCACAGATCACACCTGAGACAAATTTCTATATCTTGTTAGTGTGCTACTCTTGAACTAAATGTCAAAAGAGTAAATAATGCAATCAATGAAACGTGTATGAACATAACATGAAATTCTCAGTAGAGGTATAGCAACTCCATTTGTATTGCTGTCAGTAAGGATAGAAACAGGGACATCTTGTGCTTGAAGCCAGCCTGATTGCATAGTGATACTCATAGAGCAAAAAGGAAGTGTGAAATGTAATTAGAAACTCAATATTATCTTTAGTTATCTGGGAAATACAAATCGAATCTATACTGAGATTCCATTTCACCACAGTCAGAAGTTTTATCATCAATAAAACACTAAAATACAACTTTCTAGCATCATTAAAGAGAGCTTACCATGATTGGTTGGAATTTAAATTAGTCCAACCACTAATGGAAATCAAGATTAAGAGTCTTCAAAAATTTAAAAGCTACCACATAATCCAAATACACTATGCCTGTTGTATACTTAGAAGATTCAGAATTACCATAAATTATAAAGACCCATGTGTTCAGTTTTATTGTTATTGCAATACTGAAGATATTGAATCATCAGCTGATGAATGTAGTAAGTACATACAGTCTATATACACTGTATAAATTTCATCAGCCTTAAATGAAGTAAAGGCAAGTTATTTGGAGAACAGGCTATCATTGAGTTAAGTGAAATAACCCAAATTTAGAAAACAAATAGCATGTTTTCTTTCATATATAGTATCTAGTTTGTTTGTTTTTTAAGATCTCAAAGTACAGTGTGACTATTTGTTTATTTTTATTTTAAGTACATGAGGATTTTGATGGCATTCACAGGCAAAGGCCAGAGGAGGACTTTGGATCTCCTAGAATTTGAGTTACAGTTGAAAGACATGTTGTGTGTGCTGAGAACCATACTTGGTTCCCAGTATGTACATATATATTTACGTACATATAATGTATGGAAATATTGGTTCCCAACATGTAAATATAACTTTAAACATATTTTACTAATATAGCACATGAATAAAAATGTCTTGAGTTGTGAATTGAATATTTAGAGATTTGTTTATTTAATAACTCTTCAAAAACAACAAGTGCTCTTAAAGTCTGAGCCAGCACTCCAGTGACTAGTTGAAATTAGGAAGTTGAATGAGAGAACAACAAAGATTAGCATAGAACAAATTTTATCAGTGACCATTATATAATCTGTATTAATATGGCATCCTGAAATCCATTATGATATGTGTGTGTGTGTGTGTGTGTGTGTGTGTGTGTGTGTGTGTATAGAGAGAGAACAATGATCTTCCTTTCTAATATATTACTCAGATCTAAGAAGAAATATCATAATAAAATTAACTACAAGAGTTCCATACTGTATGTTTCTGTGTGTTGTTTGTGTGTGTTATGACTGGTTATTAATCACAGGAGTTTCGTACTGTATGTCTGTATGTGTTATGAGTGGTTTCCCCCACTAATGCTCTAATCTTTCCTTTTTGTTTTTAGAAGGAAAGTTGAAAAATAAAAACAAAACAAAACATATCTTTTCTTAATGTATAGGAAAAGGCCAGGCACAAGAAATTAAATAATTTACCTGACATCCTAATTTACTTTATGAACATGCATAGGGATATGTAGAGAACAAACAAAAGTATATCTAATTCATTACATGACTAAATCAAGTGAAATATACCTATAATATGAGACCCTCAGTAGTAAATCTTGATGGAGAAGCTGCTTTCCTGGCTGCATTTTTTTTCTTTTCTTCAAGACATTGTTCCTCCGTCCTTACACATGCAAGGTGAGCTTTCTAGATAATACACATCCTGTGGCTGCCTATTATCAATCCGTGTCTTACAGTCATTTTTTTTCTTCTGTTCTTATACTCACCTTTATGCCTCTTCTGTTTCCATCTGCACACAGTATTATTTGTAAGAAACCCAGGGATCAAAATAACTGTGTTGATCTGGTATGTAAAACTATACTGACCTCAAGACCACACATTCAATAGTCTTTTTCATGGGACTACTTCTTTTGAACCTTAAGCAAAATGTTAGGTTACTGAATATGCCAGATGACTGTGTGCTCTGACCTACACAACAACACATTTACCTCCAATGCCTGGTTCTCTTCTACAGAAGATTTGAAAATCAGCAAAGGAAGATAGAGCGGGGCTTTAAGGACACAGAGACAAATCCAAGGGGTATACAGAGAATTTATTTTTGAAGGATTGACAATTATATTTGCTAATAATTAATTGAAAATATAATATATAATATATAACATGACATACAACATACAACATATGGTATATAATATATAAATTATGATGTATACTATACAATTTATAATATAATTTATAATATATAATATATTTATGTATTATTGTATATATCCAAAGAATATGTTAGATTGTTAGACATTAGAGGCCAGATTGGCAAGGAGGTCCTGTAAAAAAAGGCAAAGGTATCATGAAAACATGTATTTTTAACCATGTTTACTATGAGTAAATAAAAATTTACATATATTTTATTAATAGAGTACACAAATAAAAATTTCTAGAGTTGTCAACTAAATATATCTAATTCCAGTGACTGCATACCATATGCTGAAAAGACATTGCTTTAAAGAAATAAAGCTTAAGCATGCAAAAATTAATACAAGCATATTATCTTCTCTACTGTAAAATAAGGGTCTCTTATTCATTAATTAGCCAAATTTTTATAATTCCACTGTTGGTGTTTAAAGCCTCCTGTGTGGCAGGCATTTTCCTGAGGTAGAAGGATTGAGAAGAAATACGTTTCTTCCTTCAAGACAGACTCTCCTGGGAGATACAGATCTATAAAACACAATTACCCTCTAGACACATATGACTCTAATTCCATCACTAGAGAGGCAGGGGCCAAGAGATAGTTCATTACTAATTTGCAAGATCAAGGTCAGCCTAGTCTACATAGCAAATTCCAGGCTAGTTGGGACCATAGAGGGAAACATGCATCTCATGAAAACCCAAAATAAACGCAGCATAAAAGCAATTATAATCTAGGCATAACAGTGCATGCCTTTAATCCCAGATTGACAAGAGGATTGAAAGTTCTAGGCCAGCCTGGGTTTTATAATAAAACCCCATAAACAAATAAAGTCATGAATAAATAAATAAATAATAAGCAAATATCAAATGTGCAAAGTACTAGCAAGGAGAAAAATCACTGTTCATTTTTTAACTTTCAAATAATAAGGATAAAAATCAGTGCAGTAGGTCACCTGACATTTCTATATCACAGTAAACTATTTTTCAGAGAGAATAATGACACAGCTATAGGTAGAGGCCAACCTCTGATATGCATGTGTGTGCTGTTACTATTTTGACATAATCTCTAGGAACTACAAGAAAAGGATAGAACTTTGGCTTTTTACATGTATTATGATCTAGACACTATATAATTATTAAGATATAAAATTGCCACATGCGTGACTTGTGATGTTAATCTCTATGCACTATTATTCTAAACAAAATACCTAGAGTATCAATAGAAACAGGTTTTGAAAAAAAATATTTTCCTGAGTAATAAAAATGTATTAGAGATACCAACATCAATGAAATCACCCCATTTAGGAAAATAGCTCTGCATGAGTCTAGACACAGGTGATTTTGTGTGTTGACATAGGCTTGGCCATGTCAAGGACTCTATTGAAAGGAAAATGGTAATGCCTTTGTCAGTGGAGCAAGTATGAGTGTTCACAATGTTTCCAGAAAATGTCTACCTTAGCTTTCTCTTCCTGGTTATTTACAGCCTGGTGGCTGCTTTCCTATACAGGCTGATCCTAGTCAGATCAACTTAATGTATCTTCTTGACCTAGATGTATAGCACGAACTCTGACATCTCATTTAGTTTTATGTAATAACCCCACCTATTTGTATCAATATAGCCAATAAACTCATCTCTCTGTTCAGGGTGTCATGATTTCTCTAGCAATAAGCCAAGATGCCAGGTTTGTGTCTGTGTGTTTGCCTTTTCTTCACTCCCTTAATATTTCCACTCATCCTCAAATCCCTGGAGGTTGTATACAGACATAGCAACCACTATAATTATTTGGCGTATACTATTTCATGTTTTCCTTCAAAGCAATTGCATGATTTGAGTATAATAATCTTCACTTTGCTGATGTAAAGTGCTGGATTCTAAGAGAGAAAGGATAACTTTCTCAATATCACAATGTGATTCACTGGTTTAAAAAAAAAAAAGGCAGGGGTGGGGTGGGGAGTGGTCGCTGGTTTTGGCTTGCCAGTTTCCAATCTAAAAGTATTTGTAGAAAAATATGTCATCCTGTTAATATGTATGCTAAACATTATTTTCAAACCAGTGGGCTTCATGA
The DNA here is from genome assembly GCF_978045245.1 of Mus caroli. Lineage (NCBI taxonomy): Eukaryota > Metazoa > Chordata > Mammalia > Rodentia > Muridae > Mus > Mus caroli. Next base: position 65,273,964 of record NW_028227269.1, on the reverse strand, counting down.
TGCTAGAAAATAGGTGGGAAATGGGAAGCCATTTAGAGAAAGAGTATGTGTGGGTGCATGGTTTATAAGTGAACAAAAGGAAAAGCTTTGCTGGAGCTGAGTGGAGTATCTTTATGATACTCTGGGAAGTGTGAACATGTTTCTGTTTCTGTATAAAATGGATATGGAGCTAAAAATGAGACATGTAGTCTCACTTTTGTGCCTGGATCTTGGATACAGTATTAGAACACAAGGTTAGCTTCTATTTAATTGTTCCCCAAGGCAACATAAGATGCCTAAGACCTGAGTTGCATTCCTTTTACCAAACTGTTAAAGTAGCATTTTAAGGAGACAATTTTGCAAGCCTCATATATCTGAAACCCTCTCTTCTGGAATGAGCATCCACTTCTCAAGCTTTGGGTAATGGAATTTGAAAATGCTCAATGATTCAGCAGATTTTTGTTTTGTTTTAAAATATCTCTCCTTTCCTACCCCAACCTCCTTCTTTATCTGTTCTACCTTTCTTTGCCCCCGCTTTCCTCCATCACACACACACATAAACACACACACACACACAAATGCACAAACATACCCTTTTTATACTCTCATACATAGAGAATTTTCTAAGGCTGATTCAGCTGATGCTATGGGGGAAAATATCTATTTTATGTATTTGAACAAATAAATTAGTAGATTAATTAATTAATTGATTGATAACCAACATCCTTCTCCTCGGAGGGTCTATGATTTCCAGAGGATTGAGAAGAGCTTCGAAATCAGGGTCTCAAAATAGAGTTTCAGCAAGGCATCCCCTGCCTCTACCTTAACTATTTTTGTGTCAGTAACACACTTTTTTTCCCCTTGAGTGTCTCCATTGAATATGTTCTAAAACATGTATTACCTAAAAAAGTATTTTTTCACCCACTTCTATCCATGACTTTTGTAACATCTTTTCATTTTTTCCTTCTTTCTCCCACTCCATAATCCTCTTCATTTCCAATTTGTGCTATCTCTCACATGGGATGTCATAGAGACAGACACTTTGATGGAGATTCTTGAGTGCTGACAAGCACTATGGTTCTCAATTTTTCCTCTTATCCAGATGCTCTTTATTATGATGAAGACAATTTCATTGAGTGTTCAGTGACTCAACACACATCTGTAACCCAATTCAAGAAACTGAACGCTGACTATACAATATTCCTACCGAGTGTAGCGTGCATTCCCCCACAGTTTTATTATTCCTGAAATCCAGTCTACCTTTGATCTCATATTTGAGTGATAAGAAGACTAAAAGTATCCAGGTTGTTTCAAGACTGATATGTTTAGGAAAAAAGATTGCTACTACACTCCAAAAAGAGAACAAAGGTGTACCAAATATGCACCATAAAATATTATATAAAGCCTGTTGTTTTAAAATGTGAGAGACAACAGCAGTTGTAACTGTAGAGAATAAAAAAATAAAACAAATAAAAACTGAACCACTAACACACTTATTGAACTAGCAAATGTTCAACCATGTAATTTAATTTAGAATATTGCAATACATTAAGTATTGGAACAGTATTTTTCTAAAGAAAATACATTTATTTTTGTAAAGGTACCAACTGAGTGGCCATGAACTTAGAGCTCCTTTTGGTGTGAATTCCCTATAATGTTAAAATTGATAAAAGTATTTTGTAATTATAGTTGTATTTCTGGTGCCTTTCCTAAGAACAAAGGCTTTTATGTTCTGCATCAAATTGATCAATGCAAATTACTTGCATTTTTCTAGGCAAACATAGTTTTGAGAAGGCAATTTTCTCTCATGTTAGAAATTTATTAAATCACTTCATACAATATAATGTTCATTATCCTCTTAATATGGATGCTGGTAGTGAAATATTTATTAATAAAATAAAAGTTCTTTTCCTCAACTCATTGTCCCAGATCCAAAAAACTATAGATGCATGATAGATATTCTTCCTAATTTTACGGAGAACAGTGGGTCCTATTTTCTTATGAACTTGGACTCCCACAAAAAAATGGACCTTCGAAGTCACAAGATGTGTCTTTTGTCTGCCAAATTGGTAAGAATTTCATATTAGGTACTCAACAAATCTTTTAATGATAAAAAGAAACACTCAACTTTGTGGGAAGAAATTCATACTTCGTAATTATATATGTAAGCTTAGATTTAGGAATATGAAATATGGTAAATTCCAGTATCTAGGAGATAGAAGCAAGTAAGTCAAGTGTGCAAAGTCCTCTACAATGTATGGGGTTCAAGATATCCAGATGTACTGAGTTGTGTGTCAACTTGACACAGCTGGAGTTATCTCAGAGAAAGGAGCATCCCTTGAGGAAATGCCTCCTTGAGATCCAGCTGTAAGGTATTTTCTCAATTAGTGATCAAGGTGAAGTGGGAGGCTAGCACATTGTGGGTGGTGCCCTCACTAGACTAGTAGTCTTGGGTTCTATAATAAAGCAAGCTGAGCAAGCCAAGGGAAGCAAGCCAGTAAGCCGCATTTCTCCATGGCTTCTACATCCACTCCTGCTTCCAAGTGTGATGTTCTACCCTGTATGAGTTCCTGTCCTGACTTCCTTTGGTGATGAACAGCTGACTAAACCCTTCCCTGCCCAACTTGCTTCTTGATTATGATGTTTTATGCAGGAATAGAAACCCTGACTAAGACACCAGACATCTACCATACCCTATATGAAAACATCAACAGAAACAGGCAGATAATTGCAGACCATGTAACATGTCCAACAGTAACAGCTTTTTCTACTTACTTTTGACTTTCTACTTTTTAACTCCCTCTTAGGTCTCATTATTTTAAGCAGATTTTTCTAAATCTGCTTTGCATTGGAGTAGGCAATAAGGTAATCGATCATTTACCAGCAATGGGATTTTTTTTCTTTAAAGTTTGTTTTAGTTTCATATCTTTAATTGGGAAGGAGTTTGGTGGGCAAGCTTCCTTTTTTCTATACCTCTCAATTTCTTTTCTTCCTAGAAACTGCTGAACTTTTAAGTCTTTCCATAAAACCTCCAAATAAAATGCTCTTCTGTAAACACAGTGTTTCCACATGTGTATGGAGAGGTCTAAGGGTGACATAAGCCACAAATGTTTTAATTAATAATGTGATGTTTTATAGCTGAAGGGGTAACTGGTTTTTGTTATTACAAAGTAAATTGAGCTTTGTAGAGTAGATATTTACCCCATGATTACATAGGGCAATAATGAGGCCTTTCTGTTTTCTAATGCTTCCCAGGGAATTGTAAAGAATCTGAGAAAGCAATATGTTCCAGTGAGGAGATGAGTGTTAAGTCCTTGAACATGGGAAAATACTAGTTTGTGGCTGTGATAAGCAATACATAAATAGTTACCTTATTTCAGATCTCGTGGCACGTTTGTTTTCTTTTGCCTGGTTTTGTTTTAAAGAGAAAAATAAGCAGCAAACACCATTTGATTTCTGGTATTGATGTGTCCTGAATATAACTACAATGAGTAAAATCGGCTGTGGATAGAAGCCATTAAAACAAAATTGGTTCTGGGATTTTCCTTTGGTGAAATGTAAGCAGGTGTAGTTAAGAAGAGAGGCAAAAAGCTGGTGAGTGGGCTCCACCGTTTTAAGAGCACTTGCTGCCCTTGCAGAGGATCTGTGATCATTCCCCAGCACCCATTGGGTGGCTCACAACCATCTATAACTCCAGTCCAAGTATGTCTGGTATCCTTTTCTATCCTCTGACAGCAACAGACATACATTTAGTACATGCACACACACATGTAGACAAAATACCCATACCCATAAAATAATATCACTTTCTAAAGAGGAGAGGGAATGGTAGGCAGTTTGGGGGTGAGATGTGTTGGTGTGTGAGGCAGGTCATTGTCTCCAGAGCTCAGTGGCTAAGATCAGAATGAAAGGCCCCGGGCCTGCTGAACTAATGCTTGAATATGGGAAGTTGGAATCACAAGGTACAATGATGAGGCTCCCATTTCTACCCAGACACTTTGGCTATATTTGGGAAACAAGAAGGTACCCTGAAAGCTGGGTATCCAGTAGGAGTGTCGATGAAACAATATATATAATTCCAGATGGCATTTTGTGTGAAGGGTTGACTGTGGGAACAAGAAAACAAGCAATGACGGATGCCACAGATTTAGTCTGAGAAACTGGGTGATGGGTAAGGACCATTCAAATAGGCAAGAGTATTGTAAGAAAACTGTTTTCAAATCTTAAGCTTTAATATTTATGTGCTATAATATATAACTTGACTATTGCACAAAGAAAATCTTGCTTCTTGCTTCTTGCTTCTTTTTCATCTTTTCACTTAGTAACTGGGGAGAAATGTTTCATTACTTTTACCTGTGTGATAATACAAACTCTAACTTTATTTGCAGTCATTTCTCCAACATTGAATGAGAAATATAGAGAGATTTTTACTGGGAGCTGTCTGGAAGATGTGGGTGAAAAAATATGAGTAGGAAGTATTATGAATCACTTGGTGCTATCAAAAGCTTGATTTTTGTCACATTGCTTCATCTGATTTTAATATTTTAATCAGGGAAATAAGCTTATATTTTAAGCTTGACCTTGGATAAGATCCAAGAAAGGAGCAATGTTTTTTTTTTTTTTCTTTGCTTCTATCTTTATGAAGGAGACTTTTTTGGCATTCTGAATTAATAGCAAGTCTGTCTAAATTAGATGTAGGTTGTGTAAAAAGGAAGACTTCAATTACTCCAGGACAGGCAGGAGCTATTTTTATAGGAACCTGAATATTGTGAGCACTGCATATTTGGGCTATATGCACTCCTAAGGTATTAATAGGTGACTTGAGAGCAAACTTCTAAGAACTGGGTCAGAGAAAGAATCAAAATGAGTGCCTTAAAAGATTCACAGTAGGTAAGGCTGTTACATTTTACAAACAAACAGTGCATTTGCACAGACGCCATGCTGGGCATCCACACAAAGCTTGGGGATTTCCTGATCTTGTCTTCATTTTCCTAAGTAAGAGCTGATGTGGCCTTTTAACTTATTTGAAACATTTTCTAACAAGTTGATTATGAGGCATTAAACACATGTGGCTTCTTAGAGGGCACTGATGTGGCTATTTATTCTTTTAGCAGTCAATTATGGGGTGGGAAAAGGTGGCAATACTCACTCTATCCTCAATCCTCACCCAGAGACAAGAACTCATTTGGAAAAGCGAATTACCCGAAGTATTGTCTTGATGTGTTTGTTGTAAGAAACTATGGGTTACCGCTTCACTTTCCCATGATGCAATGTGACTTTCAAACTTCTCCATCACCACCATCGATCATGGCCTTCTAACACTAACTACCATAACCTTTTCCAACTGAGATGAAGTGTCAGGCTTATCATTGGAGTAGTTCAGCTGGTATGAGTATTCTCTCTCTTCAGAGAATTTTTCTCTTTTTATACCCTGAGTTCTGACCAGAATAAAACATTGGATTTCTTCTTCTCTTTTGTCCTGGACTTTTGGCACTGCCTTTGGAAAAGTCCATGGTTTCCAAGTACCATTTTAGACTTTCAAAAATTTCCTCTCAGTTTAGCCAGTAGTAGCTCAGGGATCAGAGTGAATTATGGGAGAGTTGCTTCTTCTTGGCATGCATTAGAGCAAATAGGAATCAGGAAATGGTGCAGATAAATAAATTAGGTTTGTTTATCTTGTCAGATAACTGTAGTGGAGGAGTCCTCCTTGCATACATCCCCAGCAATCCCTCACAAGCAAATGTTATATGTGTGAAGCTCAACCTCATCTCAGGGCCTATTATAATTTCTAGAGCACACAATCTTTCTCACTCTCTTCCTCCTTCCTCTTCATTTTAGTTAGTGTTTGAATCATTCAAAGCCAATGATAGGATGCTAATCTTTCCCTCACACTCTGTTTTGTTTTAAATAAACTAGCTGTGCTAAAGTGGCAAGTATTGTTTTCTATTCATTTAGCAATGAAGAATAGAGAAGTTTATGACATCAGCAGTACCCTGTCTATATTGATATCAGTTATTCACATTCCCCATTCAATGAGGTTTCTGGAAAAGATCAAAACAAAACAATCATCCCTCTTAAAAGATGTGCACCTTGGCAGTCCTAATGTTATTTCAAGATTCTTTTAAATTGCTCACCAGTCAAAATATACAGGTAAATCTATAATAGTGGCACTTACCTGTAATGCCAGCACTTGGTCAGAGAAGGGTTTGAGGAACAAGGATTCTGAGTTTGAGGCTACCATTGGCTACTTTTCAAGAAAATGACTTCAAAAAAGAATCCCTTTCAAAACAAACCCTGATAAGTACTAAATGTAACTAATAAATGGAATAGTTAAATGAAAGTGTGTTAATTCATTATTAATATGCATTTTGTCATGTCCTAATATTAGTAGATTACTGTGCCAGGGGGGTAATATATAATTTATCCTATTATTTCCTTCTGAAATCTTGTTTTGAAAATAAGCAACTTATTTAGTGAATCCTTATTTTTTTCTTTTGGGTCATTAATAAATATCATACTGTTCTAAAAATCAAAAAAAATCATGATGATTTTAATCATTTCATTATACCCTATAATCATGTAATCATATAATTACACATTCAAGTGATTGCTTATATGAACATTACTTTATTTATTAGAAACAACTCTACCAATATTATAAATGTACAGTAGTTAGATAAAGTGATTAAATGTTCAAGATCAAAACAGGTCCTATGCATGCTGCCACAGACTGTAACTCTGTATCTTCGTTACTAATCCCATTCATGCAGGAGTCCTTGTGTTCCACATCTCCTCTGACTCTTCTACTCTTTTCTATGAGTCTTCACAGGGCGCTGAGCCTTCAGGGAGAGATTTGATGGAGATATTCAGCTTAGGGATGAGTTTTCCAAGGTCTCTTGCTCTGCATCTTGCCTGGCTATGGGTCTCAATGCTGGTTCCCATACTGTACATGGGTCTGTGAGTCTATGTAAGAAAGAAAAAAGAGGAATAAGGGACAAGTTGATTCTATCTGTAATCTTTTGAGAGGGTAATTGAATATAAATTTAGATTAATACTTATAATGAAAGAAATAGAATATTACTTACCTGCCCCACCCTGAGTTAATTTACCTGTTGAGAGGAATCTACATTATTATCTTTATAAAGATAATAAAAATATATCAAATCTCTATGTGTCAAAGATATTGCTAGTAGTCTATAAGTATGCTGGCTTTACATTGTTTTTCTCTTTAAATGTAAGGAGTTCATTTGATTACCTTATGAATAAATGTAAATACAGCTTCAGTAGATTGCTGTTCTGGAGTGAATGGAACAGAGCAATTTATTTTTTATTGCATTTCTAATACTCTGCAGTGTATGCAATACTGTTAATTTAGATTATACTTTATTATAAAAGACATTAAAGAAATTACTGCTTCACTTCCAACAAGGTTGAGAATGATGGTGAAAAAGATTCCCCTAAGAAACTTATAGAAGGAAGATGGAATGCCATTCAGCTGTGGCTTTTAAGGAAAGTCCTTGATTTGTAAATTTTGTGGAAAATCAATATTGATTAATAATAGTAAAAGTGTTAGTTTAAGTCAAGGAACCATTGAAAGTTCTAGAAGAAGCATTATAATCAACATTGCATACCACCCGTATTTATTCCTACTACCACAACTAAAAATTTGCTTGGAGTATATTGAACGTCATTACAGCACTTCCCCTACATAAAAATGACTTAGTGATGCTTAAACTGTGATGTTCCACTAGGGGATATTAAAGTCTTAGTGTAACGATTTCTAAAACTAGCAGTTTATTCCTTCTTTCCTGAGATATTACTCGAATCTTTTAGATGAATTAAATTCAACATTCCTAGTGCATACAGTTCTCTTTATTTATTAGACTAGGTCCAGTTAATTATTGAATAGTATTACTTTCATTATTTTACATTGCAGTAAAGAGCCTAACTTTTGTTTATAAAGTCTTCAAAGTTTTAAACATATTTCTTAGATATTGACTAAATTTCACCACAAAATTGCACTTGGCTGCTAATTTCAAAATGGAGAAGTACAGTAGCTTAAACAAGGCAAGCATGATCCAGTGCCATAGAGAAGACGTCTAGTTGTGATGAGTGCTGAACTGGCTGTCATGTGCCTCTAGGGCACTACGAGGGATCTTTCTCCAGCCTAGGACGTCTATCTAAGAACTGACCTGCAGCCTATCATGCATCATGAAAACCCAGCTAAAGCATTTGCTCTTAAACCCCCAGAGTCAAATGGGTGAAAACAAAAATAAGTCGATTTCCTGCTTTCTTTAGGAACTTTGGGAGGATACCTGTTTAACATGCTTAACATGGTATACATGTGTGCAGAGTAATTACTCCCAACAGCCTAGGGCTATCACACACAGAGGAACCTGCTTGTGAAGTCTAACTTTCACTGACATCTAGAGATTTGAATTTCAAGAATATCTGTCATTTACTAGCTGCTCAGGGCCCCATCGTGCCTCGATTGTTTATGCCAGTAATACGTTTACGCTGAACACTCTTGTGTTATGTGTGGAAGAATGACATTTTGACATATAGGAGAGGGAGAGGATGACTGTTTCTCAGTGAATGATGTAGGAACTGGGTCTCTAATGATTTCCTAAGAGTTGTCATAATTCAGTGCTGGGAGAACTAAACTTACCCTGTGTGACGCATTGCTGCTTATACCCTATTTTCCCCATTGCTTATTTCCTTGCGTCTTTTATCTGTACTCTGTCACTCTCATCACTGTGATTTTAAACTGAGTCCCGAGACTCCATCATGAATCACTAAACCTAAGTGCGGTCTCATAGTTTCCTGAAAAATAAGGGAAATGAATAAATGACTATGTTAGCGATTCATCACTTATAAAAACCTATTTTAAATTCTATCACAAGAGCTGCAGCATGCTGGTAATGTAATTTCAACTCTATTAGCTAGAGACTTGAGGAGCTCAACGCTAGGCCAGTATATATAGTGAGTTTAAGGCCTGCCTGGGTTACATGAAACTATTTCTCAAAAACACAAATAAATAAAACGGCAGGCAAACAAGCAAATTAAGTTTATCAGAAATGTATTTGTTGTTTTGATTTGTTTTTTGAGCAGAGGTGTGGAGTAGCTAGGAATTAAACCTGGGCTCCAGGCATGTTAATCAAGCATGCTACAACTGAACTATGTCTCCAGACACTGGGTTTTGTCTTCTTTTTGTTATTTGTTTTATTTTATTGTGTTTTAAAAATGATAAGTGATATGACTTTGTGGTTTTTACTTGAATCCTCTTTTTCTCATAGGTGGCAGGGCATGGAAAGTTTTTAGATTCAATGACAAGAACAGTAGCATTGGCAATAATTGGGACAGGAAAGAATGTGAAGACCAGTTTGGAGGATAGATCAAGTGTTGATATTGATTTTTTTGTGCTGTAGATGAAAGATAAGCAGTCCGTAGGCAAAAATCTGGGATTTAGGCAGGAGGTCTGACCTATGGTAATTATTTTGAGTCATCCTTGCACAAAACTATTTAAAAGTGGTGTTTGTGATGTCTGAGAAATGGAGTGCTATGGAGAAGGGTCACAGAACAAGACACCTGGGCAGGAAGAGGTCGGTAAAAGAGCAGAAGCCATCAAGAAAAACCAAGACGGAAAAGGGGATGAGGAGGCAGCTCAATGTTTTCCATTTTGCTTGGAAAAAAAAAATAACAGAACTTCTTCATTTTGTTGAATTTGCCTACTGGTATGAAATAGTTTCTTAAAATTGAGTCTCTGATAAAATAGAAGTTGAATATTTGCATTTTCATCATAATTGAATTCTTTTTACCATTTGATATGGCTTTATCCTACCTGCACTAAGGTACTTAATGCAGTAGTAGTCTATGTCAGTTCTAAAACTCTGCAGTTTTGTGGTGACCTACTTTGTAGTATGTAACATCTGTCGTGTTTTTAATATATGTAATGTGTGTGTGTGTTATTTTGTATGTTTTTTTTCTGCCTGAATTCACTGTTTTCTTACTTATTTGTGTTTATTTTAGTACAATCCAATGCTCCTATATTTAAATTCAATACAATATATAAATTGGTACACAAAAGTTGCCTTTTGTTATTTCCCCCAACATCAGCTACCTTATTCAAAATAACACCCCGTATTGGCGAGAGGAATGGGGAAATCACTGTCCATATTCTACAATGTAAATGGACTCTACTTCATTTTAAAAAGTATACAGAAAGAGATAAGCATTTAAATGTAACGAAGGCCATCATTTTATGGATGCCTTGTAGAATGGACTTTTATCTAATTCATATTGGTGTTGTCAGCAGAGCTGTATTACTAGGAATCCATTCAATCCACTATGCCTTTGTTAATATTTACTACATTTGAGGCACAGTTGTTTGAGTAAGACATACAAGAAACAAGAGTATTGTTGTAAAGAGTCTAGTATTTATCAGGGCAAAAATAATGTCTTCTAGGACCAATTCTTTTGAAGTAGTGGTTGAGATGATAATTCAAATGTTACTGATTTTATTAAGGATTTGATCTTAGGAAATCTGCTAGTAGGGAGGCAAGAAATGCTCAGAAGGAAGGCAGATGAGAATATAATTGCAGGATATACCCGCCAATGAATCCAATAAGATAAACTCGACATTGGGGTCCTTTCCAACCAGAAGAGGAAGGCAGCGGTTTCATGTCCCACAATAATCATTTCTTTGCAAAAATAAAATAAAATAAATAAGTTGAATAGTGACTCCTAAGATTAGCAATATTCTAATTCCCCTTGATAGTCAAGTGACCCCATAACTGACACAGAGAGCTAAGGGTAGGAAGGGATAGGGGTCTCAGAGAAGCAGGCAAGCCCATTATCTGCTTCATGTCAATGATGAACACTCTGAGAAAGACAGGATGCTTACAGATAAAGTGATTTCTGAAGGATCAGAGGGCATTAACTGGCATTCAGTTTCTGAAACCATAGATGGTCAAGAGTCTGGAAACATAGACAGAATAAACTTATTTTTAAGCCTATCACAGTATTTTATGAACTATTTTTAAAATTTCAATTAATTAATTTTTGTTACACTCCTTATTTTATTCTCCCTGACTCTATCTAACCTCCAACTGTTGCATATCCCATACTTGCTCCCCATTCCTTGTGTTCACAAGGATGTCCCCACCCCCCACCCCATCTGACCTCTAAACTCCTTGGGGTCTCCAATCTCTTGAGGGTTAGGTGCATCATCTCTGATTGAACACAGACCCAGCAGTTCTCTACTTTATTGTGTGGGGGTCTCATATCAGCTGGTGTATGCTGTCTGTTTGGTTTTCCAGTGTTTGAGATATCTCATGGGTCCAGATTAAATGAGACTGCTGGTCCTCCTACAGGATCGCCCCTCTTCTTAGCTTCTTTCAGCCTTCCCTAATTCAACAACAGGAGTAGCTGCTTCTGTCCATTGGTTGGGTGCAAATATCTGCATCTGACTCTTTCAGCTGTTTGTTGGATCTTCCAGAAGGAAGTCCTGCTAGGTCCCTTTTAATGAGTGCCCCGTAGCCTCAGTAATAGTGTCAGGCCTTGGGACCCTCCATGGAGCTGAATCCCACTTTGGCTCTGTTGCCGGACCTTCTTTTCCTCAGGTTCCTCTCTATTTCCATCCCTGTAATTCTTTCAGACAGGAACAATTATGGGCCAGAGATGTGATTGGGGGATAGTTCCACTCTTCTTCATTTGATGTCCTGTCTTCCTTTTGGAGGTGGGCTCTATAAGTTCCCTCTCCCTCGTATCTGGCATTTCAGCTAAGGTCCCTCCCTTTGAGTCCTGAGAGTCTCTCATCTGTCAGTTCTCTGGTGCATTCTGGAGGGTCCCCCCAACCTCCTACCTCCTAAGGTTTCCTGTTTCCATTCTTTCTGCTGGCCCTCAGGGCTTTAATCCTTTTCCTTAAACCAATACCAGATCAAGTTTCCCTCTCCCCCAACTCTGTCACCAGGCTGTCCACTTTCCCTCCCAGGTCCCTCTCTTCCTCCCCACTTGTGATTGCTTTCTTCTCCCTCTTAAGTGGGACTGAGGCATCCTCACTTGGGCACTTCAACTTGTTGACCCTTTTGAGTTCTCTGGACTGTATCTTGGATATTCTGTACAATTTTGGGGGGCTAACATCCACTTATAAGTGAGTACATACCATACATGTCATTTTGGGTCTGAGTTATCTCATTCATGATGATATTTTCTAGTTCCATCCATTTTCCTGTAAAACTCAAGATGCCCTCATTCTTTTTTGTTTGTTTGTTTGTTTTTGTTTTTGTTTTCTTGAGACAGGGTTTCTCTGTGTATCCCTGGCTGTCCTGGAACTCACTTTGTAGATCAGGCTGGCCTCAAACTCAGAAATCTGCCTGCCTCTGCCTCCCAAGTGCTGGGATTAAAGGTGTGCACATCCACCACCCAGCCAGATGTCCTCATTCTTGATAGCTGAGTAGATTTCTGTTTGTAAATGAACCACATTTTCTGTATCAGTTCTTCTGTTGTGGGACATCTGTGTTTCCAGCTTCTGGCTATCACAAATAAGGCCACTATGAACATAATGGAACATGAGCCCCTGTGGCATGGTGGGGGCATCTTTTGGGTATATTTCCTAGAATGGTATAGCTGTGTCTTCAGGTAGATCTATTTCCAATTTTCTGAAGAACCTCCAGATTGATTTCTAGAGTGGTTGTACCAGTTTGCAATCCCACCAGCAATGGAGGAGTGTGTTCCTCTTTCTCTATATCCTTTCCAACGTGTTGTCAACTGTGGTTTTGATCTTAGCCATTCTGATTGGTGTAAGGTGGAATCTCGGGATCGTTTTAATTTGCATTTCTCTGATCACTAAGGACTTTGAACATTTCGTTAGATGCTTCTCAGCCATTCAAGATTCCTCAGTTGTGAAATCTCGGTTTAGTTCTATACTCCAATTTTCAATTGCTTTTTTTTTTTTTTTTTTTTTTTTTGCTGATTAGCTTCTTGTGCTCTTTATATATCAGATGTGGAGTGAGTGAAGATTTTTTTCCCAATCTTAGGTTGCTGATTTGTCTAATTGACTATGTCCTTTGCTTTACAGAAGCTTTCTAGTTTCATGAGGTCCCATTTATCAATTCTTGATCTTAGAACATGAGTTATTAGAGTTCTGTTTAGGAAATCTCCCCCTGTGCCAATGAGTTCAAGGCTCTTTCCCACTTTCTCTTCTATTAGATCCAGTGTATCTGGTTTTATGTGGAGGTCCTTGCTCCACTTGGACTCAAAATTTGTGCAAGGTGACAAATATGGGTCTATTTTCATTTTCATTTTTCTACATACAGAGAGCCAGTTAGACCAGCATTATTTATTGAAGATGTTTTCTTTTTTCCATTGCATATTTTTGGCTTCTTTGTCAAAGATCAATGTCTGTAAGTATGTGTTTTTATAGCTGGGTATTAAATTCTATTCCATTGTCTGTCTCTGTTCCAAACCATGCAATTTTTATCACTATTGCTCTATAGTAAAGCTTGAGATCAAGGATGGTGATCCCCCTAGCTGTTACTTTATTGTTAAGAATTGTTTTCAACAACAATATGAACTAACCAGTTACACCCCCCCCCCCAGTGCTTGTGGAGGGTATAGGGGACTTTCAGAGAGGAAACTAGGAAAGGGGATAGCATTTGAAATGTAAATGAAGAAAATATCTAATAAAAAATTAAAAAAAAAAAAGAATTGTTTTCCAAATTTCTTTTTTTTTTTTTTTTTTTTTTTGGTTTTTCGAGACAGGGTTTCTCTGTGTAGCCCTGGCTGTCCTGGAACTCACTTTGTAGACCAGGCTGGCCTCGAACTCAGAAATCCGCCTGCCTCTGCCTCCCGAGTGCTGGGATTAAAGGCGTGCGCCACCACGCCGGGCTAAAGAATTGTTTTCAATGCTTTGGGTTTTTGCCTTTCCAGATGAGTTTGAGAATTATTCTTTTCATGTCTTTGAAGAATTGTGTTGGGATTTTGATGGGGATTGCATTGAATCTATAGATTGCCTTTGGTAGGATGGCTATTTTTGCTATGTTAATTCTGCCAATCCATCAGCATGGGAGATCTCTCCATTTCCTGAGATCTTTGATTTTTCTCTTAAGAAACTTGAAGTTATTGCTATATAGATCTTTCACTGTTTGTTTAGTTACCTACAAGATATTTTATATTATTTGTGACTATTGTGAAGGGAGTAGTTTCCCTAATTTCTTTCTCAACTTGTTTATCTTTTGTATAAAGGAAAGCTACTTATTTGAGTTAATTTTATATCCAGATGCTTTGCTGAAGTTGTTTATCAGCTGGAGACCTTCTCTGGTAGAAATTTGGGGTCACTTATATATACTATCATATCATCTGCAAATAATGATACCTTTAGTTTTTCTTTACCAATTTGTATTCCCTTGATCTCTTTTTGTCATCTTATTGTTCTAGCTGGCACTTAAAGTACGATATTGAATTGGTATTGGGAGAGTGAGCATTCTTGTCCCTGATTTTGGTAGGATTGCTTCAAGTATGTCTCCATTTAATTTGATATTGGCTGTTGGTTTGCAGTAAATTGCTTTAATTATGTTTAGGTATGGACCTTGAATTCTTGATCTCTTCAACACTTTTAACATGAAGGGGTATATTTTGTCAAATGTTTTTTTCTGCATCTAAGTAGATGACCATGTGATTGTTTTCCTTTTAGTTTGTTTATATAGTGGATTGTGTTCATGAATTTCATATATTAAACCAACTTTGCATCCCTGGGATGAAGCCTACTTGATCATGGTGAATGATGGTTTTGATGTATATTTCAAATATTATTCCCCTTTCTGGATTCCATTCCACAAATCCTGTATCCCATCCCCCATCCCCTCTGCTTTCATGAGAAATCTTCCCTCAACCCCCCACTCCCACCTCACCACCCTAGCACTGGGGCATTGAGCTTTCACAGGGCCAAGGGCCTCCCCTCCCACTTGAGATCACATAGGTAATGTATCTCTTATGTTCCCAAACACTTACACATGCAATTTGAGAACCAACAACAACTTTATCATTTAATAACAATATTTTTATTTTTTGAGGGTTTTCAGGTCCTCTCTGACCAAGAAAAATTTAAAAAAGAGGCATTCCGCATCTGGTACTGAAAAACTTAGTTGATAATCAATAGTTTCTGGAAGTAGCATGGAATAGCTATCCATGGTATCTCCCTTCTCAATCATTCATTACCTATTATGTCTTTGATTAGCTTACAGATGATAATTTCATTTGCCTTTTTCATACACATTGGCTAGTGTTCTGTTTGTGCCATCACATGGCTCCAACCCCCATACCCATCCCTGCATGATCTGTTTCATTCCCAGTACTTCACCTCTTTACTTTCCTATCATCTATTACCTATTACCTTCACTTCGGTAAGGTCATCACCCATGAATGGGATCTTTCTCATTCCCTGGATTCTAAAAATGTTCTACCTAAACAGCTGAAACCAGAGTCGAAGCTACTGTCCAGATATGAGAGAAAACATGTGACACTTGTCTCTCATGACTTGACTCAATGTAATTTTTCCTGTTTTTATTTTATTTTTTTGAAAACTTCAAAAATCCACCTTTCTTAACAACTGAGTCCAATTCCACTGTATGTTTGTAATGCATTTTCATTATCTATTCATAATGAATACTGACTCTTATTTCCTAGTTATTGTGACAAGAGCAGCTATGAACACAGATGAGTATCTATGTAGTAGGATATAGAGTACTTCAGCCATAAGCCCAGAAATGGCACAGCTAAGTCACATGTTAATTCATTTTTAGCTTTAGGAGGATGCTCCAAATGATTTCTGTAGGAACCACATCAGTCTACATTTCCACCAAAAGATTTCCATTCCTCATATCTTATGTGAATTTACTGGCATTAATTTCTTTTTATAATAATCATTCAGCCTGGATGATAAGGGACCTCAGAGTATTTTTAACATGTATTTCCCTCATGAAAATATTGAATGCTCTTTATAGTAGTCATTAGGCATTAATATTTCTTTATTTGATAATCTCTATCCCGATTTTTGGTTGGATTTTCTGTTTTCTTTATGAATAGTTTATTTTGTATATTCCAGGAGCTAAGTTTCGGCCATATGTATGTTGCAAATATATATTGGCGAATATCTTCTTCCATTCTGTCAGCTGCCTCTTCACTTGTGAAAAGTAATGGGTCGATAATCGTGCTGGCTTATATCTGGTTGTATTGCTCTGCATTATAACTTGAATTCATGCTGTGTATTACCTCCAGCATGTTGGACCTTCTATATTTCCATGTCGATTTTTTCTAATCATTTTTTTGTGTCTGTGAAGAATGTATCTGTAATTTTAATTTAAATTGCTCTCATTTGTAATTGCTTTTCATAGGATGGCAATATTTTACAATATTAATTTTGCCCATCTATGATCATGGAAGATCATTTCATCTTTAATGTCTTTCTGATTTTTTTCTTTCAAGTGTTTTTAAGATTTTATTAGCCGGGCAGTGGTGGCACTCACTTTTAATACCAGCACTTGCGAGGTGGGTTTCTGAGTTCAAGGCCAGCCTGGTCTACAGAGTGAGTTTTAGGACAGCCAGGGCAACATAAAGAAACCCTGTCCTGGGAAAATAAAGATTTTAGTAAACAAATATTGGATAGTGTGATGGTTTGTATATCCTTGGACCAGGGAGTGGCACCATCTGAAGGTGTGGCCTTGTTGGAATAGGTGTGACCTGGTTGGAATGGGTGTGTCACTGTGGGTGTGGGTATAAGATCCTCACCCTAGTTGCCTGGAAGTCAGTCTTCCACTAGCAGCCTTTGGATAAAGACATAGAACTCTCAGCTCCTCCTGTGCCATGCCTGCCTGGATACTGCCATGCTCCCACCTTGATGATAATGGACTGAACCTCTGAACCTGTAAGCCAGCCCCAATTAAATGTTGTTTTTTTATAAGACTTGCCTTGGTCATAGTGTCTGTTCACAGCAGTAAAACCCTAACTAGTACAAGTTGGTACTGGGAGTGGGGTATTGCTGTGATAGGCCTGACCATGCTTTTATTTGAAAGAATGTGGATTTTGGGACTTTGGATTTGGAAAGCAGTGGAATGCTTTAAATGGGGCTTAATGGGTCATCCTAGCAGGAATATGGAAGACTTTGTTGCTGGGAGTAATTTGAACTGTGTTGACCTAGCCCAAGAGATTTCAAAGGAGAAGAATTTCAGAATGTGGCATAAAGACTGGTTTTGTGGTATTTTGGTGAAGAATGTGGCTACTTTTTGCCCTTGTCTGAAAAGTTTGCCTGAGGCTAAGGTGAAGAGACTTGGATTAATTGCATTGACAAAAGAAGTTTCAAAAAAGCCCAGCAGAGACTTTGTTCTCTGGTTAAGTCTTATGAAGAAAAGTTTGAACAAGCATAGCAAGCTTAGAAAGGAAAAATATAAAATATATGGTTTGAGTATTAAAGGAGTACCAGGAAGTGAAATGGAGCAAAATCTTGTGTTCTAGGAGATAAAGATTAAGGGAGTGGGGCCTTGGGGCAAGATCCTACCCAGCTAAATTAGATCCAGGCATGGTGGTACACACCTTTAATCTCATTAGACAAGCATGCTGATCTCTACATTCAAGGTTAATCTACAGAGCAAGAACCAGGATAGCCAAGCTTAGGCCACGAAGGATTTAGAAAACATAAAGCTAGTGATAATGTAATAGTACAAGGGGATCATGTTCCTGTAAGCAGCAGAACTCGGCGGCTTCAGCCATGTGCCTCTGGCTCTAGAGTTAAGAATGGAAGGAACTACTGGGAAAATTGATGCTGGTTAGCTGGAGCTAAGGAATTAGCGGTGATTAAGAAGAGACCAGCATCGTTGAGGTGAAATCTTCTGGAAATTGTTTTCTGGGAGCACAAAGAAGCTGTGTTCCAGAGATACCCAAGGTTGTACCTCATGCTGCAACTGGACTTGGTAATGTGTAAGAGTCACTCAGGTGGTACTGCTTGTGAAGGAATGAAGGGATCATGGAGAGAAGCTGAGGCTTAGCACTGTGAGAGGCCAGGGAAGGCCATTGGAGAAGGTGAAGCCTCAGCTGTAGTTGATGGCCTAGGACTGAAGGGGTCATGCAAAGGATTTGAGGCTTGGCACCCTGAAGAGAGCCTATGAGAGGCTATTGGTGAAGCCTAGTTGGAGTGGAATACCCCAGTGTATTAGAGATGTCAGTACCATGGAGTGATCACCAAGAACTGCAGCCATAGTGGAGTGGATCAACCTGAGCTTAGAGTGCTACAGAGGGCAGAGCTGGAAAAGTGATGCCAGCCCTTAGGAGGAGTCCAAAAGATCAAGTGGAATCCCAGACACTGAAACAAGAAGCTGTAACATTGAAATTGCCTTGGAGACTCAAAGATGTTAAAGATGCCAGAGCCATGGGACACATGCTGAGGAAAGCTGCTAACAGGGAGTGGAACCAGCCCAGGAGAAAGCAGTTTGTTGCAGTCAACAAAGATGAAAAAGGAGTGGAGATCTGAAGACTGCTTTGACATCAGCCATGGAGATGCAGAGTTTGGAATTTGCCCAGCTGGTTTCCTGCCTTGCTTTGGAAATTACAGTTAATTAAGTTGGATGAATCTCAGAAGAGACCTTGAACTTTGGACTTTTAACATTGTTGTGACTGCTATAGACTATGAGGACTTTGAAAGTTGCACTAAGTGCATTTTGCATTATGCTATGTTTAAGTATGGCCCCCATAGACTCATGTTTTTGAACAAGTCTATGGGGACCAGGGAGTGGAATGTGATGGTTTGTATATCCTTGGACCAGGGAGTGGCACCATCTGAAGGTGTGGCCTTGTTGGAATAGGTGTGACCTGGTTGGAATGGGTGTGTCACTGTGGGTGTGGGTATAAGATCCTCACCCTAGTTGCCTGGAAGTCAGTCTTCCACTAGCAGCCTTTGGATAAAGACATAGAACTCTCAGCTCCTCCTGTGCCATGCCTGCCTGGATACTGCCATGCTCCCACCTTGATGATAATGGACTGAACCTCTGAACCTGTAAGCCAGCCCCAATTAAATGTTGTTTTTTTATAAGACTTGCCTTGGTCATAGTGTCTGTTCACAGCAGTAAAACCCTAACTAGTACAGATAGGTATACACTTGATTGGATAAGTTTATATCAAAGTATTTTATTTATTTGTTTTGGTACAGGGATGAGATTTTCCCCTGATCTGTTTTTTGGTATGTTTGCCTTTGGTCTATAGGGAGGATATTCATTATATATATATTTTTTTAATATGTATTTTTCTCAATTACATTTCCAATGCTATCCCAAAAGTCCCCCATACCCTCCCCCACCACTCCCCTACCCACCCATTCCCACATTTTGGCCCTGGCATTCCCCTGTACTGAGGCATATAAAGTTTGCAAGTCCAATGGGCCTCTCTTTTCAGTGATGGCTGACTAGGCCATCTTTTGATACATATGCAGCTAGAGTCAAGAGTTCTGGGTTACTGGTTAGTTCATAATGTTGTTCCACCTATAGGGTTGCAGGTCTCTTTAGCTCCTTGGATACTTTCTCTAGCTCCTCCATTGGGGGCCCTGTGATCCATCCAATAGCTGACTGTGAGATTCCACTTACGTGTTTGCTAGACCCTGGCATAGTCTCACTAGAGACTGCTATATCAGGGTCCTATCAGCACAATCTTGCTAGTGTATGCAATGGTGTCAGCGTTTGGAGGCTGATTATGGGATGGAGCCCTGGATATGGCAAGCTATAGATGGTCCATCCTTTTGTCTCAGCCCCAAACTTGTCTCTGTAACTCCTTCCATGAGTGTTTTGTTCCCAATTCTATGAAGGGGCAAAGTGTCCACACTTTGGTCTTTGTTCTTCTTGAGTTTCATGTGTTTTGCAAATTGTAACTTATTCATTTTTGTATGGTATTTTTGTATAATGCCATTTAGCTGAAAGTGTCAGTTGTAGTTTTCTGGTAGGAGTTTTTGGGGTGTTTTATTTTTTAGAATCCATCTATCTTTAAATACTTTTGCTGTTCTGTTTCAGTTCATATTAGTATCCCTTTTATCTCCCTTTTCAGTCTATTAGTTCTAGCAATGATGTCAACCTCTGTTGAAAGAAGTGCAGGTGGTAAACATGCTTGTCTTGGTCTTGATTTTAGTGAAAATGCACCATGGCTATCTCTAAACAGGACATGTATACCATCTACTCTAAGGCTCATGTAATTCTGAGGGAGAAGGAGTAGAAAGATGCAAGAGTCAAGAGCCAGAGAGGGGAGGAATAAGAGCTGCTAAATGTTGTGTTCAGGCATGCCGCCATTATTGCGATCATGATTTCATAGCAAATGCAGTAAACTTTAATAGATATGCACAAGACTGGCCAATTCTAGATCAGAAAGGGGCTCGTGGGCTCTATCCCACCCTACTGAACAACTGGGAACTGATGGATTCTGGAGGAAGGACAGCTATTGCTCTCTGTTGCACACCAGTAGGCTCACCGAGCTTCACTGCTACACACCTGTTGCTGTTGCTACACAGATGTTCTTAGTAAAAATCACTAGTCTCGAAATGAAGAAAAAAAAAAGCATGAATGCCTGTAGTGAAGAGGGGACACCAAGGATGAGAGGTGTTCCCTCTAGGAGAGGAGCTCTGTGTCTAGCAGATGAAGGGGACAAGAGTAAGCAGAATTCATTATATATGTGTATGCATTGTCAAAGTACAATCTATTCACTTAAAAGGTATTAAGAAAAAAAAACTTATGTTGTTGATGATAAGCACTAAATTTCTATAGAATATGTATTTCTCAGTTTAACTGCAAAGAAGGGGCATATGGAATAGCTTCTATACACTTAAGAGTCATATATGTTGATTATAGTTTTAAAAGTAAAAAAAAAAAGTACCTTCTGTTTTGAGCATAATTGTGTTAGGAATAATACTTCTTTACTTCATTGTGTCCTTTTATTTTCCTTTTTATTTCTTCATTTATTTGTTTATTTATTTATTCTCTTTACATTCCAATCAATCCCCCCTCCCTAATACAATCCCTCCCCCATACCCCTCACTTCCTCCTCTGAGAACATGGAGGCTCCACCTGGGTATTCTCATACCCTAGCACATCAAGTCTTTTTTGCAGGGCTAGATGCATCTTATACCACTGAGACCAGAAAAAGCAGTCAGTCCACTTAGGGAAATGGATTCCATAGACAGGCAACAGTGTCAGGGACAGCCTCAGGTCCAGTTGTTGGGTGGCCCACATGAAGACTGAGCTGCACATCTGCTACATATTTGCATGGAGCCTAGGTCCAGCCCACGCATGCCCTTTGGTTGGTTTTTCCATCTGAGAACCCCCATGGGTCCAGCTTAGTTGACTCTGTTAGTCTTCCTGTAGAGTCCCTATCCCCTTTGGGGCCCTCAGTCCTTCCCCCAACTCTTCTATAAACCCCAGAGCTCCAATCAATTTTGGGCTGTGAATATCTGCATCTGTTTCAGACAGCTCTTTGGTGCAGCCTTACAGAGGATAGTTATGCTAGGCTCCTGTCTGCAAACATAACAGAGTATCTATAATTTCTGGGATTGGTGTTTGCCCATGGAATGGGTCTCACATTGGGCTATTTTTTGGTTGAATATTCCCTTAGTCTCTACTACATGAGCGAGGTAACCTAGACCCCAAAGGACATGCATGGTATATACTCACTTATAAGTAGATATTAGTCATAAAATACAGGATACCCACACTATACTCCACACCCCAAATAAACTAAACAAAAAGGATGGCCCAAGTAAGGATTTTGAATCTCACTGAGAAGGGGGAATAAAGTAGTCACAGGAGGTATATGGAGGTAGGGAATTGGATAAGAGAGAGGACTGGGAAGTAAATGGTGGATGTTTAGGGACCAGGGCAGGGAGGGACAGGATAGAGGTCCGGAGGAAGAGGAGAATGAATGGATACGGGGAGCTGGTGAGACTGAGGCTTGGGGAGCATCTCTAGGATATGCCAGAGACCCAGGGATGAGAGTGACTTTAGCTGAGATTCCCAGATATCAGTGGGGATATGGAACCTGAAATAGCACCTCCTGTAGCCAGGCAGTACCCCACCCACACAGTGGGGAGATAAGGACACCAATCCACCCACAAAATTTTTCCTGTCTTCAACAAATGCAGAAAAAAGTCTCTCTCTCTCTCTCTCTCTCTCTCTCTCTCTCTCTCTGTGTGTGTGTGTGTGTGTGTGTGTGTGTGTGTGTGTGTGTGAGAGAGAGAGAGAGAGAGAGAGAGAAAGAGAGAACGTATTTTGTATCTGAGCTTGCGAGAGTCTACTGCGTATGTGTATGTCTCAATGTCTTCGTGTGAATGAATATGTGAGTGTGTGTGTGAGTGTATTTGTAGGTTAGTTTAGAATGATTTAACTCCATTTATTGTATGTATGTGTAGTATATATAATCATGCAAGCAATCATGATCCCTAGCCGTCTGGTTTTAGGGCAAATAAAACATCCAGCATCTTATTCACTGTACATAGAAACTTTCAGGTTAAATTTTCATCACCTTGTCAGAAAATTGCAGTTCTTCTTACAAAAGCAGAATTAGAAGCAAGTGCCATGGTTCCATAATTCATTGCACACTGATACAATTTATTAAAAATTTAACCTGTATTATCTAGAGCCTTATGCCATTCTGTACTCTATTTATTGTAATAAATAATTCAGAGATAGCTTATTTCTCTCTAATTTTCCCTGATACCCGCACAAGACATGAGAATAACCTTTATTTTCAAAGCTCTAATGAACACTGTCTGCTCATAATTGCCACCCTGGATATCCCTTTCTACCTTTTCAAGCTGATGCTCTGTAAGTGGACTTTCAGGTTCAGTTTCTCATGACTCTGGTACCAAATCTGTGGATAATTATGCTGCTCAGATGATGTTTGACATTATTTATTTTTTGGTCATATTCACTGCTGCAGAATGCTCTTTCAGAGACCAGCCTATGGGCTGTGTTTTAAGATTTGTAATGCTTTCCTAAAATTATCGAAAACAATGATTGTATTTAAAGCTATGAAAATCAGTACTTAATGTTCTAGTGACTTGATGATATCAAAAGTCAGAGCAGGATGTTTTTTTAGGAACCATCTTGCCCTAAGTGAGGTTCTGTAGTCTGAATCCTAAGTGGATCTCCTTTCTTCTCTTCTTTCTATTTAAAGATGTCTGATATTGTGCAGTTGTAACAGGATTTAAAGACAAGAACAATGAATAATTCATTTATCTGAAAAGGCATACTCTTGTGTGACCCATTTGGAATTAGTTAATTGTTTCAAAAAGCAATTATATGGTTTTTAAAAGTTATTAACACCATCAGATATAACATATTCTCTTCACAGGAAAATGTTTAGTTTCAAAACTTTCTTGCAGCTAAGTATTTTGACCACACTATGTTGTATGGCAGCTTATCAGAATTTGTAAACCATCATGAGCAGCTGTCCATGTATCTTCTTTATACTAGGTAAGATATTGGATTAGTTGGTGAGTAACTTTTGACCTGCACTTGAACTCAAACAACACAACAAGATGAAATGTCCCCACCGAAACTAAATGCCCAATTACTTAGTGTCACAGGACAATTAAATAAGCACTGGCCAGCCTAACACATTAGAACTTGTTACCTATCATAGACTATCTTTCCCTTTGTAGAAGAAACTGTTAGTACATCTTATTTATTTATAGCTAATTTGTTCTAAGGCTTTATATCCCATAAATCTCTGTGTTTTTCTTCAAATATTATTGTGAATATATATATATATATATATATATATATATATATATATCCATCCATCCATTCATTCATTCTAAGTGTTACTGACATAGCTCATGGAGCTTTGCTCATGTATTTTATGCCCAGTTTACCCTGAAAGCCACCATCTTTTCTATGGAATCTCATCATACAAGAAACTCCAGGAGAAAAATGAAAATAACAATTAATTCTATTTATATTGTTGAACATTCAGTTACTTAGAGGAGAAGTGCTATTTGTTCATTCATTTATCTCTTCATACATATAGCTATATGGGGCTGGTGAGATGGCTCAGTGGGTAAGAGCACCCGCCTGCTCTTCCGAAGGTCAGGAGTTCAAATCCCAGCAACCACATGGTGGCTCACAATTAAAAAAAAAAAAAAAAAAAACATATAGCTATTCATTTTCTACTTTCCTCTGTGGATTGCTTAAACTCAATAATATGTTCTTGTCGAAAATTAGCTTTCTATCTGTTGATGTCACCATAAGAACTTTCTGTCTTAAATTTTGTCTTTAAACAATGGTTGTGTTTCATCTACTGGTCACCCCTTCAAACATATTTATAACTAGGGGCTGGAGAGATTTTTCAGAGTTTAAGAGCACAAACTGCTTTCCCAGAGGTTCTGAGTTCAGTTTTCAGCAATCACATGGTGACTGATAACCATCTATAATGATCTCTGGTGCGCTGTTCTGGCCTGGAGTCATCCATGCAGGCAGAATGCTATATACGTAATAAATAAGTAGATATTTTAAAAAACATATTTATAACCACATTGAATTAAATCCAGTTACCTGCTCTATCACTGCTCAAAAATCTTGATAAGAATTCCGTTTCTTTTTGGTTATATGATAAATTTAGAAAGAGTTTAAAAGCATAAGAAGAAGTCTGTGTGTGGAAAAGTTTGTATATTTATTATACATTCTTATATGCTCACTATTTTCCAAATGTTATCTAAATTTCTTAATTCCTATGAGACTGATTGAATTTCTCACTAAAACTGCATTTCTTGATTTCTTGTGTTTTAAAACTTTGTTCAATGTCTATCCTGATCTTCATTTTACTGAATAGTGGTTTTCTTTACCTTTTAGTGTTAAACATGAGTGATTCAGTTTACATATTTCTCTGATTGTTTCATCCATGCCTTCGTTTCCAATAAGGGTTTCCAACCTTTTATTATTATCATATACATGGAGTGTATGATATAGCATGCATATATATGTAAATATATGTGTATATATGAAAATGTAGCACAAAAACATTGTGTAAATGAAAAAATACAAATACTTAACTTTTAAATACTAAATGTTAGTTTAAAAAACTACTATGAATTTCATAAATTCATTATTCCTAGGCAAATAGATGGACCTGGAGGGCATCATCCTGAGTGAGGTAACCCAATCACAAAAGAACTCACATGATATGTACTCACTGATAAGTGGATATTAGCCCAGAAACCTAGAATACCCAAAATATAAGATACAATTTTCAAAACACATGAAACTCAAGAAGAACAAAGACCAAAGTGTGAACACTTTGCCCCTTCTTAGAATTGGGAACAAAACAACCATGGAAGGAGTTACAGAGACAAAGTTTGGAGCTGAGATGAAAGGATGCACCATTTAGACACTGCCATACCCAGGCATCCATCCCATAATCAGCCTCCAAACGCTGTCACCATTGCATACACTAGCAAGATTTTGCTGAAAGGAACCTGATATAGCTGTCTCTTGTGAGGCTATGTCGGGGCCTAGCAAACACAGAAGTGGATGCTCACAGTCAGCTATTGGATGGTTCACAGGGCCCCCAATGGAGGAGCTGGAGTAAGTACCCAAGGAGCTAAAGGGATCTGCAACCCTATAGGTGGAACAACATTATGAACTAACCAGTACCCCGGAGCTCGTGTCTCTAGCTGCATATGTATCAGAAGATGGCCTAGTTGGCCATCAGTGGAAAGAGAGGCCCATTGGTCTTGCATACTTTATACTCCTCAGTACAGGGGAATGCCAGGGCCAGGAAGTGGGAGTGGTTGGGGAGGGGAGTGGGGGGGTATGGGGGAATTTTGGGATAGCATTGGAAATGTAAATTAAGAAAATACCCAATTAAAATAAATTTTAAAATACTACTATGTTGTGTTAGGAAATGTTCATGAACCCCAAGGTCCATCAATGTGCTGAATCTTATGCAACTGCATTAGGGTCTCTATTCAAGCTGGAGCTTAGGCTACAACATTGTCTCTGAAGCAGGAGAACTGAAGGGAGCAGCCCTAACCTTAGTTTCAGGCAAGCATTTATAGATGCAAGAAGGGGTTATCTAACCTGGTATGCATCTGATTAGGGGGGCATTATGGCCTTTAGCATAACTGGCTGGTGCTGGGAACCAAACCATAAACTTAACTTCTGCTTTCCTCCTGATTGGTAATTTTTATAAAGTGAAGTATTAGGGGCCTAAAGGTGCAAATTTGTTGGGGACTAACCTGGAAACTGGTGCTAGAAGCAGGTCTTGTTGCGGGGAAGGGGGGGGGGTGGAGTTAAACTGGAAACTCTTTCTGGGATCAGTGTGTTAGTTAACTCAAGATTAGATTTAGGTCAGGTTCTCTAAGATGGAGTCTAACCCCAAAAGATCTGGATATATATATATATATATATATATATATATATATATATATATAAACGAGAAGCCATAATTTTGAAATAACTTGGCCATAAATTTGAAATAGGGCAAAGAATTAAAAATGAGGATTTGAAGGGAGGGAAGCAAGAGGAGAAATTATGTAATCATATTATAATCTCAAATGTACAGGAACTTATTTTTTTAAAAATTTAATTATTTTATTTATTTACATTCCAAGTGTTGCCCACCTTCCTGGTCCCCCCTCTAAGAGATCTTCACCCCATCCCCCACCCCTTCGCCTCTGAGAAGTGCTCCCCACCCCTCTCACACCTCTCACCCACCCAGCTACCCCCACCTCAACCCCCCAGCATTCCCCTTCCCTTGGGCACCAAGTCTCTACAGGACTAGGTATATCCTCTCTCTGTGAGTACAGATAAGGCAGCCTACTGCTACATATGTTCTGGGAGCCACAGACCAGCCCATGTATGCTCTTTGGTAAAACAGAATTCTCTAATTATCAGATTCAAGGAAGTTATACAACAGAACTAAAGGTCAAACAAATTAACAGAGAAATATTTATTTTTTTTTTTGTCATCTACCACTTTGTTGTGGTTGTTGTTGTTATTGGAGTTTTGTTTTGTTTTGTTTAAGACAGGGTTTCTCTGTGTAACCCTGGATGTCCTAGAACTTGCTCTGTAGGCCAGGTTAGTCTCAAAGACACAGAGATCCTTTTGCCTCTGATGCCTTTTTACTTGGAACAAGAGCTGATTTGTTATGGTACGCAAAGTCATTGTAAACCAGAGGAAATACACCTCTATTACTTTGGAGCTTTGCTGATCAGGAATAGAGTGCTTAGATTCCTAGTACGGGGAGGAAGTTGGCCTTGTTCCATTGCTCTTCTTTTGGTTTATGTGGGTCCAAAACCCAAAGCCAGTTCCCAAGAGTCACAAGAAAACTCACCTCCAAGGCTTCCCAAAACTGAGACTTGTGTGGAGTTGGCTAACACTAAACTTGTGCAAAAGAGATGGCCTTTTTTCAATATACAGGTTTCATGAAGATCAAAATTAGGAGAGAGGCCCATGAAATATATAATATTGATTTAAATAATTTTAGTTTGGAATTATTTTAATTGCAAAGCAAGAATACACTGACATGCAATGCACACACACACACACACACAAACACACACACTCACACGTGCACTACATACTTATAAACATGCTTTCTGGGCTGATCACTTGGCATCACATAACAAGTTTGTGTGCTCATCCACTGGGGAGACAATTGCTTCCAGTCTCTGCTTTCCTTAGTTCCTTGTAGTTCTTTCACTAGGGCTGAGGTTTCCTGAGCTTTCCCTATCTATAGTAACACATCTTTAGGTGTCCTCTTTGTTCTGGTCATGTTTTAGCAGCCATTTAGTGAGAC
Source organism: Mus caroli (assembly GCF_978045245.1). Classification (NCBI taxonomy): domain Eukaryota; kingdom Metazoa; phylum Chordata; class Mammalia; order Rodentia; family Muridae; genus Mus; species Mus caroli. Next base: position 65,246,169 of record NW_028227269.1, on the reverse strand, counting down.
TTTGTGTGTGTGGCTTCTGACATTTGTTGGAGAAAATTTCACAGCAAACACCATATTCCTTTGACTTTTGCAATCATTCTGATGATTCCAGAGTCTTAGGTTTAGAAGTCATGTTGCAGATGTGTCAGTTGGAACTAGGCTTTGTAACTCTGTTGTAGTTGGTGTGGTTTTTCTGTAATGGTCTTTATCTGTGGCAAAGAGACATTTCATTGTTGAGTGGTCAGGATTACACTTATCTGTGGGTAAAGGGAGAAATATTTTGAACAGCTTTTGGAGGGATTCCAATTTAATAATGTAATGGTAGTAGGTCCATCTCCTAAATTCTTGACTTCAGTAACCCTGGGTAGTTGGTTCTGATGCCAGTCCTACACATGATTGCTCCCTTGTTGACTCTGTAAATGGAACACATCACCTGAAGCATATTAAGCAAGCACTCCACAATTGACCTATTTTCTCAGGATTTTTTTTCTTTGCAGGAGGTTCATTTTATCTGTTCTTCCACAAATAGAACAATAATATAAGTTGTAGTTAGAAATTGCTAAGTTAAAGTTAGAATATTTGCATCTATCCCATCGTTCATAAACTTTTATGAAAAGAATTTTTGCCATTTTATTCTTGAAGTCCTTCTTTATTTACTCTGGTTTTATTAATATACTTCAGATGAAAATGCTAAGAAAATCCTCACCTGCTTCATGTTCATTTTGTCCCCTTTTTAAGTCCCAACTTTTTAGTCTTGCTATTTTTATTCACTTATTACACTATAAATGATATATATGTAAAAATAATGTACACGATTAATTGCTATCCATGAGTTCTGACATTCTTTGTGATATATTCTGATGTATAGTTCTAAAATAATTGGTATATTGATTGAATTACTCTTAAGATTTGGGAGCATCTTAGATTAAGTTTTGGATACTACAGCATTGCAACAGACTCTACCATTTGATCTTAAGGACTGTCAAGTTATCTGTTTTCTACATTTAAACCTCCAGTGGACCCAGAATTTATCTTAGCATAAGAGGCCACTTATAGAAACAGCTCGTTCCTCCTTCTACATATACATTCCACTGTTTCCACAGTATTTTGTAAACAATCTTCTCTTATTTTTCTTTAAAATGCCACCTGTGTGATGTCCTATATCTCCTGTTTGTGTGATTATCTCTGTACTTTTAACAGAAAGTGTTTTCAAGATGGTGGCTACAGAGCTCTCTGGGGGTGACTTGTGATGCTTACGATGATTATTAGGAAAAATGACATTTTGTTGCTGTGTAGCCTTTGCAACGATGGTGCCCAACAAATGGGTGGTGAGCCAATGCCACTCAAGCAAAAGAAACGCACTGCTATCAACTTAATAAAACCTTTATCACTGACTACCACATGCTTACCACGAAGCTGTAATGTTTTTGAGCGACAAAGTATATAATGTCCTTTAAAAAAAAAAAGCTTGTTACTGGCAAAAAATGGTACCCTAAAGTAAAGACAATCATGTGACTATGCTTTTTCATGTACTAGCCACTTAGTTTTCCTCAATATTTTATTTAAAAGGAAGATTATTCTTAAAAATGTGGTGACTCAGACTTGTATATGTTGTAAACATTTTATATGAATGTAATGACTATTCCCCATTTTCCCTAAAAGATATATAGAGAGATGGATAGATAGATATATAGATAGATAGAGGTAAATATAGATATGGATATGTATATGTATATATATGAGATGTATATTATATAATATACGGTTATATAATATATTGTGATTTTATAATATATGATATAAATAATATGGTCAAAAAAGAAAGATGATAATTTGAGAGAGTTAATATAATGGCTTTCCAACATTTAAAGGCTCTAATGATGAGACTGGTGAGGGAACTATTATATGTGCTTTCAACCGCATCTTACAATGGTGAAATCTAGTAATTGATCCTTATTTAGACCCTTGTAGCTCAGTGGATATCTTCCAGATGACTAATATACAATGTTAAAAATATAATGCAGAATAAAAGTTTCATTCAAAGAGCAAAAGTAATTGATGGGTCTTCATATAATGGAGTAGAGGAAAGTCTTTCCATGTGGCTTTAGATTATACTGTGCAAAAATGTTGAAAACCTACCACTTGTGGAGTTTTAGTGTGGATGAAGCAAGATTCTCTAAAAAGGCTTTTGAATAGGCATGCCTTTCTGACTAAATATAAGTGTAGATTCATATTTTCTTTGCATATTTGCAAAAAATAAAAAAAAAAAAACAACCAAACAAACACAAAATCCCCTTGAATAGACCATGTGCAGGAGCTGATAAAAGATTCTGGCTTATAGGGTTCCATTAAACTGATACGAAAGACAATCACACCACCATAATACATGTCAGTCATTTGTCTTAGAAAATGTAATTTTCTGATTATTGTTAACATGGCATAGCTTTAACAATAGGTCTAAAAAAAGAGATTGTATAGATTACCAATATCTGTTTGTTGAAGAATAAGTGAATAATTGCAGTTTAGAAATATTTTTCTGTGAATAGTTATCACATTTTTATTATCTCTTCATCTGTTGAAGCACATTTAGGTTATTTCCATTTCCCAACTATTGCAAATTCAGTGGTAATGAACACTGCTTAGCAAATATCTGTGGAGCATGATCTTGAGTCCTTTGGGCTTATGTCAATGAGTGCAGCATGTAGTAGATTTCTTTTTAGCTTCTTGAGAATCCGCCACACTCATTTCAGGAGTGGCTGCAACCACTCTTTCTCTGTACCAAAGTGAAAGAGCACTTTACTTTCTTTACAGAAACTTTACAGAACTTTACAGAAGTTGTTGTCAGGAGACATGTTGATCTTAGTCATTCTAACTAAAGTGAGATGAAATCCCAAACTTGTATTAATTTGCCTTGCGCACACACACACACACACACACACACAGAGAGACAGAGAGAGAGAGAGAGAGAGAGAGAGAGAGAGGTAACCACCCATATGTATGCATGCATTTATGTATGTACATATGTATGTATGCATGTTGATATATACCTAGCTATCTATTTATGTACAATAATAAAGAAAAATAGGCTATCAACCTAAGAGTAAGGAGAACTTAGAGGGGAGGGGGTGTCATTGGGAGGGAGCTGAAGGAAGGAAGGAAGGAAGGAAGGTAATGTAATGTAATTTTAGTTTTAAAACTAACTTATGAAGAATCATCATAAATAAACAAGTAAATAAAAAAGAACAAAGTGATTATGATCTTCAACAACTTTTAAAACTGTCTCAGTGTTTTGTGGTTAAAAATACTGTTTCTTGATGGTCTGTGTCCTGAGTGGGTCTTGATTGTGTGTATCTTGACTGACTCTCTCTTGATCTGCATCCAGTCCGCCCCCTGGTCTCTCACACATATGTCTTCATCTCTCCTTAACCATGTGTAATACTAAAACAATTTTGTCTAAAGATATTATGTATATTAACCACATAATTTACAAATGAGGAAAAAACTTGGTCATTTCTTTGACTTTTTAATTCAGACCTTTTGTATTCTGAAACATTTAGTTTTCTATATCAGATTTAACATGATACTGAAATGTTTTAAAAATATGCTGTATAGCAATTAGAATTTTAGTATATACTATACTGAAGACAACATTATATTTTCTTAAGTAAGGCAATAATCTCCACTCAAACCCAAAATTATCATTTATTTAAATATCCCTTAGTTTTAGTGTAGATATAGAAATTTAAATGAAAGCAAAATGCTAGATAGCTCAGTAGAACTATCATGATCCTTACAGTTTTTTTCAGATAAGATAACTAATAAGCTGCTTGGCTATGCGTTCTACATTTACTTTCTGAAGTTTTCTATACATACACAAAGATTTGAATAAATATCCATTATTTCTTGTAGTTTAGTGATTCTAGGTAAATTGTTGTTGCATTTACAGTACAGAATAAACATGATTATACTTATCCTGTTATTATATAAGACAAACTTTTTAAAGACAGTTTAATACAATTACATTATGGATTTAGTGTGTAGCATGTGCAGCTAATGTTACTGAGTAGCATTATAGGGCTTCAAGCTTGACAACTCCTATTTCAGCTTCTCCATGTTTCAACATATATATCACTTTACACATTTAAGCAGAGTATTTCCATCGGTTGTTTCATACCCTAAATAATATTTTAAAATATGTACCCAGGAAAGGAAAAGAGAAAATCAGAAACAATAAGTTTTCATTTTCTAACTTGTAACATTATACAATATCAGCATGTGGCTTTGTTCAGGTTTTATATATGAAAACACACAAAATTTAAGTTGAATACCAGTAGTAATTGCTAGCAAACACAAAATCTGTTGCGCACAGCTGTGTTTAAAAGAATGGTATTGTTTATAATGGATGGTTTTAGATATTCAAATTGTTTTGACAGTTTAATAGGATTGCACTCCTTGAAAAAGTTTACACATTTTTGAAAATAATTATTGATGTAAAGTGAATTCCAATTTTCAAAATAGCGAATCATTTGTAGGCTTATTAAAGCAAAGCCATTAAATAAAAAAAAAACTCTTTTAAAAAACAGGTGTATAAAATTATACATAATCTCAATAAGCCATTATGGTAATATGCCTACATTATCTAAACCAACAAGAAATTTCTAAATAAAATAATGAAGCATGTCCAAAATGAAATGAGAGTCTATTTCTTCGAAATAATAAAAGGTACTTACCAAAGTTCAGGAATGTATGAGAAAAATTGAGATGCACAGTAGACACAGAAACTGAATCATGTTTCTACTATGTTTTGCCTTCAACCTGATTGGACTATTGAGAAATTTCATGCAGCTGAATCCAAATGATGTGTACTCTAAAGTGAAGATATTGGTGCTTGCAATTTTGGGATTCAATTTGGTACATATATTTTAATTCTCCACAAACATGATAGAAAAGGGGCACAGGGCATCTCTTCAGATGACTAACTGCTGCTTGATTGTCTGTGGAAAACCAACCTAAAGTAACAATCTTTGTTGGTGCTTGCTCAGATCAGGTGGACCAAAACAGCAGGAAGCGCCTCTGACAGATTCCAAGACTCAAGTGTCTTCAATGAGACTTTGAGGATTACAAACATTCAGAGACACCAAGGAGGCCGATATTACTGTAAAGCAGAGAATGGCTTGGGGTCACCAGCAATAAAGTCGATCCGAGTGGATGTGTACTGTAAGTAAACTTTGGCTGACTATTGTGCCCACTAATTTATTTCCATGCTTAACTATGGTTTTCTGAAGACATATACATATCATTTGTTCCTTTGTGACTGAACATTTTATAGGATAGTGATAGTGCTTCACAAAATGTCTTTTTCTTTTTTATTTTAATTTTTTATTAGATATTTTCTTCTTTTACATTTCAAATGCTATCCCAAAAGTCCCCTATATCCTCCCCCCCGACCTGCTCCCCTACCCCACTCACGTGCACTTCTTGGCCCTGGCTTTCCCTTGTACTGGGGCATATAAAGTTTGCTAGACCAATGGGCCTCTCTTTCCACTGATGACCGACGAGGCCATCTTCTGCTACATATGCAGCTAGAAACACGAGTTCTGGGGGGTTACTGATTAGTTCATATTGTTGTTCCACCTATAGGGTTGCAGACCTCTTCAGCTCTTAGGTACTTTCTCTCTGTCTTTTTCTATTTTGCTTCTGCACATGGATAGGTATAGAGAGAGATCAGAGGTCAACTTTGGGTATTTTTCTTCGGGTTCAGACTACAAGTGTATGCTGCCATACCTGACATTTTCTCATGGGTTCTGAGGCCCTGAGCTTGTACAGAAAACCATTCATCAACTGAGCTATTTCCTAACTTGCTCTAAAACATTTTGAGAAAAGGAATTTCACTTCAAATTTTCATAATTTATGATATAATACATATACAGTAAAGGGTTTGTAGTATCACATTAATAAGATGGTGTATATACCAGAAACAGCAGTAGCCTTTTTGTATTAGGTGTATACACACACACACACACACACATATATATATATACTTTTAAGTGTACATGTAACTATATACATGCACATCTATATCTTAATGAACGTTAGGAAGAAAAGATCTTGCCATAATGTACTCTGACTGACTGGTTGGTTCACTTTTCTTGTGTACAAAGTAAACCACTCCTTTTTAAGCACACTTTTTATGTGAGCACAGTTATTGGCATCCCTGTGTAAAGTGACCATCACTGACCCTCAATGCATAATGCCTTCTGGAGATTGCAGCTTGATATAGTTCCTTCTGTCACATTTTCCTTCCTTACAACTTATTTAGAGTCCTCTGCTCTCTTTCCTTCTTTGCCCAACAGAGAAGCGAAGCGCCTGCATTTGGTTTAGCCTTTTACTTGGTTTCATCTGGCACTCCCGTTGTTTTCACAAGAAATGGCACTTATTTTTAAGTTTCTTATATTAGAATGCCTTTTTCTCCTCTTAAAGTAACTCAGACATAATAACAATTGAGGAGTTCCGGTTTCCCAGCCTGCTTTCTTTCCCCCCCTCCCCTTTCCTGTTCTTTCAACAGTGCAGGTGTTGCATAGTTAGGGTGAGGCTAGAAATTATCAATGGTCTATTCCCGGAGCCTATGCTGGGCTCATTTATCTATGGAGACAATAAGGAAGGAAGTAGCGACAGCAGCATTCATGATTCATCTTCCACAGATAAATGCTCACTGCCCTCTTGTTTATGACACAAGCCTGTGCTCCATTCTGTCAGGATCTCCTAATCCCAATATATCCACTGACATGATAATGCCAGGCGCAACCTGTATGGTACACCTATCTTCTGTGTACTCACTCAGATCTGCCATGCCTGCATGCTTTCCACCCAAGGCCAAGCACCAAACCTCCACATACGTTCTATGAAGTTTGAATATAATTGTAAGTTAAACGAAATTTCATTTAACTGAATTTAATACTCTTTGATTTAGTTATTAAACACCATTTAAATAGTCTGCTATTTCCTAATATGGCAGGTCATAAAGTTTAACACTACACATCTCTAGTAGTTTGAAAACAATGCAAACATCTAAAATGTTCTAGAAGTGAACACATGGTTCTTTTTGATTTGCCTTACTTTATTTTGGTAATGCTTAGGAGCTTTATACAAAGTAGGTTGGTAGCAAAATGTGACAGGAAACTCCTTGAATAGGAAATTTAAATTTTTAACATTCTCTTCATTTACTATATTTTGTATAGTCAAGCACATCTTGTTCATGAAGTTTGTTTGATGAGCCTATAGGCATCAGTCCCGCTGGATGTTGTATGTATCATAGAGTGGGGGTACTGGATTTTTTTTCTAAATGAAATCCTAAAAGTTCTGAAGCACAGTAGCAACCAGTTTTGAATAAGAGTTTCTGACTACATTGCTAACATATGGATTTGGTGGCAATAAAATATTGCCTTGCAGGCTTAAAAACTCATACACAAAGAAATAAATCATATCTGAGGAATTTCAAAGGACTTTCTTCCATGAATACGCCATTCAGGACCATCTTATGTTACTACCTTGTACCTTGGTACTCAGCCTGGTCAGACCTAAGTGCTCCCAGTTCATGAAAATGCATACCAACCTCATGGAGCCATGTAACCTTCTTCATTGTGACTTTCCTTTGGGGGTTTTAGATATAAATTGAGCTTCACAAACATCTCTTCTGTGTGACATGGATGAAATGGTACTGCATATGTGCCTGCCATACTTAAGTTATATTATTTTCTGTGCCTTTCTGATAGAGAATTAATGAGATAGTCATCTAAGTTTGAGAAAATAACATTAAACTTTTGATTCTGTGAACAAATGTAACATCACATTGGGAAGAATTTCCCAAGTAATACATTCATGATAAATTTATAGTGTAAGAATTGTTTCCCTAACTATTCCTGTTCATAAGGCTATGAATAACTTTCTCCTTTATAGCATATTTAAATCGTTTTGAGTGATAAAATATATCACAGTAAAGATAACTAACCTATTTGAAAAATGTGTTCTCAAAATATAACTTTAGCTAAAAGCCAGAGTATTTGGGTTCATGCGTTTCCATTTCCTACATGAATCTTTATAATTCATAACACATTCCATCACTCTTGATAAATACATGACTAACTGATCAATGATGTGGAAACTTTCCACACTGTAACAAAGCTCGTGACATAAACAATTTAACTGAGCAATGGCACTTATATCTTTGCACGTTTCAGCTCCTGGTTGGTTGGCCTTTTGGGGGAAACTTTGGATAACATCATGGTGTCCCTGTGTATAATAGAGTAGATGGTTCCCCTTAGAGCAACAAACAAGCAAAAACCCAGAGTGTAGTGATAGTCTTCCGCAGAAATCTTTCTTATACTCAAAGACACTGAATATTTGCTGGACCTCACATCAAAGTTAATATGCCTTGACATCACTTAAGATTTAGCATGCGACTTACAGTGTACTCAGCCTCTTTGAGTTTAACCAACCTTTAAGACAGCAGCACTCTAATACCTTTAATTTCCTCTAGGTGAGAGTTTGAATGAGAATGGCCAACATAGACTCATATATTTGAATGCTGTATCCATAGTTGGTGGAACTGTTGCAGGAAAGATTATGAGGTGTAGCCTTAGAAGAGCTGTGTCACAGAGGATGGTCTTCGAGGTTTCAAAAGCATACCCAAGGCTTACTCTCTTATTTTCCATTTCTAATTTGTAAAGATAGGATGTAGCCTCTAAAATACTGCCCTAGTGCCAGGCCTTCCTGCTTGCTGACTTGCTCCTGCCAGAACAGTCATGGATATCTGTCTGAAAGTTGGAGCAACCCCTAATTCCTAACTAAATGCTTTCTTTTATAAATTGCCTTTGTCGCTGTATCTCTATGGCACCACATAGTTTTTACAACCTAAGTTATTGTATAGTTTTAATTTTAAATTATGTAGTCTTTTATCCCTTGACCCAGAGTAATATATGTGTGTATTCCTGTGTTGTGGTAATCCTTTGATGAAAGTAGCCAAAAGGTTGACAAAAACCTTATATAATAAATACCCACCATAAACGTGAACAAATGGATATATCATGATAATGTCTGTTTACAGTGTGCTTTACTACTTTGGATTAGTTCAGGTCAGTAAGGTGATTTTCTTCCCTTGTAAAACTCTGTTAAAGATGTCTAGAAAGAATCCCTCTTCTCTTCCACCATGCCATGTTTTCTGTGTTGCCCAATAAATACAGAATGAAGCCCTTTGTTAGGAACAGGATAGACATAGACAATATATCTCAGACAGAGGACATACAGACTGTCAGACACCAAATAGACATACATAACCAAAAGGCTACAGACAGGCTGAAGATATAAGTAGAGAAGTAGAGAAGTCAAATTTAGACTTGATCTTGGTCAAATTAATCCCAGAGGAAGTGCTATGTTTACATTCGTGAATGTGACATAAACACATTCTGGTCTCTCTGAGATTATTTTAAATGTGGTCACTGACACAAGAAAAAAGAAGCAGCCTGTAACAAGATAGTCATGGAACTCGTTTAGTGTGTCCTGCATATGTCAATGCAAACTGCCTCCTAAAGTTTTCAGATAACACTGGTAGCTCCATACAAATCCTTCAGTAACAAGCATCTGGGCACAGGCTTTACATTCAAATCATAACAAGTAGCTTACTTGATGCTTTCAAAATGATTTTGCACTTCTCATTGTAAGCTTAAAAAGCAACAATCATAGTACATACAAAATAGGCTATAGGAAACATACAAGATGTTAACAGAAGGCACTAACAAGCTGTATGGGAAAAAATGCAATCAAAATATGCTGCAAGGTTCAACAGTGAAGAATGCTTGCAAAGATATAATAACACCAGCACCTGATCTGACAAAGTGTGATGTAAATATGTGGGGAATAAAAGAAAACTAGTGTATGGGAGCAAAAGAATTCTTTTCCAGGGAACATAATTTATAAACCAATGTGAAAGGAGAGGAAAACTATAAAAGCAGTGGAGAACACTGCAGCAGAACCAAATGTGAATAGAATGGGTTAGTATAGGACACATCTAAGCATGTGAAATCCCCAGTCCCTTGTTTCATATACAGTTATTTAGACTTGAATCTGAATTATACATTTTTATTTTACAAAACTTTGGCATCGATATTTAACCTTGTAGATTCTTGGTACTCCTCCTGCAGTTCCAACCTAATGCATCACAAATCTCCATCAGAAAGTATTCTGTAAACTGAAGAGTGAATTTCTTCTTATACTCTTAATAATTGGTTAGAATTGTTGGTATTTGATACTTAAAATTAGAATATTGACCTTACAGATACACTATAAGTAAAATACAGACAACATCTTAGGAAGTGGTGGTACAAAATTCTGATAAAAAACAATTTTCCTAACTTTTAAAAACAAACTGTTAGAGAGTGAGTCATTTTACTATTCATTGTTTATATGATGTTTTGATGCAATTTTTAAAATAATATTTGAAATCGTATTTTTTATTACGTATTTTCCTCAATTACATTTCTAATGCTATCCCAAAAGTCCCCCATACTCTCCCCCCAATTCCCTACCCACCCATTCCCATTTTTTTGGCCCTGGCTTTCCCCTGTACTGGGGCTTACAAAGTTTGTGTGTCCAATGGGCCTCTCTTTCCAGTGATGGCCGACTAGGCCATCTTTTGATACATATGCAGCTAGAGTCAAGAGCTCCGGGGTACTGGTTAGTTCATAATGTTGTTCCACCTATAGGGTTGCAGATCTCTTTAGCTCCTTGGGTACTTTCTCTAGCTCCTCCATTGGGAGCCCTGTGATCCATCCAATAGCTGACTGTGAGCATCCACTTCTGTGTTTGCTAGGCCCCGGCCTAGTCTCACAAGAGACAGCTATATCTGGGTCCTTTCAGCAAAATCTTGCTAGTGTATGCAATGGTGTCAGCGTTTGGAAGCTGATTATGGGGTGGATCCCTGGATATGGCAGTCTCTTGTTATATTGTGCAACTCAGGATAATATCATTAGATTCTGAAGGCTAAAAAAGGAATTTCTTAATTATGCTGCATTTTCAGTGACTTTCATCAGCTTAAAGAGAAAAAAGGTATATGGATTTATTTAAACTGTTTATAGCAGCTAAGTAAAAAGTATAAAAATAAATCAATCCTCATAACATTAAATAGTGTGCCACTGTCACAGAAAATTGATTTTGAGGAGTAAAAGATTAGCATGGCTTTTTAGCATGACAGAAGTAGTTTAAGAGCAGTTGCTTGCAGACATTTCTGCAAGGTTCAGAACACTTTGAGTTCTGAAATCTCTTTTTACTGGTGTTTATGTAGCACACAGCCTTGCACAATAGAGACATTGCTTTTACTAAAAGGAAAGGGCAGTTCTGTTTCCTAAGTAGGATCATCAAGGTAACGTCTACTTGAAGGGGAAGAAGAGAGCAATTTCATTCTGGGTTCTAATAAAATAAGCAATTTTCAAAGCTCAGTGTTTCTTGACTGAGTTATAAAAGTTATGTTTTTAAGGAACACACACTTGGGTTGCCCCATCTGCCCTCATAGACGTTGATGGAATGATAGCCTTTGAAAGCATGGAGCTGCGATTTCCATCTGAGAACTTATTAACCATGTCTCTCCTCGGTGCCCCAGAAGACCCTTGTCTACAGGCATCCACGAAAGTATGATAAGCTGCATGTTAGCCAACCAATAGATAAAATATCAGTCTTCACACTTCCTGACCTAACAAAGGTTTAAGGGAGTAAAAGAGGTCAACCATATTATTTCATGACTGAAATTTTTGATTAGAGGCATAAGATGGAGAATTACAGAGCAGTGTTTAGAGGAATGCTGATTATCATGTTGAGCTGTAGAAGGAATAAGAGATTAATTTGAAAGACTGGATGTTAAATTTTGTTGATCTGTGCCTGAGAATGCCTTAGACCTAATGAATGATGATCTGCTGAATACTGGAGAATAAGAAATGACAGCTTCCTGACTGCAGAATTACTGATACCTAACATTCTCTCTACTCTCATGTTGCTTTATTTGTTATAAAAGTAATTGTCACTCATTATAGCCCCACATTCTATATGGAGAAAGACAGTCCACATAGAACATGAGGTTCTGCACTTCCATATTCTCATCCCCAAATACATTTGCCACTTGAAGAATCTTAAGGCCATTTAAGCAGTTTTCTAAGAATGTGAACACCTAATTCTTTTACTTATTTTCAGCCATGCATGTGTGCTCACAGGGTAATAGAGGTCATACAACTTGAAAGGTTGGGGTTTGATTAACACTTATTCTTACTTCAAAAAGAAATTGAATTTGCAAGCATTAGCTTAATAAGTTTTCATGGGCAGACACTGTTCACAAGAGACAAATCTTTCCCCAGTATTCATTAAACATTTGCAGGCATTCTTATTTCAAAAAAATATCTCCTTCACCCTAATTCCACTTAGGTAGATTGTTGTATTTCATTACATTTAGAACAGGCTTTTTTTTAAGTCCATGTCCATAAGATGTATTATTTATTACATCTACACTCAAGAAATTAGTGGGAAAAGAGTTGCAGGCATGCCATCAATTTATTCATGTGGTATAATTATAAACTGTACAAACAAAATTTACCTGTGTTAGAGTTATAATTTGTACAATTAAAATGTTGACAATGAATTGCTGTTAGGTTTAATTTCATGGTGTCTTCAGCAGGACTTTTGGACAGAAAACCTTAGAAAAGAGCTAGAATCACTGGTGGGAATTCTGAAAGCATAGCAGAGTGAGGAGGAACATGATTCCCAGATCAATCCCATCAAGCATACTATGCACCCTTTCCAAACAATAACCCTAGTTACAAAGTCTGAAGAATGTTTGATATGGTAATTACAGTGTCTATTATGGGTAGATCTTGTGCTAATCACCCATTTAATAATAATCAAGACAGAATTTTGCAATTATAGGTATGCTGAATGGAAACAACAACAACAAAAACCGTTTTCTTGTAAATTTTATTTCCCGGGAATATTTGCACTAAAATGATTTCTATATAGCATTATAAATCTCAATAAAAGACCTTAGAAGTAGACAAACAGGCAAACATGTAATAATTTTATGTTTTTTATTAGGAATTTATTTCATTTACATTTCCAATGCTATCACAAAAGTCCCCTACATGCTCCCCCACCCACCCACTTCCAATTCTTGGCCCTGGCGTTCCCCTGTACTGAGGCATAAAACGTTTGCACAACCAATGGGCCTCTCTTTCCACTGATGGCCAACTAGGCCATCTTCTGATACATATACAGCTAGAGACACGAGCTCTGGGGGGTACTAGTTAGTTCATATTGTTGTTCCACCTATAGGGTTGCAGATCCCTTAAGCTCCTTGGGTACTTTCTCTAGTTCCTACATTGGGGACCCTGTGATCCATCCAATAGCTGACTGTGAGCATCCACTCCTGTGTTTGCTAGGCCCGGCATAGTTTCACAAAAAAACAGCTATATCTGGGTTCTTTCAGCGATATCTTGCTAGTGTATGCAATGGTGTCAGCATTTGTAAGCTGATTATGGGATGGATCCCCAGATATGGCAGTCTCTATATGGTCCATCCTTTCATCTCAGCTCCAAACCATCTCTGTAACTCCTTCCATGGGTGTTTTGTTCCCAATTCTAAGAAGGGGAAAAGTGTCCACACTTTGGTCCTCATTCTTGAGTTTCATGTGTTTTGCAAATTGTATCTTATACCTTGGGTATTAAAAGATTCTGGTATAATATCCACTTATCATTGAGTACATATTGTGTGAGTTCTTTTGTGATTGGGTTACCTCACACACGATGATGGCCTCCAGGTCCATACATTTGCCTAAGAATTTCATAAATGCATTCTTTTTAATAGCTGAGTAGTACTCCATTGTGTAAATGTACCACATTTTCTGTATCCATTCCTCTGTTTAGGGGCATCTGGGTTCTTTCCAGCTTCTGGCTATTATAAATAAGGCTGCAATGAACATAGTGGAGCATGTGTTCTTCTTACCAGTTGGAACATCTTCTGGATATATGCCCAGGAGAGCTATTGCAGGATCCTCCAGTAGTACTATGTCCAATTTTCTGAGGAACTGCCAGACTGATTTCCAGAGTAGTTGTACAAGCTTGAAATCCCACCAACAATGGAGGAGTGTTCCTCTTTCTCCACATCCTCGCCAGCATCTGCTGTCACCTGAATTTTTGATCTTAGCCATTCTGACTGGTGTGAGGTAAAATCTCAGGGTTGTTTTGATTTGCATTTCCCTGATGATTAGGGATGCTGAACATTTTTTTCAGGTGTTTCTCAGCCATTCGGTATTCCTCATGTGCGAATTCTTTGTTTAGTTCTGAGCCCAATTTATAAATGGGGTTATTTGATTTTCTGGAGTCCACCTTCTTCAGTTCTTTATATATATTGGATATTAGTCCCCTATCTGATTTAGGGTAGGTAAAGATCCTTTCCCAATCTGTTGGTGGCCTTTTTGTCTTATTGGCAGTGTCTTTTGCCTTACAGAAGCATTGCAGTTTTGTGAGGTCCCATTTGTCGATTCTTGATCTTACAGCAAAAGCCATTGCTGTTCTATTCAGCAATTTCCCCCCTGTGAACATATCTTCAAGGCTTTTCCCTACTTTCTCCTCTATAAGTTTCAGTGTCTCTGGTTTTATGTGGAGTTCCTTAATCCACTTAGATTTGACCTTAGTACAAGGAGATAGAAATGGATCAATTCGCATTCTTCTACATGGTAACCACCAGTTGTGCCAGCACCATTTGTTGAAAATGCTGTCTTTTTTCCACTGGATGGTTTTAGCACCCTTGTCAAAGATCAAGTGACCATATGTGTGTGGGTTCATTTCTGGGTCTTGAATTCTATTCCATTGGTCTATTTGTCTGCCACTATACCAGTACCAATCAGTTTTTATCACAATTGCTCTGTAGTAGGGGATATAGGACTGTTTAGATCATTAACCTGATCCTGATTTAACTTTGGTACCTGGTATCTGTCTAGAAACTTGTCCATTTCATCCAGGTTCTCCATTTTTCTTGAGAGTAGCCTTTTGTAGAAGGATCTTATGGTGTTTTGGATTTCTTCATAATCTGTTGTTATGTCTCCCTTTTCATTTCTGATTTTGTTGATTAGGATGCTGTCCCTGTGCCCTCTAGTGAGTCTGGCTAAGGGTTTATCTATCTTGTTGATTTTCTCAAAGAACCAGCTCCTCCTTTGGTTGATTCTTTGAATAGTTCTTGTTTCCACTTGGTTGATTTCGCCCCTGAATTTGATTATTTACTGCCATCTACTCCTCTTGGGTGAATTTGCTTCTTTTTGTTCTAGAGCTTTTAGATGTGTTGTCAAGCTGTTAGTGTGTGCTCTCTCTAG
The DNA here is from genome assembly GCF_978045245.1 of Mus caroli. Taxonomy (NCBI): domain Eukaryota; kingdom Metazoa; phylum Chordata; class Mammalia; order Rodentia; family Muridae; genus Mus; species Mus caroli. The sequence continues at coordinate 65,230,793 of NW_028227269.1, read as the reverse complement.
TTTCTTTTTGGAGGCATTCAGAGCTATGAGTTTTCCTCTAAGAAATGTTTTCATTGTGTCCCATAAGTTTGGGTATGTTGTGGCTTCATTTTCATTAAACTCTAAAAAGCTTTTAATTTCTTTCTTTTTTCCTTCCTTGACCAAGGTATCATTGAGAAGAGTGTTGTTTAGTTTCCCCGTGAATGTTGGCTTTCTATTATTTATGTTGTTGTTGAAAATCATCCTTAGTCCATGGTGATCTGATAGGATGCATGGGATAATTTCAATATTTTTGTATCTGTTGAGGCCTGTTTTCTGACCAATTATATGGTCAATTTTGGAGAAGGTACCATGAGGTGCTGAGAAGAAGGTATATCCTTTTGTTTTAGGATAAAATGTTCTGTAGATGTCTGTTAGATGCATTTGCTTCATAACTTCTGTTAGTTTCACTGTGCCCCTATTTAGCTTCTGTTTCCAGGATCTGTTCATTGATGAAAGTGTTGTGTTGAAGTCTCCCACTATGATTGTGTGAGGTACAATGTGTGCTTTGAGCTTTACTAAAGTTTCTTTAATGAATGTGACTGCCCTTGTATTTCAAGCACAGATATTCAGAATTGAGAGTTCTGGTTGGAAGATTTTACCTTTGATGCGTATGAAGAGCCCCTCCTTGTCTTTTTTGATGACTTTGGGTTGGAAGTCGATTTTATTCGATATTAGAATGGCTACTCCACCTTGTTTCTTCAGACCATTTGCTTGGAAAATTGTTTTCCAGCCTTTCATTCTGAGGTAGTGTCTGTCTTTTTCTCTGAGTTGGGTTTTCCTGTAAGCAGCAAAATATTGTTTCCTGTTTGTGTAGCCAGTCTGCTAGTCTATGTCTTTTTATTGGGGAGTTGAGTCCATTGATATTAAGAGATATTAAGTAAAAGTCATTGTTGCTTCCTATTATTTTTGTTTTTAAAGTTGGCATTCTATTCTTGTGGCTTTTTCTTTTAGGTTTGTTGAAGGATTACTTTCTTGCTTTTTCTAGGATGTTTTTTCCGTCCTTGTATTTTTTTTTTCTCTTATTATCCTTTGAAGGGCTGGATTTGTGGAAAGATAACGTGTGAATTTGGTTTTGTCATGGAATACTTTGGTTTCTCTGTCTATGCTAATGCAAGTTTGGCTGGGTATAGTAGCCTGGGCTGGCATTTGTGTTCTCTTAGTATCTATGTAACATCTGTCCAGGATCTTCTGGCTTTCATAGTCTCTGGTGAAAAATCTGGTATAATTCTGATAGGCCTGCCTTTATATGTTACTTGACCTTTTTCCCTTACTGCTTTTAATGTTCTATCTTTATTTGCTGCATTTGTTGTTCTGATTATTATGTGTTGAGAGGAATTTCTTTTCTGGTCCAGTCTATTTGGAGTTCTGTAGGCTTCTTGTATGTTCATGGGCATCTCTTTCTTTTGGTGTGGGAAGTTTTCTTCTATAATTTTGTTGAAGACATTTGCTGGCCCTTTAAGTTGAAAATCTTCATTCTCATCTACCCATATTATCCATAGGTTTGGTCTTCTCATTGTGTCCTGGATTTCCTGGGTGTTTTGAGTTAGGATCTTTTTGCATTTTCCATTTTCTTTGATTGTTGTGCCGATGTTCTCTATGGAATCTTCTGCACCTGTGATTCTCTCTTCCATCTCTTGTATTCTGTTGCTTATGCTTGCATCAATGGTTCCAGATTTATTTCCTAGGGTTTCTATCTCCAGCATTGCCTCACTTTGGATTTTCTTTATTGTGTCTACTTCCCTTTTTAGGTCTAGTATGTTTTTGTTCATTTCCATCACCTGTTTGGTTGTGTTTTCCTGTTTTTCTTTAAGGACTTGTAACTCTTTAGCAGTGTTCTCCTGTATTTCTTTAAGTGAGTTATTAATGTCCTTCTTGATGTCTTCTACCATCATCATGAGATATGCCTTTAAATCTGGGTCTAGCTTTTTGGGTGTGTTGGAGTGCCCAGGACTGGCTGAGGTGGGAGTGCTGGGTTCTGATGATGGTGAGTGGTCTTGGTTTCTGTTAGTAAGATTCTTAAGTCTGCCTTTCGCCATCTGGTAATCTCTGGAGTCAGTTGTTATATTTGTCATTGGTTAGAGCTTGTTCCTTTCGTGATTCTGTTATTCTCTACCAGCAGAGCTGGGAGACTAGTTCTCTCCTCAGTTTTAGTGGTCAGAGCACTTTCTGCAGGGATGCTCTCCTCTTTCAGGGAAGGTGCACAGATATATGTTTTTCGGACTTGTCTCCTGCCAGAAGATGAAGGCCCGAAACAGTGCCTGTCCCAGAAGCTGTTAGCTTCTGTAGTCTGCACTCTCACCTGTGCAGACTAGTTTCAGCGGGATCTGGGAACCAAGATGTCTCCCGCAGATGTTCAGGCAACTCCCTCTTGGGCTAGGCAGACACCTCTGTTCTGGCAGGGAAGGTGCCCCGATGTCTGGAGCCCAAAACAGGGACTGTCTCAGAAGCTCTCTGGCTCATGCCTGTCCCAGAAGCTGTTAGCTTCTGTAGTCCACACTCTCACCTGAGTAACTAGTCTTGGTAGAATCAGGGAACCAAGATGTCTCCCACAGATGCTCCAGCAGCTCCCTCCCCAAGCAATTATTTTAAAATGGGTTTATTAAGTGTCATAGCCTACTCTTGCTGAGCTTAATTTGCAATGATAGAATCCCAGAGTATCATTAGCCATCAAACTGCTCTGAGCTGTGAGTTCATAGTTTCACAAGCAACGTGAATAAGGAAGGGAATATTGATTTCTTAGCAGAAAGTGAGAACTCCTAGTAGTGGGAGGGACTCCAAGGAAGAACTAACCCCACATTACAAGTCATTTTTGTGGATCTTACAGAGAGCAGAAAATGGAGAGTCAGGTCATTTTCATTCAAGATGGATATTGAATGTCAGTGACTGAACTAGTATGGAGTCTACACCTTGTACACATCCCCATGTGCTAAACTTGAGATTTACCCACCTTTGTAGGAGGGATTGTGTGTTCCATGTGACCAGTTCATGATCCAGCATGGACTTGCCCTTGTTCTGTGAGGGGAGCTACCTCTCCTATCCCATTGTCAAACATTTCTCTTGCTTTTTATAAAGAAGGCATGGAGGTAAAGTTACTTTCAGATAAGATGAGGCTTCTCTTAATGAAGCTGATTGCATTCAATTCATTATAAGTCAAAAGTAGGCCCTGGAGAAGTGTTAACAGAACAGCAACCTGACTGTTTTCAGAATCCCATGGATACATAGTAAGAATTGCAGCCAGCATTTCTCTCTGGAGCTCTGCACCTGACCTCTCTGCCTTCAGGTTCTCTGCTGACTCAACCTCATTCTGAAAACTCCCAGATATTGTAAGATCTACTTCGACCTGAGGCACTGGAAGCGACATCCAATTAGAATCTCTCTATTGCCAATGTTATTGAAGACTTGCTGTATTTAAATAAATCCTCTACTAGGCACTTTGCTGAGAAAGAAAACCAAATTGCAAGGTCTTTCCCCTAAAGAACATTTATAATGAGCTAAAAATTTGATAAATACACACATAAAGTACTTAGGTTAGTGAGTGTAAAAAAGTAGTTTGCATATTGAAAGTACTAACCCAGAAATTATATAAAAGATGACATTAATTCCTATAAGTATTTTAAAGAACATAAGGAAGTGAACAATTTTATTATGTGTTTATTTTCTATGTTATTATGTGGATAAGATCTAATGAATACTGAACAACTGTATTAAGTGAAAGAGTGTAAAATTTTCCACAAAAAATTGGAGGCTATCATCACTTATGCCTATTGATTTTTGTTGTTGTTCTTCTTCTTGTTCCTTGTCCATCTTTTCCAAAAGGTGTTTCAAGTCCTTATTTAATTTTTAAAAATAGATGTTACTAGTAATTTTAAGCAGTTAAATCTGATCAGATAAAACTGATCAACAGGCTCTTAAAATCACAGATCACAGGCTGTGTGGGATTCTTTAGCTGAAGGTTAAATGGCTCACAGATGCTCCCGCTGTGTGGGGCAGAGATTCCAGATTGGCATCCAGTGTTCTGGTCTCCTATCAGTTCCTGAATGCTCTGAATGTAGCTCTGCCCCTAAGGCCAAGTCTGCTACTCTCAACTCTGAGTTGCATGCACACGTTACTATAGAAATAAAACATAGAAAGAATATTACATGTAAACAAACTTGCAATTGCAAATTAATATACAATTTTCGAGTATATGTCCTTAATGTGATTCCTTTTACATATTTAAAGATCCAGCAACTTCTTAGCTACACCAAAGGTAAAGTAAAAGCAAAATTTAGGATGCATGTTTATTTATTTAATACTGGAAGCTGTCCTGCAGCAACTTCTTTGATCCAAAGGGTATTATGCTATCTACTTTAAAATCATTAGGTTCCCTTTGCTTCTACAGTCTTCTACCACTGTTACAAGGGAAATTATGGTTCCCCTTTGAGTTTGGAGTAACCCAAATAAAAGTTCTTACAAATAGTAAGAACTGTAGTTCCTTACCCTTCAAAGGAATGTGCTTGACACCATAGTTTTTAATTCAATTAATTTAATGTTGTAGGTAGTCTGGCCATTATGCATGAGCTTACTGTGTCTTCCCATCCTGATCCTGCTGTGTAAATTAGCCTTCTTGATCTTTGAATGAACATTTGAAAATCTGACCTCCTCCCTCTGTAGATCTATGGCTTCTCTTTCATGACATTTCAATTCAAAGAAATAGCTATAGTTTTCAAAGTTAAAAAATCAGTGATTTGCCCCATACCCTGTGTAACAATGTCAATCTTAGTTTTGCATGTCAGGAAAGAGTCTTTATATAAATAAATCAGCAAAATAGTTGAATTATTTCCAGAGTAGAGATGGTTAAGTAAAATTGTGTCAATGAGATAATCTAATCAAAGGATATGTGTATTACTAGCTTTATGGTTTCAAGCAAATTGCAAAACTCCTTAATAAAGGATAGTAATGATGTCTAATCTATGCCTTTGTATTATCTAATCAACACAATTACTTTAATGAGCATTATGGATGTGTTTGCCTCAAAAAAATGGTATCATTTCCTTCTCTAATTTTTGTAAATACCAAAATGTTCATAGTGGTATGGATCTGTGGTTAGGGCTCTGTCATAATAAAAGTTATCTTAAAGAAAACGTGAAAAACAGATGCAAAACACTGGGTGAAGAATTCTGTTGCTTTCATTTTCTTATGTTTAACTGCAAAGTACTTTACTTCTCTACCTTGTGTATACTGTTTACACTATAGCAATCTTGTCAATAGAATTAAAACATTTTGGTGATGGTTTCAGTAGGAAAGTCCCTCTTGGCCTCATATATTTGAATGCTTGGTTATGAGGTGGTGGCACTACTTGACAAGGATTAGGAGATATGGCTGTTTTGGAGTAGGTGTGGTCTTTTTGGAGGAAGTGTGTCACTGAGGGATGGCTTTGAGGTTTCACATGATCAAATCATGGACAGTGTCTTCTGCCTTTAGATCTGCATGCAGAACTCTCACCTAACACATCTGCCTGCATGCCGTCATGCATCCCACCATGATGACAATGGACTAACCCACTGAAACTGTCCCAACTAAATGATCTCTTTCATAAGAGTTGCCATGATCATGGTCTTACCTCACAGTAAATGAACATTAACTAAGACAATGGCTCCTAGTGTTTAATATATGCCAAAACTACATAAAATATATCACATAAAATTATTTTTTTATCTAGCTCGTGCACTGCTATGTAGATGGTAAAATTGAGAAGCAAAGATGAATCTTATGGGACAGAACCAATATTCAATGAAATTGTAAATGTTGCAGGAATAGAAAAAAGAATTTGAGACCCACAGAGAAAAGTAGCTCTTACTGCCTAAGTTGATCAGGAAAAATGGGTAATGTGTGCCAGCAGACACTGTAGCATTCAATTATATCATTGGGCTTTGCTGCATATACAGCAACTGAAAAGGTATTTGCTGAGAAGGTAGGCAGGGACTATGTGACGGATCTGAAGAAGGTCCTTTTGAGTTGGACCTTACCCTGTGTTACAGAAAACATATTTATCTAGAGGAGGAGGAGTTTGTCAAACAGAATTAAAGGTTCAGTCAACTTACTGAAGAGAAATACAAAGAAAGAAGGTATGAAGAATACAATGAAAGGAACTGGATTAAATTCTGGGATCTTAAGGCCCAGATGGGATCTTTAGAAAGTTGCAAGTGTAGAAAGAGCTGAGTCCTGTCTGGAGGCATGAGTAAGCTAACAAAGAGCTGGTTCAAACCAATTAGGCATTGATGAATTGGAACCCCACAACTTGGTAGTGAGAATCGTGTCTACAAACCAGGAATAAAAATGTACCAATTGGAGTTGAGAGAATGAACAAGTATTAGATGATGTAGTAGACAAAGGAGAAAATGAATGAGACGGTATTAAAGGCCAGTTTGTATTAAATTATGACATTTCAGTAAATGCCATCCAGCATGTAAAAAATACAAATATATTATTGTGATCAGTTATTTTAGTCAACTCAACTGTAGTCATCAATAATATTGCTAATTACAGTAGACTCCCTTTGCAGTTAATTTTTGCTTTCTTTCTTTTTTTTTAAAGGAGGTAAAATCATTTTATTGGATATTTTATTTAAATACATTTCAAATATTGTCCCCTTTCCTGGTTTTCCCTCGCCCCTGTCAATCCCCTGTTTCATTCCCCCTCTTTCTGTGCTTATGAGGGTGTTCCCCTACCTACCCACCTCCCCAACCTGGCATTCCCCTAAACTGGGGCATTGAGCCTTCACAGGACCAAGGGCCTGTCCTCCCATTGATGCATGATGAGGAGACTCAAAGTCTTTCTATGTAGCCAGAGTGGCCTTGAACTCTTTACCAAGCAGTATTACAGGAACCAGTCTTCATAACCAGCTTATTGGGTATTTGTTGTTGTTTTTGTTTTTGTTTATTTTTGTTGCAGTAGACAAAAGTACCTTACAAATTCCAAACATACGAATAGTTGGTGACATTTTTAAGCGTAGGTACCATTTATCATTTATATTTTTTTACCTTTCCCATCCCAACACACAGAGTTCCCAGCATTTATAAGAATACACACATATACACACATATATTCATAAATCTAGGTGAATGTGTACATCATAAGAGATATCTATGCACAAAGAGGTCTGATTGATTTACCTTTCATTTTTATCATCTCCTCATTGCTCACTCTTCTCTTGTTGCTGATTTGTCCTTTGATATGAAAAATATATTTGCATTTTAGCCTACTAAAATATCTATTATGATTATACTTTTCCTTTCCTTCAAGAGGTGTTTTTGTTGTGGGTAATCCAGTACGTCAGTGAACTGAGAATGTATGCATAAGTTATGTCTTTCTGAAGCTTCAGAGGATCACATTCCTGTTTGTCTTCCTGGAAGTCAATCCAGATTATTATGGATGTTGAAAAGAAGTGTGAAGAAAGTCACTGTCCATATTGACCTTCAGTTACCTGGGCTGGTTGTGATTGTCCTGCCTCGTTTATGTGGCATCTGTGAGCCCCCAAGCAGAACACAAGAAGGTGAACTACTGATATGTTGGCTTTCAAGCTTGTTCAGAGAAGTCATTGTGAAATAAGGGACTTGGAAGTAAATTCCAGTCTGGCCCTGACTTTCTCATGCCACTAAGCAAAGCCCTTGAAATTGTGTGGTGTGATAGTCTCATGTTTGGAAAGCAAAAATGTCACAATTGTGACACTATTCCTGGGAAGATGAACAAATGTCTTCTTAAATCAGATAGGAAGCTTACAGCAGATTAAAGTAGGGCTACAACTAAAATCCTACTTGTGAATTAGTTCACTGGGGTTACTAACAGTAATGAGTGAGGGGTCATGTGGAAGAACAGAAATTGCTAAAAGACAACAGCACCAAGTGCCCACCTCAGCGTGGTGGCGATTCACATTCACGAAAGCTGGAAACCTGGAGCGTAGTGCAAGGCCTACAGGCATCTGTAAAGGTGAGGACACGTGTGTTTCTTTTTCTGGTTCATACTGTCTAAGCCTCTTCAGGTTCATTTGTTCTGAGGATCTTCCAGGTAGTTTCACTGGTCTTTGTTTCTTCTAAGCCCTTTGGCAGTGTCTGCTTCCTTCAGCTGTAGAAAGCATTCAGTCTGAGCTTCCTTTAAACGGTCCACTGGTCTGGGAGTGGCCACCAGAGTCTTTAATGCTTGTGTACTCTGAGTTGGAGAACTTAGTGAACATGGATAAATTTAGGGACTTATAGAAGCTATATTGAGCTCTTTCCTCCTTGTCTTAATGAGCTTCTCTACAGGATGTAGTGTTTCACGTCCCCTCAGAACACTGTTTTTATGCCACTTTTTAAATATCTTATGTCAAAACGTTCTGTTGTTTCTCTTCCCTTTTATATTCAATGTCTTAAGAAAGTTTTATCCAAAGTGGAAGGAAGGATTTTAGCAGAAGAAACTGCTACACACCAAAAATAAAGTAGAAAGTGAAATTTTTGAGGCTTCCAAAAGGGTTTAACTGCGGGGGGTGGGGGGCACAATACCTAACAAGCAAGCCTGGTGTCATGAGTTTGAGTCCACAGTTCCCAAGTAAAGCTGGAAGGAGAGATTCAACTTCAGGAACTTGTCTTCTGACCTCCACTGGAATACCATGGTACACACACACACACACACACACACACACACACACACACACACACACAAACACACACACACACTGAATTTTAAAAAAAAGGCTTTTTTAGGAAAGTAAATTTAAATATTTTGCTTTCTTTCAGGAATAGCTAATTTAACTTTACCATGGTAACATTGTAAGGAGCAATGTTGCATAACTATCTTCTTAGGACACAGAGTCAAAATTATGAGTGAAATTAAGAGGCAAAAACTACATAGATACATGAAAGGGGGAAAGGATTCTTTTTCACTCTGTGGCTTCCATTCTGTGGGAGTTAGAAAGACTGACATTTTTATAAGCAAGAGCATAGTGAAATCACCAAACTGGACCACTCTATAGGTAGAAAGAAAAATTTATGTGGGGATCAAACTGCTAAGGCTATTTGATGGGGGGCAGAAAGTACAGAAAACTGGCAGAAAAGCAAGTGGATTTTATGAATAGCAGGATGGGGGAGTCTTTGATCAGAAACAGTGAAGGGACACGGAGCATTTTCCTCTGACCCCAGATTAGGCACAGACCACAGCATTGATACACTAAGACCACAGTGTTAAAAATAGTCCCCTTTCATGTATCTATGTAGTTTTTGCCTCTTAATTTCACTCATAATTTTGACTATATATCCTAAGAAGACAATTATGCATCATTGCTCCTTACAATGTTATTATGGGAAAGTTAAATACAAATACAAACAAATACAAACCAATCTTTTTTTAAAGCAAGGAAAGCAGATGATGTGGCTAAATCTGAATCAGGCAGGCGCCACTCTGAATACAAAATTGGTCATTTCACCCTTGCCAGTCACTTCAAAGTTTTATTCTTCATCCAAATATCTAAGGAGTTCTTTGTGAATACAAAAAATACAACCTTCATACCAAAAGGAATAAAAGATGATTTATTCAGGAAGGACGTATGAGTGACAATAGATCAGAAACACAGGTTTAGGTTGCCTCTGATTCCACATTTCAAGATTATAAGAGTTCATTGAAGTTTTGTAGTATCAAAGCAGAGAAAATTATAAATTAAGGCATATGTGTGTGTGTGTGTGGTGTATGTATGTGTATATGTGTATATGTATGTGTATATGTATATGTATATATCAGTGGATACCTTAAGTAGTAAGAGTAGTAAGATTAATGCAAAGAAAAAAATCTCTGCTTTAGTCCTGAGTTGCTATATTATGACACTCATAGCCTTTTGGTTTATGGAAACTAATGGTCTGTGATATTAATACAGTCTGTGTTAGCTAGTCATCTAAAAAGAGGGAACCTCAACTGAGAAAATGCCTCCATAAGATTCTGCTGTGTTCAGGACTGTAGGGCATTTTCTTAATTAATGATTGATAGGAGAGGGGTCCAGTTCATAATGGGTTGTGCCATGACTAGGCTGGGTTCTATAACAACAACAACAACAACAACAACAGCAACAACAACAATAACAACAACAACAACATCCTGAGCAATCCATCAGGAGCAAACTAGTAAGCAGGACCCGTCCATGGCCACTGCATCAGCTCCTGCCTTCCGGTTCTTGCTTGAGTTCCTGTCCTGACTTCCTTTGGTGATGAACAGAAATGTGGAAGTATAACCCAGATAAACCCTTTCCTCCCCAACTTGCTCTTTGGTCAGGTTGTTTCCTTGCAGCAATAAAATCCCTAAGACACACTCTACTTGTGTTCACTCTAGATATTAGTCACAAGAACATTAGATCAGACACAGAGTTGGACAAAGAGTGGATTGAAGGGGGCTACAGGAAGCAGATGGTACACTGTAGTTAGTCCTAGACCTGTAACATGCCAACAGCTCCATAGTCATTAAAATTCTAATCAATTAATCACCTTTATACAAGATTTCCTGGAAGGTGCCTTTTGAACAACTTTCTTTTCAGGAACATTTTCTCACAATCTTAGAAATGCAAATAGATTCATCAGCAAGAGCATGGCTGGTCATAATACCTGGTAAAGAAAGAAAAAGTAATTCTTAGTGTTTTGGAGTATTTAATGCACAGTACATTAATAATTAACATATTTTATGTTGAAAATAATATCAACTAATGAGAAACCTTTTTTTCTGAGTTAACCCTCCAGTCGCTGAGATTTTGTTTGTTTTCATGAAGTGAGACTGGATCAATGTAACAGAATCAATTAAAACCAGCAATAGTTCCTTGTGTGCTTTTCCCTCTTCTGCTCTGTTAGATACAACTTTTCCCTGATTGTATTCTAAGAGTGTCATAAGATTAAAGAAAATAAATTATATCACTTCCATTTCTGAAACTTCTATGTTTACTTACAACCCTGCAAAATACTCTGTGAAAATAATTCTCTGGAATTACTTATTACTGCAATGGAAATTACCTCATACAAGATTAGTCAGGGATAAAAATGATAAACTATGCCCATGCATATTACAAAAATAAAGAGGCCGGGTCTATGAGAAGCCTCAGAGGGGAGGTAGGAAACAAGCACAGGATTCCTCTAAGACTCTTCATCCAGTACCTGAGGGCTCCACCAATCTGATCTAATTACCTCTCATAGGCAATGTTTCCAAATGTCTCATTGACAGGTTTCTGTATGAATTTTGTTGAAATACATCTCATCTGTATCAGCTATTACCATCGTGTATCATTAAAATCATCATTAGAGGTATTATAATTATGTTCGGGGTTAAAAAGAAAGAGACCACCACTCCAAATGAAGTGTCTTGGGGGGAAAGCAAACTTAACTTTTGATCAAGAGTGTGTGTTTTCGAGAGAAAACACACAGAGACAGAAAGTAGCTTTTGATTTGATTCTAATTCAGGTGGTAGCTGTGTCTTTTCCCCACTCGTTAGTGGGGGAGAATACTCTGGCAGAGACTTGTTGTGCCAGGTCGGGGGATACCCATGTGGGTCCCTATCCTTTCAGAGAAGAAGGGGAGGGTGGAGAGGGGCCTCTGAGATAGGGGACTGGAGGGCACTAGTGTTTGGGATGTAAGTAAATAAATATTTTAAAAAATTTTTAAAATGCACATTTACATTTCTTAAGAGTTATTTTTTACTTTCCAAAAGGGTAGCCATGAGATTTGATGCTATGTACAGCTAAGCTAAAATAATAAATTACATTTTATTCAAACAAACAGAAAATATCAATTGTGAGTTAGAGAGTTCAGCTAGGAAGATGAGGACATAAACATATCTGCAATTTTCTGGTCATTTAAAACTAATATAAAAGAGAAAATGTAACTTTCTTCTAGGGTACTAAATTTCAATTTGCATGAACCTATGTAAAATTCTAAAATCATTAAACATATGTGATTAACATACAGTGTTAGGCTTTGATTGAACTGAAACACTTTAATTTGCATAGGAATTAACAGAAATGTTATGATTAAATTTCTTATATACATAGTTGTCAATTAAAAATAAAAAACAGAATATAAAATTTACTTACTTTCAGAAAATATAATTATATATAATTTAACAAGTAATTAAGAATTACATTTGAGCAGTTAAAACAATATAAAAATGCAAAGTTGGTAAAGTTACTAGTTATATGTCATCATGTGTTATTACATGGTTTTTAAAACAATCCCAGTAATTTCTTTATTCTGAAATTCAGGTCCTTGTGTCAATTTCTTTCTTGTAATGGTGACCTATTGACACTTCTCACAAACTTCATAGATTGATCATGGCCTACAGGATTCCTCCTCAAAGATTATGTTACAAAGATATTGTGATTTTCTTTTTTGGGTCTACTTTTACTCTGCTGCTAGCTTGATGTAAGGGGAGTGAATAGCCGTGTTGTAAGCTGCCACATGAGAAATATCTTCCATATCTTGAAAGCAGTCAACAGTCATTAGCTTGGGATATATTCTCCCTAAGTCAGAATTAGAAACAAATGCTAATCTGGATAGCAGCAATTAGAGCCTTAGGTTAGAATGTGAGCACAATCCTAGCCAAGACACTAAACTGTGAGACAATAAATGTTTCTTACTTAAAACAAATACCCTATCCTTTGGAAAATAACAAACAAACTAATCTATTAAAATATATATATGTTTATATGTATTTGTTTATATATTACAAATATATATATATATATATATATATATATATATATATATATATATATATATATATGTGCAAAACAGAACAAAAAGATCAGAAACAATTATTCTTGATAGACTTCAAAAGATGATTGGCCCAGGTTAATTTTTTAAAGTGTAAGAACAAAGATACTTTAAATAGTCATTTGTTTTATCCAAAGGCTGCATACACTCAAGTATTATATCAATCTTGGCCATACAAGCTAAGAACAATTTATCTGCAAAAAGTCTTCTACCTAACTCGAATGTGCCCACATACTGTAGGTACTAGAAACAAAGATTTATTTTTAGCTGGGTTGGGGCATGAGGTGGCAGGGACAGTGTATCACAGTGTAGCTCTGGCTGACCCTGGAAGTTTTGGATACCATGATGGCTTTGAACTCATAGAATACCTCCTGTCCCTCCCTCCTGAGTGTTTTGATTAAAGACATGTGCTGCCATATCCAGCTAAACAAAAACATTTGGTGACACAAGTTTGTTGATTTGATTTGACATGCTTTCAGTTAAAGACTAACAAACAGGAGAATCAGTCTGCTGTCATCTCATGGTCTCTGCTTCCTGCTCTGTCCCCCTTTCCTCTCAACTCATGTTCCCCTTCCTCCCCTACTCCTACATGCATAGCAGTTCACAAATGAAAAAAAAAGCTTATCACTTAATAGAGTGATTTGACAAAGGAACATTGAAGGACCTATCCTTAAGTCCCAGCAGAATCATAATAACAAAAACAAACAAACAAAAACTATATGGTAAGTGAATTCTGCAAAGGAAACCAAGTGACACTGTGTATGCTCTCATTTCTGCTCTTCAAAATGTAGGATGTAGATACTTGGACGCCCCCAAATTGCCTTTGTCTCTATCACCACTTAAAGAAAAGGCTCTGTGTTTATTTGCAGGTTTAAAGATGACTGAGTGAGGTCAAGCACATTGTTGGAGCCTATCTCCAAACAGAAAGAATGCTGAGAATATAACTTAGTAGTAGAGTCCTTGCTGAGAATGTTTAAGACAAAGATTTAGCACTCAGTATTGGGAAGAGAAGGGGGCCATGAAAAACTCAAGCCCGTTGACTTCTTGCTCACTACATCAAAATGAAACAGGTTGATCCTAGACAAATGAAACCTGCAGTTTCCTTCTGTTCCCATGTAGCGGCTGTCATGGCCACCTTGCTAGTCTATGACAATATGAAACCTCCCCCAGAGAGAGCTAGGTCAACATTAACCATGTGACTGAAAGGGTTTGTGTCCTTTGGCTGAAGACTTAGGTGCTCAGAGCACGTACTGCATGAACATTTTTCCTCTATGGGATTGTATCCATTGCAGTTCTTCATATAATCAGTAGAAATATTCAAGCAACGGCAAATCTAATGAGTAGTTTCATAGATTGGTTTGAATATAAGACCAAGGATCCCAGAATGACATTACCTTTAGCTATTAAAAAACACTGTCATGCCTGTATAACATTATCAGTCACTCAGCCTAATTTTATTCACAAAATGATGATTTCATTTAAATTATTGAATATTTTTGTTTCTTTTACCCAAGAAGAGAAGGAATCTTATCAATAGAAATCTTTCCAGGGTAGAGGAACATGTGGTTGATTAAGGAACTATATAAAACAATTCTTTTCCCATATCCACAGTAGAAATCTTCTGAGACTTGTTTATATGATTCAGTGGGGAAATCTAGTACTGGGCACATGTACATGCATTGTGTTTACCCACTGTGTCTTGTTTGTGATAATGCACTTTGCTTGACATCTCCTTAACAGAGGCTCAACTGTTTAGGAGGCATTCACTCACACAGATGATCCAAAATGTTGACACTTGTTAGTATGTCTGGTTTAGAGAAGATGTAGAGATTTCAAATGAAGTGTTAAGGTCATGTAACTTTGAAATTTTAAAAATAACTTTAACAGCTACATTTGGCTATCATCCTGTGTGTCCATGCTAGCTACTATGCACACACCATATACATGTCTATGCAGAAGTTCTGTTCTTTAGGATTAGAGTTCTATGCATTTAGCATTTTTAAGTTTAGAAAATCATAAAAGTCCTACAAACATATGCCAATGTCTTCGCTAGTGTTCTTTATACATCTGTTTTCTTTACAGACCAAATAACAAAAAACAAGATTATTTATTTCATACCAAGATAGTAAGACTTACTATCTGTGTAATGCATTCATTTCTGAATCTATACTTATGCATGCATGCATTCATACTTATAAATTGGTTAAGGCTATTGTTACCATTTTTTTTTGCATTATCAACTAATTCTCTATGCATCTGAAAGTTTTAGTTGTCTTGGTGTACTTTGACATCTAAAATGTCTTTCAGTTAGGTTTTCACCCAAAACTCCTTAGTAGTTCTTGCCCAACACTTCTTTACAAGATTATGAAACCACATTACCCAATGAAGGGTAATATCAACGCTTACTGAATTCTCCCTTGAACAACAGTTTGTTACTTGCCTGCCTGATGGTTTTCTTCCATTTAACCTCTGCAATTAGCTGGCAGATGGGAAAGAGAAAGACCTCCAGGTGTAGAGCAGTCAGAGAGATGTAGTAATATCACAGATCCAGTTTAGCTTTCATTTTTAGACTGAAATAGGGGAAAATGAACGCACCTGTGATATGCACATAGCAAGTGAATAACACAGATGTTAATCAACGTGTAGAATTCTCTAACACACATAGAGATTCTATCCCAACTGAAGCGTGATTGGCTACTTATGCCTTATATAACATACTGATGAAAGCAGATACCTTAGCTATGGAATTAGTGAGGCTTCTGCATATGAAGTTTAAAGTATGTATACATACACATAGTAAAAATTTTGGCAATTATTAAGTAATAATTTGAGCAAGTAAATGATAATCCCAATATACCTAGTGATGACTTTTTTTTTTTTTTTACTGAGCAGGAGATAAATAATTGCTTTTCTAAATCTTCAAAAAATGTAGAAAACTGATCATCCCAAATCTTCATAATATTGTTTTACAGTTCATTGTAAAATACTTTATCTATAATATTGTGCAGAAATATTATCTTATAGGATATGTGTATTTATTCATTGAAGCTGGCATGTCTCTCTATTAGCCAGAAATAATGGCCATACCTATAATTGCAGCACTTGGAATTTAGTGGATCAGGCCAGTATCAATAAACAAAACACACCAATTGGAAAAAAAGAAAAAGAAAGAAAAGATTTGAAAAATGTGAATCAATGGAAGTGAACCATTTGTGGTGGTTTGGATATGCTTGGTCCAGAGAGTGCCATTATTAGGAGGTGTGACCTTGTTGAGTAGGTGTGGCCTTGTCAGAGAAAGTCTGTCACTGTGGCCCGTCCTCTCTTATCTGCCTTCTGAACAAGAGGTAGAACTCTCAGCTCCACCAGCACCATGCCTGCCTGGATGGGCCTCATTCTTCCCACCATAATGATAATGGACTGAGCCTCTGAACCTATAAGCAAGCCCCAATTGTTGTCCTTTATGAGTGTTGTCATTGTCATGGTGTCTCTTCACAGCAATAAAACCCTGACTAAGACACATATGTTCCTGGTAAGCTTAACAATGAGGACTTCTAATAAGCCTCCTCCAGAAAAAGACTGATAGTCTCTTCTACTGATAAGGACTTTCTCTGGCCTGACCACCAGTATACCACTATATGTTCAAGGAGAGGTATTGTCCATGGGTTATCAAGCAACTCTCTGTCCTTCTACCTGAAATGGCCATAGAAATCTACTCGACACTCTTGGCAGAATAAATTCCAAAAGACCAGTGCTACCTCCTTTTACCACTATAACTAGAATGATGGTGGGGCTGCTTTAGTAGGAACAATAGCTGGTACAATTGATGTTGAGAGTTAATGAAGCTTATTACCACAATACATAAACTCATCTAAACATTGAAACAGCAGAGTATTAAGGTACGTGGCATTCTAATAACAACTGTTTCTATACTTGATATTTCTACTAGTGTTCAATATAACTACTTATATTGAAATTAAGAATTGGATCAACTTATCATTGAGATAGAGCAGCCATGTGGCCACATATATTTCTTGGTGGCATTTCACAAACATATCACTCTGCACAAGTTCTGCATTTATTGAGGTGTTTGATAAACTCCTGAAGGTAAAAGCAAGGCCTTCCTCCTCATCTCTGTCTCTAATATGTATGTCAGAACTAGAAAATTGTAACTAGATATTAGGTCCTAATCTAAAGACCAGGAAATGAAGAATGTAGTAGTTAGCATTCTAGCACACCCTTCCCAGGAGAATTCTAGCAATAACTCAGAAAATGAACAGAAAAATGTAGAAAAGTGGTTCTCACACATAAGTAGACAGAAACCACCTTACATATCTGACTACCAGAAAACTTTAATGCATCCAATCAGGATTGAGAGCAAAGCCAGAGCTCACAGCAGCATGGAATTAAAGTCACTTTCCTGGGTATTTTTGTGGTCCCTCATTCAAATGGTCCCTGAATATCATTTACTATCCATCATATATTTTAAAATTATTTTCAATATATTACACTCATAGAAGACAGTAGCAGCAAGACACTTTTCTTAATATATCAATTAATTCAAATAGAGCATATTTGGCAAATAGTCATCATGATTAGGCTCAGCAGAATGCAACAGTTAGCTGTTTATCCAGCAAAATAGACACCAGGAGACCATTCTTGATGTCCCTTTTAAGATAAGTAACTCAGCAGTCACTTGCCAGGATTCTGCATCTCAAAAGAGATTAAGAGAGGGGTTGGGGATTTAGCTCAATGGTAGAGGCAAGGCCCTGGGTTCAGTCCTCAGCTCTGAAAAAAAAAAAAAAAGACAAAAAGAGATTAAGAGAAAAAATTAAAATATTTCCCGTAGCTATAATTCCATTTTGATATATTTTATTCTGAATAGCAAGATTACGTTCTGGTAATATACTTAATCATGACCTGAAAGAATATTTAAAAAATAATGCCTTTCAATGGTTTGAGACAAAGTTCTGACTTAGTCAAACAATGATAGGCCAAGATAGTTCAGACTTAAGATAGTGCAGAAATGTAAGTCATTGATTAGCAATGGTAGTAAATGCTTTTTCTAACAAGTACTTTCAAAATAGTGTCGTTATATATCTCTATAACAAAAATATAACATTTCATTAACAGGAAAATAGAAAGTTTTTGACAAGCATTTTAGTAAATTCTTTTGTTGTTCTTTTCTCTCCCTCTATTGTTTTTCTTTTCTCTCTCCACTATTCCCATAGCACCTAGTAACACTAACCATGGGACCCAGAGGAGGGGGATTGTCATTCAATCTAATCTAACTGATCACTGGGGCCTCTTGAGGAAGAACAGTTTTAGGATTAGCACTTGGATCTGGTGAAATAAAATGAGCTGGAAATAAACCTGAAGCTCACAATAAAACTCTAGTATCACCATGAAGACTCAGAAGGGGCAGGTGGAAGTGTTTAAATTGCGCAGAGCTTCCTTGGGCCTCAGCAGTTACTTTCCACAAAGGTTCTTCACAAGCATTGTGAGGCCTATTGCTTACTCCTGTTTTCACAATAAAATCCAAGTTAGATTTCACAATATTCTCAGAGCTATTTAGTT
The DNA here is from genome assembly GCF_978045245.1 of Mus caroli. Taxonomy (NCBI): domain Eukaryota; kingdom Metazoa; phylum Chordata; class Mammalia; order Rodentia; family Muridae; genus Mus; species Mus caroli. Next base: position 65,212,446 of record NW_028227269.1, on the reverse strand, counting down.
GTTAAAGGAATTATAGCATACCATACTTTCCTAATTTTACCAATCCTTGGGTGACTGTCATATAATGTGTTTGATATGAGATACAGGCTCCCAGTTTTTCTTCTATTTTATATTAAATTTCTAAAACTCAATATAAAATTCATTAATTAATATATTGGTTAAACACATGCATGTTGTATTTACAATAATTGAATGAATTTTTTCTTTCATTCAACATCAAGTTGAATTCTTTTCTTTCAGTGATTAAATATAGCTCTTTGCATTTTCCTTGGTCAATAATTTTCACATGTTATACCTGTTGCCCTGCCAGTTAAGATCAAAGTCTACCACTGTCCAGATTTCATTCTGGAGCTCTGCACAATATGGAGGAATTTCTTCAATGGCAGGGCTTCCACTTCTCTGACCCTTGCCTAGGTAATTCAGTACCCTTCCCCACATACCCCTACCTGCAGAATGTTATGTAGCCTCAGTTAAGGTTACCAGTTCGACTTCCTTTCTCTGGATAGAAACCTATCCAGTTAGCACCTTGGATCCCTGAAAGGCTTCTTCAGGCTAAAGAGTTATCTAGATGGCCTTAGCCTTTAGCCAATGGCCTTCCTTTCCTGTATATTCTCACACCCTTTCCCCAAGAGGTGTATAATCCCTGGTTCACCCTGAATAAAGTGCATGTGCTCACATCCACCCTTAATAATGCAAGGATGAACAATCAAGGAACATCTCAGAGAGCTGCTTCATTCAAGATCACCATGGGGGAGGCCTTCCTGTAAAAGAGCTATGCCTAAAGTGCCTTCCAGAAGGCGTTTCTTTGCTCCCTCCCTTCGGGTGCTTGCCACTTGCTCATATATCATATCCAAAGACCTAGGTCTGTGTAATCTTGCTGGAGTGCAGACAGGGCACACAACTTTAATCCCTTTTCTTGGAATACAGACATGCCTTTATTACAAACCTTTAATCCCCCCACAATGAAACAGCCATGTTTTAAAGTTATGAGAGAGGGGGAGTGAGAACTGTTTGACAGAGATGGGGTACAGGTGAAGACAGAAAGAGAGAAAGAGACTATGGAGGAACCGAAAGATTAGAACAAATTGCTAGAGTTAGTTTTGAGGCCAAATAGAGCAATTTAGTGAGAAGCCGAGAGTTTTCAGTTTGAGTCAGTCAGCTTGGAGAGGAATTTATGCCAGAACACAACGTAGAACTAGCCAACCAGAGTTCAGAAAGAACTACAAAGGGTGAGCTTATTCAGCAGTAAGAGATGCCAATTACATCAGGTAAATAAGAGTTACATTTATAGTATTGGGCTAAGGAAAAACTTTCAAAAGGAGAAGCCTCTTATTTAATGACTCCAAAAGCTTTTATTTCATAAAATAAAATTTAAAAAGCACTTATTAGTTAATGGTAGTTTCTGGGTTAGTGATGGGGACTTGTATCTACTTCCCATCTCACTGCTGGGACACCATTTAGCATAGACCTGGTACATAGTAGTAAGCCCTGTACGTACTGCTATAGTCTCTCTGAGACCAGATGTTTGTCAGACCTTTCTCTAGAAGGATTTTTTTTTTGTATCCCATCCCCCACTGACTCTTAAAATCTTTCTGCCTCCTCTTCCAATTACAAAGAAAAATTAGTTTTCTCCAAAGGAGAGTCACACTTAAGCACAGGCACCCTTCCCCACCAGTAGATAGACAACACATAACAAACTTAATGGCATATTTGGAAGGTTTTGTCTCAAAGTGCTTTGTCTAGACATTTTTTTTAATCTCTTACAAATCTTTTGCTTACAAATCATGGTTTCTGATTTTTTTATGGGTTTTCTCTCTGTGTGAATATATGTGTCTCAGCATCTGTATGTATGTTTTGTGCTTTTTATTTTTCTGTTTTTAAAATATTTGTTTATTTGCTTTCACCTTATTTTAGTTTATTATTGCTATTATTTTTAGATGCCTGTCTGTATTCTAATGATGGGTAAAGGGTGTGAATTTGGATGAGATGGGAGGTGGGCAGGGTCTGGGAAGAGCTGAGGGAATGTGAACTAATCACAATATATTGTATGAAAAATATACATTTAACAAAAATTAATAAATAAAAATGAAATGCAGCTGTAAAAAGAAAACATGCTTTTGATTTAGGTATTATTTTTCAGGAAAACTGAGCTACAATACAATAAAGCAAACTAAACAGCTTTCTTTTGAGTTGAGAAACATAACAATCTTAACAACTAAAGTTGCTACTTGTTAAACATGTTATAGGAGATATGACAAGCAGCATAGTGCAAGTGTGAGGGATTAGATAGAGCAGAGATAGTAGTTTTTGCTTTTTAATGTCTTCAATCAAAAGAGAGCATCTGGCTTGGTATGTCCTTCACTATTTCATATGTGTTAGGTATCACTGCTTCCCAAAAAGCTGAGATGCATATTGACATTTCAAAGCAGAGCTAGGTTTCCCCAGCATCCCTCAGTCTATAAGACATGGTCCTCCTGGCTGGCATACCCCACCCACCACCCTGAACTCACCAGCCAGGTATTGAGCTGGGATTCTGTCTCCACAGCTCCTTTGTACCCTATATATCTTAGCCTGTTTGGCTATGTCAGTCATATCTTGGCCCAGGCTGCTCCTCTTGGTCAGCATCTCCTCTCTTCTTCCTCTCTTTTCCTCATATGACCCAGCTCAGTCTAGAGTGCTCACTATGGACTCCCCCTGATGTCTCTGGTTCTGCCTCTTGCTCACTCTCCATCATATAAACAATAAACCTGCCCTGCGGCCAGACAGGGCAGACCTGTTGGGCAATGGCTATCACAGTAAGGCTACAGCTTTAGGGAGTGCCTTTGCTCCAGTTGTTGGTAAGCCCACATGGAAAGTGAACTGCATGTCTATTACATAGGTGTGAGGAGCCTCCTTCCAGCCTGTACATGTTCTTTGGTTGGTCACTCAGACTTTGAGAGCTCTCAGTGGTAAAGATTAGTTGACCCTGTGGTTGACCTGGGTTCTTTTCAGTTTATAGCTATTAAGAATAAAGCTACTATGAACATAGTCAAAAACTCAAGTGACAGCACATGCTGGCAAGGATGTGGAAAACGGGAAATATTCCTCCATTGCTGGTGGCAATGCAAACTTGTACGGCCACTCTGGAAATTAATCTGGCTCATTTCTCAAAAAACTGGAAATATTTTACCTGAAGACCCAGCTATACCACTCCTGCCATGTACCCAAAAGATATTCTAACACCACAAGGACATGTGCTCTACTATATTCACTTATACTGGGTGAACTAACTCAGACCAAAAGGACATGCATGGTATCATGCATGGCATGAACTCATTATGTAGACTTAGATTTTTCAAAACCAACTTTAAATAAGAGTTCATTAATATTTTAATGTTCTTTCTAGCCCATCACCCACCTGAGGTAGTAGAAATAATAGAGCAAAGGAGGAAGTGGGCCTGCTTAGAAATATTTTGTTCAATCTGCATTGTCAGCATATCAGCAGTTCAGTTCGCATGAATTAGCAGCAACAGCTCAATCCACTAGCAAATACCATTCACAAATCAGCAAAGACGGTTTAAGCCAGAAGAAACTACAAGAATCTGAGTCGGCAATGGGCCTGAGTCGGCAGAAGGGGCAAGAAGCCCTTGGAACACCACCAGAAGTGTTTTTGGTGTGTTTTTCTTTATGAACTGATGATAAATGATGACCAATAAAGAATGGTAAGGCATAGCAATACCACCCAATGTTTACAGTGAAGACAAGAGTCAGTAAAGCTCATTGATGACCAGTAAAGATAGCAAGGCTTACCAGAACCATCCAGTATCATCCACTGTTCATCAGGCTATATTTATATCATTTTCAAACATCATGTTCATTCAAGCAACCACTCTAGCCAAACATCATATGCCCTTTTCCAGGCTGTGTCCAGAAAAACATCATGTGTCTGTTCTTAGCAAAACATACTCCCACATGTCTGCTTCAGCAAAAATACCCTTGTGTAGGACAGTTTCCAGGAAAGCATCACATGACACAACTGAGGCCCCAAGAAACCAAAATTTTCCACATCACACTATAACTGGATATTATTCATAAAGTACAGAATACCCAAAGGTCAACGTAAGGTTTCATTCAAGAGGTATGACATCTACCTTTTCTTTATGGGTTTGTTTGCTTGCTTGTTTGTTTGTTTGTTTGTTTGAGACAAGTTCTCTCAGTAGCCATTAACCCAGAGCTCATTCAGTAATCCAGCCTGGCTAGCCATTGCACCCCAGGAATCTGTCTGTCTCTGCCTTCCCAGCCTCAGGATTGCCTGTGAGGTCATCATAAAAGACTTTTTACCTGGGTTCTGAAGATCAAATTCAGATCCACTTGCTTGCAAGGCAACTGACAACTCCCTAGCTCCAATAGAGTTATGTACTTCAATGTGTTCTAAGCCTCCAGAGTCATAACCAGCATGGATATCGTCTAAGTTACAGAGCTGCTTTTAAAGTACAGAAAACCATAGCTCATAAATCCAAGTCATGTAAATGTGTAACAGTGCAGTCTGCTGCTCAAGGGAAGCAGAAAGCTAAGTGACTACATATGATTTGATTAGATGCAGCAGCATCCTAGGACACTTTGCCTCTGGGCTCCATAATGGTGGGACATGTCAGTTCTAGGCCAGATTCTGATTGAAGCATAAATAGTTACTATCTCTCAAATTAAAGACACTTTATATATTTATTATGAGATATCTAAATTCGCACTAGAAACACAAAAATGAGTCAGCTTTAGAAAGCGCTGTTCAATAAGCTGTATACTTTCAGATTTATAATTATGTAATTTTTAAGTTGACCTTTGGTTTCTATATGGATATCCACATGTGTGAACATACACATGTACCAACACACACACACACACACACACACAGTAGAAAAGACTGATGATCTCCTTAGGTGAAGGCAGAAGTATCATAAAATTGGGATCATTCTGACCCAAGCAGAACTCAATAATTTTATATATTTCTGGAAAGAGGTCATTCATTGTCTATGCAATATCAAATTTAATATACATTTAATTTCTATATGCCACCATTTATGTCCTGTGCCTGACTGCAAAAATCACCATAATTTTACTTTAACAATGCCTTCAACTTATCATGTGCATCTTCCAAAGAACAGTGAGACCTATATGAAAAATAAAACATTTCTGAACATAAAGCAAACAGAAATAATTTTCAACAACCAGAAAAAATAACCAAGAACACCTCACAGACCCAAAGAAGATAAACAAGAATGAAGGCACAAGTGTGGATGCTTCAATATCACATAGAAGGGGTAAAAAAATTGTCATAGGAGGAAGAGGAAGGGAGGGAAGTATAGGAGAGGGGAAGGGAATGAGGGGGGTAGAATTGGATGAATAGAGAGACAGCAGAGAGACCCAAAAGGCCAGGCGAATGAATGGAAATCTGCAGGTGCTGGTGCTAGGGTATTGGAGATAATCTTTAGGAAATCCCAGAGACCTGAGATGGGGGAAGTTCCCACAATTAGGAAAATTATAACAGCTATAACTACAAATTTACATGCAGGATAGTAAGGCATGTAAAGAGCATCTCTCTAACTCTTAATTTTGGTAGCAAAAATAAATGATAATATTGGACCCATGTTGTTAATAGAACAGTACAAAATTCAGAATCAAATGGAACAAATGATCAGAAATTCATAATGAAACGAGAATAAATTATGAAAGAAAACAGTAATGATGCTAAGCAACTATATGCAACAATTCAAAACCACAAAAGAACATTTTCTGGTGTTTTCATCGGAGAAGGTTTGTCTCTAAATGCCAAGTTCCAATGTTAAGAACTTTGAGATGTATTCCGAAACTCAGTTCCTAATGAAGCCCAAAGTCAGTTTGTATTTGTGTCACTTTTAGAGAGAGAGAAGAGGTGAGTTGAGTGAAGGCAGGGGAGAGGGGAGTGAGGGAAACTGCAACATGGATTTACTGTATGAAAGAAGAATAAAAAATAAAATAAAATTATAAACTTCTCTGCAACATATTCAGATGTAAAAGAGGTAAATTAAGTTGTTTTGTGGGTAATCTAAAATATATCCATATTTAATTAATGAGTATTTATGTTTACAATAAATTAATATATAATCAAACCATATATTAGTGTATATTAATATATAATCAAACTATATATGCTTTTATGAACTTCAATATTAAGAATGTGTAGTTTCAGAATTACTGATATGAATTTATAGTTATTTAGCATTTAATAATTAATTGAAGAATCCAGATTCTTTGGATACAGTTATATTTACATGAAATTTTAATAAGTATAAGATATGGTATAATAAGAAAATGGCACAGGTGCACATGGAGAGACAACATCCAAGCCCAGATATCCCAGCCTCATTGCATGGTCACAGAAATATTTATATTATATTAACTGAGGTTAATATGTGGTAAATGTGTGTGTGTGCATGTGTGTGTGTGTGTGTGTGTGTGTGTGTGTGTGTGTGTGTGCTTGGCATCATAATCTGGCTGTAGAATCAATTAAACTAGATGTGAGCTCTCACTCTTCCTAACCATTGATCATGTGATCAAGTTAATTATGCTAGGCTTCAACAGAAGTTTCTGCTTAATATGCTCTCCTATGGCTCACTTGCTGCAGGTACATTTTGTTAATGTGTGCTCTTGCCTATTGCCAGACTTAAGCCTATCCTTCAGTTAAGCACGGAGCTTCTAACTGACCACATCTTTCCACTTCATCTAATTTTGAATATTTTCCCTTCAGAAGAAAAGTGTTCTAGAAATGTTCATTGAATTGTCACCTATTTCTTACTGTTCTAAACTGCCCCCCCTCCCTCATAGACTGATTTCTTCTGTATGTTCAGATCTTCTTTGTGGTTCTTATTCTATCCCATTGGTCAGGTAATGTATTGCTGAGCTGATGTCATAGTATATTAAGGTGGCAATCATATGGGCTGGGCTACTTGTTTTCTATATATATTTTTTGCCAGATTTTTAGCAGCTCAAAATTTTCCTCTATACTCTAAGCTGACTCCTACTCTAGCGACTATCTCTTTTACTGTACAGAGCCTTTTTAGTTTGGCAGTTTTCAGTTTGAAAAATTTGAATAATCTGACCATTATCTATTTTCTAAACACCTGAAGTTTAATATTCTATAATCGTAGGAAAAATTCTTAATATTTCTATTGTGTTTCATGGTCTTCAAAGTGAAATTCTACTTACATCATAGAGATGCTGTGATTTAAAATAAAGTCAGTACATTCAAAGAATATAACATAGTGAATATATCTTCAAAGCCTTCCTGAAACATCACTCATTGCTAGAAGAAATTATATTACTTTTATTTTTAAGATTATAATATAATTACAAAGTTTTTCCATTTGTTTCTTCCCTCCAAAGCCTTCCTATATTCTTATTTGCTCTCTTTCAAATTTATGTCCTTTTTAAAATAAAATTCACAAACATATAAAGATATGTGCCTTAATGATGTAGTCTACTCAGTCTATGTGATGTCTATATGTTTACTGCTTAGAAATTTAGAAATAAATTAACCCTATTTTATAAGATTGTCTTTATTTCTTCTTAGTGCTTTTATCCTTTTTATTTGATTTCTATAGTTTTGTTTTTTGTTTTTTGTTTGTTTGTTTTTGTTTTTGTTTTTCTGAGACAGGGTTTCTTTGTATAGTCCTGGCTGTCCTGGAACTCACTTTGTAGACCAGGCTGGCCTTGAACTCAGAAATCTGCCTGCCTCTGCCTCCTGAGTACTGGAATTAAAGGCGTGCGCCACCACGCCAGGTCCTGATTGCTATAGTTTTGCTTTTACTTTGAAAAGATTTAAAATTCATACATATTTTCTCATACTTAATATACTGGCTAGTTTTGTGTCAATTTGACACAAGCTGGAGTTATCACAGAGAAAGGAGCTTCAGTTGGGGAAATGCCTCCCCAAGATACAGCTATAAGGCATTAACTCAATTTGTGATCAAGGGGGGAGGTCACCTTGTGGGTGGTGCTATCTCTGGGCTGGTAGTCTTGGTACTATAAGAGAGCAGGCTGAACAAGCCAGGGGAAGCAAGCCAGTAAAGAACATCCCTCCATGGTCCCTGCATCAGCTCCTGCTTCCTGACCTGCTTGAGTTCCAGTCATGCATCCTTTGGTGATCAACAGCAATGTGGAAAGTATAAGCCGAATAAACCCTTTCCTCCCCAACTGCTTCTTGGTCATGATGTTTCTGCAGGAATAGGAACCCTGACTAAGACACTTTAGAAGCAAAATTTTTGAGCATGAATATTCTAAGTTAATCATTAAAATATTTATTCTTTTTAATCAATATATATATATGACTTATGCATTTTAATACCTAATCTCAATAACTTATTATATAAAATATTAAACTTTCAATAAACTGTGTTGTTGATACTGAAGATTAAACAACAAAAATATAACATACCACAGTCTTTAAAAATATTTTTTTAACTGTGAAAGTGAAAACTGAGAAAAGCACCAGGGTAGCTAGGGCACAGGGTCGGCTGACACTCGCCAGCTACCCACAACACCCACCACAGGATCTTAAGACTTCTGGTGAGTGGAACACAGCTTCTGCTCCAATCCAATTGCGCGTGGGACCTGAGACTGCATTAGTTAGGGAAGCAGAAACCGGCCTGAGTAGGGCCACAGGCCTCATCCAGCCGGATCAGCACCAGGGTAGCTAGAGCACAGGGTCAGCTGACACCCGCCAGCTACCCACGACCCCCGCCACAGGATTTTGAGACTGCTGGTGAGTGGAACACAGCTTCTGCTCCAGTCCAATCACGCGGGACCTGAGACTGCTTTGGTTGAGGAGGGAGAAATCGGCCTACATAGGGCCACAAGCCTCTTCCGGTCAGAAAAGCACCAGGGTAGCTAGGGCACAGGGTCTGCTGACACTCGCCAGCTACCCACCACACCCGCCACAGGATCTTAAGACTTCTGGAGAGTGGAACACAGCTTCTGCTCCAATCCAATTGCGCGCGGGACCTGAGACTGCATTAGTTAGGGAAGCAGAAAACCAAAACCGGCCTGAGTAGGACCACAGGCCTCTTCCGGCTGGACCAGCACCAGGGTACTGCCAGCTACCCACGACCCCCGCCACAGGATTTTGAGACTGCTGGTGAGTGGAACACAGCTTCTGCTCCAATCTTTAAACAGTGACAACGACAACAACTAACCCCAGAGATTACCAGATGGCGAAAGGTAAACATAATAATCTTACTAACAGAAACCAAGACCACTCACCATCATGAGAACCCAGCACTCCCACTTCGCCCAGTCCAGGGCACCCCAACACACCGGAAAAGCTAGACACGGATCTAAAAGCATATCTCCTGATGATGGTAGAGGACATCAAGAAGGACTTTAATAACACACTTAAAGAAATACAGGAGAACACTGCTAAACAGGTAGAAGACATTAAAGAGGAAGCACAAAAATCCCTTAAAGAATTGCAGGAGAACACTGCTAAAGAGTTACAAATCCTTAAAGAAAAACAGGATAACCTAATCAAACAGGTAGAAGTCCTTAATGAAAAACAGGAAAACACATCCAAACAGATGAGGGAAATGAACAAAACCATACTAGACCTAAAAAGGGAAGTAGACACAATAAAGAAAACCCAAAATGAGGCAACACTGGAGATAGAAACCCTAGGAAAGAAATCTGGAAACATAGATACCAGCATCAGCAACAGAATACAAGAGATGGAAGAGAGAATCTCAGGTGCAGAAGATTCCATAGAGAACATCGGCACAACAATCAAGGAAAATGTAAAATGCAAAAAGATCCTAACTCAAAACATCCAAGAAATACAGGACACAATGAGAAGACCAAACCTACCAATAATAGGAGTGGATGAGAATGAAGATTTTCAACTCAAAGGACCAGCAAACATCTTCAACAAAATTATAGAAGAAAACTTCCCAAATCTAAAGAAAGAGATGCCCATGAACATACAAGAAGCCTAGAGAACTCCAAATAGACTGGACCAGAAAAGAAATACCTCCCGACACATAATAATCAGAACAACAAATGCTCTAAATAAAGATAGAATACTAAAAGCAGTAAGAGAAAAAGGCCAAGTAACATATAAAGGCAAGCCTATCAGAATTACACCAGATTTTTCACCAGAGACTATGAAAGCCAGAAGATCCTGGACAGATGTTATACAGACACTAAAAGAACACAAATTCCAGCCCAGGCTACTATACCCAGCCAAACTCTCAATTAACATAGATGGAGAAACCAAAGTATTCCACGACAAAACCAAATTCACACATTATCTCTCCACGAATCCAGCCCTTCAAAGGATAATAATAGAAAAAAACCAATACAAGGACAGGAACCACGCCCTAGAAACAACAAGAAGGTAATCCCTCAACAAACCTAAAAGAAGACAGCCACAAGAACAGAATGCCAACTTTAACAACAAAAATAACAGGAAACAACAATTACTTTTCCTTAATATCTCTTAATATCAATGGACTCAACTCCCCGATAAAAAGACATAGACTAACAAACTGGCTACACAAACAAGACCCAACATTTTGCTGCTTACAGGAAACTCATCTCAGAGAAAAAGAAAGACACTACCTCAGAATGAAAGGCTGGAAAACAATTTTCCAAGCAAATGGTATGAAGAAACAAGCTGGAGTAACCATTCTAATATCTGATAAGATTGACTTCCAACCCAAAGTCATTAAAAAAGACAGAGAAGGAACACTTCATACTCATCAAAGGTAAAATCCTCCAAGAGGAACTATCAATCCTGAATATCTATGCTCCAAATACAAAGGCAGCCACATTCATTAAAGAAACTTTAGTAAATCTCAAAGCACACATTGCACCTCATACAATAATAGTGGGAGACTTCAACACACCACTTTCACCAATGGACAGATCATGGAAACAGAAACTAAACAGGGACACAGAGAAACTAAGAGAAATTATGAATCAAATGGATCTGGCAGATATCTACAGAACATTCTATCCTAAAACAAAAGGATATACCTTCTTCTCAGCACCTCATGGTACCTTCTCCAAAATTGACCACATAATTGGTCACAAAATAGGCCTCAACAGATACAAAAATATTGAAATTGTCCCATGCATCCTATCAGATCACCATGGACTAAGGCTGATCTTCAATAACAAAATAAATAATAGAAAGCCAACCTTCACGTGGAAACTGAACAACACTCTTCTCAATGATACCTTGGTCAAGGAAGGAATAAAGAAAGAAATTAAGGACTTTTTAGAGTTCAATGAAAATGAAGCCACAACATACCCAAACTTATGGGACGCAATGAAAGCATTTCTAAGAGGAAAGCTCATAGCTCTGAGTGCCTCCAAAAGGAAACTAGAGAGAGCACACATTAGCAGCTTGACAACATACCTAACAGCACTAGAACAAAAGGAAGCAAATTCACCCAAGAGGAGTAGATGGCAGGAAATAATGAAACTCAGGGGTGAAATCAACCAAGTGGAAACAAGAAAAACTATTCAAAGAATCAACCAATCAAGGAGCTGGTTCTTTGAGAAAATCAACAAGATAGATAAACCCTTAGCCAGACTCACTAGAGGGCACAGGGAAAGCATCCTAATTAACAAAATCAGAAATGAAAAAGGAGACATAACAACAGATCCTGAAGACATCCAAAACACCATCAGATCCTTCTACCAAAGGCTATACTCAACAAAACTGGAGAACCTGGATGAAATGGAGAAGTTCCTAGACAGATACCAGGTACCAAAGTTGAATCAAGATCAGGTTAATGATCTAAACAGCCCTATATCCCCCAAAGAAATAGAAGCAGTCATTAATAGTCTCCCAACTAAAAAAAGCCCTGGACCAGATGGGTTTAGTGCAGAGTTCTATCAGACCTTCAAAGAAGATCTAATCCCAGTTCTTCACAAACTATTCCACAAAATAGAAACAGAAGGTACTCTACCCAACTCATTCTATGAAGCCACAGTTACTCTGATACCTAAACCACAAAAAGACCCAACAAAGATAGAAAACTTCAGACCAATATCCCTTATGAATATTGATGCAAAAATCCTCAATAAAGTTCTTGCTAATCGAATCCAAGAACACATCAAAACAATCATCCATCCTGACCAAGTAGGTTTCATCCCAGGGATGCAGGGATGGTTCAATATATGGAAATCCATCAACGTAATCCAATATATAAACAAACTCAAAGACAAAAACCACATGGTCATCTCCTTAGATGCGGAAAAAGCATTTGACTTGGAAAGATCTCTTGGAAAGATCAGGAATTCAAGGCCCATACCTAAACATGATAAAAGCAATCTACAGCAAACCAGTAGCCAACATCAAAGTAAATGGTGAGAAGCTTGAAGCAATCCCTCTAAAATCAGGGACTAGACAAGGCTGTCCACTTTCTCCATACCTATTCAACATTGTACTTGAAGTCCTAGCCAGAGCAATTCGACAACAAAAGGAGATCAAAGGGATACAAATTGGAAAAGATGAAGTCAAAATATCACTCTTTGCAGATGATATGATAGTATATATAAGTGACCCTAAAAATTCCACCAGAGAATTCCTAAGCCTGATAAACAGCTTCGGTGAAGTAGCTGGATATAAAATTAACTCAAACAAATCAATGGCCTTTCTCTACACAAAGAATAAACAGGCTGAGAAAGAAATTAGGGAAACAACACCCTTCTCAATAGTCACAAATAATATTAAATATCTTGGCGTGACTCTAACTAAGGAAGTGAAAGATCTGTATAATAAAAACTTCAAGTCTCTGAAGAAAGAAATTATAGAAGATCTCAGAAGATGGAAAGATCTCCCATGCTCGTGGATTGGCAGGATCAACTTTGTAAAAATGGCTATCTTGCCAAAAGCAATCTACAGATTCAATGCAATCCCCATCAAAATTCCAAATCAATTCTTCAACGAATTAGAAAGTGCAATCTGCAAATTCATCTGGAATAACAAAAAACCTAGGATAGCAAAAACTCTTCTCAAGGATAAAAGAACCTCTGGTGGAATCACCATGCCAGACCTAAAGCTCTACTACAGAGCAATTGTGATAAAAACTGCATGGTACTGGTATAGTGACAGACGAATAGACCAATGGAATAGAATTGAAGATCCAGAAATGAACCCACACACCTACGGTCACTTGATCTTCCACAAGGGAGCTAAAAGCATCCAGTGGAAGAAAGACAGCATTTTCAACAAATGGTGCTGGCACAACTGGTTGTTAACATGTAGAAGAATGCGAATCAATCCATTCCTATCTCCTTGTACTAAGGTCAAGTCTAAGTGGATCAAGGAACTTCACATAAAACCAGAGACACTGAAACTTATAGAGGAGAAAGTGGGGAAAAGCCTTGAAGATATGGGCACAGGGGAAAAATTCCTGAATAGAACAGTAATGGCTTGTTCTGTAAGATCGATAATTGACAAGTGGGACCTCATGAAACTACAAAGCTTCTGCAAGGCTAAAGACACCATCAATAAGACAAAAAAAACACCAACAGATTGGGAAAGGATCTTCACCTATCCTAAATCAGATAAGGGACTAATATCCAATATATATAAAGAACTCAAGAAGGTGGACTCCAGAAAGTCAAATAACCCCATTAAAAAATGGGGCTCAGAACTGAACAAAGAATTCTCACCTGAGGAATACCGAATGGCAGAGAAGCACCTGAAAAAATGTTCAACATCCTTAATCATCAGGGAAATGCAAATCAAAACAACCCTGAGATTCCACCTCACACCAGTCAGAATGGCTAAGATCAAAAATTCAGGTGACAGCAGATGCTGGCGAGGATGTGGAGAAAGAGGAACACTCCTCCATTGTTGGTGGGATTGCAAGCTTGTACAACCACTCTGGAAATCAGTCTGGTGGTTCCTCAGAAAATTGGACATAGTACTACCGGAGGATCCAGCAATACCTCTCCTGGGCATATATCCAGAAGATGTCCCAACTGGTAAAAAGGACACATGCTCCACTATGTTCATAGCAGCCCTATTTATAATAGCCAGAAGCTGGAAAGAACCCAGATGTCCCTCAACAGAGGAATGGATACAGAAATTATGGTACATTTACACAATGGAGTACTACTCAGCTATTAAAAAGAATGAATTCATGAAATTCCAAGGCAAATGGATGGACCTCGAGGGCATCATCTTGAGTGAAGTAACACAATCACAAAAGAACTCACACAATATGTATTCACTGATAAGTGGATATTAGCCCAAAACTTAGGATACCCAAGATATAAGATACAATCTGCTAAACGCATGAAACTCAAGATGAATGAAGACCAAAGTGTGGACACTGTGCACCTTCTTAGAATTGGGAACAAAACACCCAGGGAAGGAGTTACAGAGACAAAGTTCGTAGCTGTGATGAAAGGATGGACCATTTAGAGACTGCTGTATCCAGGGATCCATCCCATAAGCATGTATCGAAAGATGACCTAGTTGGCCATCAATGGAAAGAGAGGCCCATTGGACTTGCAAACTTTATATGCCCCAATATAGGGGAATGCCAGGGCCAAAAGAATGGGAATGGGTGGGTAGGGAAGTGGGGGGCGCTATGGGGGACTTTTGGGATAGCATTGGAAATGTAACTGAGGAAAATATGTAATAAAATATTAAAAATTTAAAAAAAAGAAAGTGAAAACTTTGTGATTTGTGTATATAAGAGAGAATGCAATACCTTTGGAAGTAGTAAGGGAGAGATGAAAGGAAAGAGGGGAAAACATATAGACAATTAAGATAGAAATTGAGAGGAAGAGAGCCTAAGAATATACAGTGAAGTTAAACACAATGCATCTCAGGCACATGGTTATTTAGAATAGTTACAAATTTATACAAGTTTTAATTTATAAATTTTTTATAGTGTGGGTTGATTTTTTAATGAACTACATAACCAAAAATGGTTCTAATAAGCCCCAATAGCCATCTAATTTGCAGCTGGTTTATTATTTTCCTTACTATTATCTGCAAAGCTATTGTGCATGGATAAAGACTATTTGTCTAGCTTTGAAGGAGGCATTAACTACAAATACATGTTCATTAAAGAATATTGAGCCAGAAGAATACAAATCAAGAAGACATACAGCACAAAATTAGGATAAGTTTTCAATACTAAGCAATTTAAAACATAAAAATTACACCTGGCCCAGATTTGTACATACATATGTTTATGCATTTATAATATACAATTTTCTCTCACACACACACATATATGCATGTGTGTGTGTGTGTATGTGTGTGTGTGTGTATTTAATAAGTATGCACTCTTTTCTTCCGTGGGACTATAGAAGAAGGTGATCTAAAAAATTCTTTGTCAAGAGAAGGAATTATAGAAGGTGGCTTATTATGGAATTTCTATCCAGATTGAAACTTTACTCACTACTTCTGAGGATGCAAAGTATATGGAGGGTTCTAGAAATAGCCTGTGAGACACAGACAGGAGAGTGCATGGGTGTGACCTCCTACATTTTGATGTAATGAAATCTAAATTTGTGTTCTGGCATTGACACATGCTGTAAAAGTGATTTTACTTCACAGACAAGTAAGTTCAATTACAATTTTATCTTATAATTATTTTGGAGATTTCATAGTTTTAAACCATTTTGTGTTTTAAGCATTATGGGTGTTTTGACTGCAGTGTATGTCTATGCACAGCATGCTTGCTTATGGAAAACATACAGAAGCCAGAAGTGAAGGATATCAAGTCCCCTGGAATGGGAGCTACAGAAGGTAGCCAACAAGTGTGTATTTGCACTCAAGTCAGTCCCTGGAAGAAAAATCCAGTGTTTTTAACCATTGAGCCATCACTCCAGTATCGAGATTTTTTGTTTGTTTGTTTGATTGTATGTTTGCTAGCTTGCTAGCTTGCTTGTTTGTGATATATGTATTTATGTGGTTCCTAGCCCCCCCCAAATGCATGCTATATTATTACTATTACATTTTCTGTAGTCATTCCTACTCTACACAGTGTCATTTCAGCATGACACAACGAGTGTTCAAACATCTTACAATCCTTTTTAAAATATGTAAATACTATTTTTCGGTAGGTTAAAATGTCAGAATTGCAATATAGAAAGCACTCACTTTATCAGAAGGGAAGACATGTGGAACAATTTGGAAGCAAAATACCTGTATCATGAAATAAAGGAGGTTGGTGCCTAAATTGTGGTATGGACACTAGAGACAGACAGACTTTTGCATACACTTAAGAAGTAGACTGGGGCATGATTAGGACTGTTGCAGTTTGAGTAGTTGAAGAGTAATGACTCAAAGATGATCATGGCTTAACATGGTAAGCTAGAAAATACAACCTGTATTTGTAATAATAACCACTGAAAGCAAAGACCATATGTGGCCCATATATTAGAAAAACTGTTGGAGAAAATAAACAAACGTAAATAAGTAATATGTTTTGTTAAATTAGATTTGAGTTTCAGATTTATATCATCAAAAAGAAAAAGCTAGATGCTAAACAAATTAAAATTAGAATTGCAGAATTTAGCATTATTAGGTATGCCTACCTCCACCTCTGAGGCTCAGATGTGCAGATTAAGACTTTATTTTTTTTTTATTTTTTTTTTACTTTAAATTTATTTTTAATTAAAACAGAATTTTGTTGCTTTTCTCCTTCTTCCCTTTCCTCCGGCCCCTCCCATGTCCCTTCCCTCCAACCCCTCCTATGTTTGCCCATTCTCAAATTGATATCTCTTTTTCTTTTTTTTTTTTTTTTCTCACTGTTTTTTTTTTATTACATATTTTCCTCAATTACATTTCCAATGCTATCCCAAAAGTCCCCCATACCGCCCCCCACTTCCCTACCCTCCCATTCCCATTCTTTTGGCCCTGTCATTCCCCTATATTGGGGCATATAAAGTTTGCAAGTCCAATGGGCCTCTCTTTCCAGTGATAGCCGACTAGGCCATCTTTCCATACATATGCAGCTAGAGACAAGAGCTCCGAGGTACTGGTTAGTTCATCATGTTGTTCCAACAATAGGGTTGCAGATCCCTTTAGCTCCTTGGGTACTTTCTCTAGCTTCTCCATTGGGAGCCCTGTGATCCATCCAATAGCTGACTGTGAGCATCCACTCCTGTGTTTGCTAGGCCCCTGCATAGTCTCACAAGAGACAGCTATCTTTGGGTCCTTTCAGCAAAATCTTGCTAGTGTATGCAATGGTGTCAGCGTTTAGAAGCTGATTATGGGATGGATCCCTGGATACGGCAGTCTCTAGATGGTCCATCCTTTCATCACAGTTCCGAACTTTGTCTCTGTAACTCCTTCCCTGGGTGTTTTGTTCCCAATTCTAAGAAGGGGCACAGTGTCCACATTTTGGTCTTCATTCTTCTTGAGTTTCATGCGTTTAGCAAATTGTATCCTATATCTTGGGTATCCTAAGTTTTGGGCTAATATCCACTTATCAGTGAATACATATTGTGTGAGTTCCTTTGTGATTGTGTTACCTGAGAACTTACCACGTGAAACTATGTCAGAGAACTGTAAATAACACAGCATTACTACAAAATAGGGAGAATATTCCAAGTCACAATACCAGCACAGAAGACTTCAGAATATGCCATTCATACAAATGTAAACCAGACACAGGAAGGTTTCTTAGACCTAGATAAATTTGTGTTTCTGCCTAGATAACACAAGGTAATGGATATACTGGTCTAAGAACCTCAGTGATTAGATGTGGCATTGCATAATGAAAATGGGATGCATTCCATCCTTGAAAAGCAAAAGAAATTGAGTATACTCAAATGTAAATCACCTTATGTAGGAAGCATAGTATTTTGAATCAAGGAATATTTTGTATGTTTCTATCTATCTATCTATCTATCTATCTATCTATCTATCTATCTATCTATCTATCTATCTATCTATCTATCTATCTATCTATCTATCTGTCGGTCTATCTATCTATCTATCTATCTATCTATCTATCTATCTATCTATCTATCTATCTATCTATCATCTCTCTCTCTCTCTCTCTAAGTTACATATATGTCTTTTAAAAAGTGTGGCTTGTTTTTGTACTCCAATGTTTCAAAGAATTTTTTTCTTTTTTCAAAGTTAGAAAAACATATTAAGTGATATAATGACTCAAATATATGATGAGGAATACCAAATTTGAAATACTTAAATTTGAAAGTTCAAAAGTTTCTAACAAGCAATATTTGGCATTCTTGCCTTATCACTTTGTTTGTATGAAATAGTGCTATGCTTAGTGGTTTTGTGTGATACACACGGTATACACAATTACATAAAATAACAAAATACACACATATCCTTTATGTCAGTACTCTATTAATACCTGATATTTTTAGAAAAACATCATTTTTATTAAGAAAACAATTAATGTAAATGTAGGTCTAGAATGATCTAATATACATTGTAAATAGGAATGGGTTCTGCTTTGTATAGAAATGTCAGTTCTTCACAAATATGCAATATTTTATTTAAAATAAGAGACACAAATAAAATGTTACAAATACAAAATGAGGATATTTAGCTTTGATGACTTTGAACTACAGGATATAGAATTATGAGGGTACATTCAAATATAAAGATATTATAAAATGATATCCTTATCAAAAGAGACTCTGAATGGAAGTAATGAGTTAAATTTAGTTATTCAAATTTGTGGCTTCAATTTATTTGGCTGTCTCATAATTTTTAGTCACAGTGTTCTAATTTTGTAACATTATTTTGCCATAAGGATACTCCTTATGTTTTATTTGTGATATTTGTATGCTAACCAAAGGCCAAATCCGGAAATTTTTCAACTAAAATTTGTTATATGATCTTGGTGACCCACCAACCAAAAATAATGACATGGAGACCTTTTAATATTTCAAAGCTTAGGCCTTAGCGAATAGACTCTCAACTAGCTCATCTTAGTTTACCCAACCACCTAACCTGGTCCTGACATGTGAGTAGGTATGCCTTCTAGTTCTGTAGTCACAACTCTCTCCTCTTACATCTCCTGGTGAAAAGCCCTTCCTCTTTCTTCTTCCCAGAGTACCTTTTTCCTTAGAGGAATTCTTCCTTTCACTTTCTGCCCAGCTATTAGCCTCCAGCCTTTATTCTAAAAAAACAAAAACAAAAAACAAAACAAAACAAAACAAAACAAACAAACAAACAAAAAAACACATTCCAGTCTGATCCAATCACCAATCAGCAGCAGGAAGTGGGAGAGCCATTTTGTTGGGTTGACCTTTGACTGGGTTGAGGACTAAGTGACTTCCTTCAAGGCAGGGTTTTTTGTTTTGTTTTGTTTTTTTGTTTTGTTTTGTTTTGTTTTTTAATTGGATATTTTCTTTATTTACATTTCAAATGTTATCCCCTTTTCAGTTCTCCCACCTGGAAACCCCCTATCCCACCCTCCTCCCCCTGCCTCTATGAGGATGCTCTTCTACCCATCCTCCCACTCCTACCTTCCAGCCCTATCATTACTGTTTAACAAAATAATCTCAGAGAATCATTTGGGCAGGTGAGGAAGGAAAAGCATTCACATACAAAAAACTAGAATGGGCTATTGAGAGCGGAATTCTAAATATTCTGCAAACTTTTAGTTTACTGCCAGATCAGTAATTAACAATAAAATATAGAGAGATAAACCTTAACACAATGTGAATAAATGTCACCTCTACAAAAGTTCTTTGTCAACCAAGCTCTTGTGCAGCTGGGCAGATATGTTCTCTAACAACAGTGTCTGGTTCGTGGCCTCTTAGACAAATAATCTTATCTGTTGCTCTGCTTATTGTAGATGTCTTGCATTCCCCAAATACACAGCATTTGCTAATATTCCCAATCTTTGTATTGTTCCCTGTGTTTGGAACTAAGTAGTGACTTTTCACTTTCCTAAATCCAGAAGAGTTATCATTTTCTCCATCTCTTCTGTCAAAAGCATAACTGTTTATGGCTCAGTCCCTGTGTAAATTTGGGTAAGGCATGTATCAATCTTATATCTCTAATACGATAGTCTCCACTAGTTTCCATGCCATAGTCACGTGAAATATTATTTTTGGCCTTTTTTTTTTTTGAACCTGTACTGAATTTCTATTTCTTTGAAGATGGAAAGGTTCTTGTTTCCTTTTAGGTTTCTTTCTGTAGCTCCATGCCTGGAACATAAATTATAGAGGTGAAATACTTTTTATTAAGACACATTTTGCAAATGTATTTACACATAATCAAAAATATTTATACTTTTTCTTACCTTCCTAAACTGGGTGTGTCATCCTTAGATGCTTTAGATACTTAGATACTTAAGTACAGCCTTGGAAGAATACAAATATACAAAACTAAAATTAGAAACTTCTCTATAGAAATGTACTCATATGGAATGCTGATATTGTGTAGAATATTTTATCTATTTTCTATTTTAATAATATAATTTTGTCTTAAACCATTTCAAACTCATAGTTAAATATGTGAATACTTATTACATATATAAGTATGTATGAATATTTCTCCAAGAAGGAAATAACTATATCACTCAATTTATGACTTGTCAAAAGATAAGTTTGAGTTTATATGATATTTCTTGAATCTTTAGTGTCACCTCTTCAGCAAGCTCCTCAGCATCTCTGAATAATGACTGATGTATTTTTTTTTGCCTTTGAAATAGTAATGAGAGGGGGTAAGTGAGTTGATTCCACAGGTAAAGGTGCTTGCTGTCAATCTGACTATACCTAGCTGGAAGGAGAGAAGCTGCTCCCAAGAATTGTTCTCTAACATCCATATAAATATCATCGAACCTATTGACTATACACACACACACACACACACACACACACACACACACACAGACATTTAGAATTGTAAATGACAATGAGAGTGGGTAATTCACAGCACATTTTATAAATTGGATGGATATTACAATATATGTAAAGTGATTAGAACATGTTGGGGTCGTATAAATTTCAGCAAATAATTTAGCCTCCTGATTTGTGGTGTCCTTATTATCAGTCTCCAATTGTCAGTCTTTTCAAGGAAGACATCTTATTGCTGTTATCCTTTTCCCTCACTTCTAATGTACTGATGAGTTAGTGAGTATTCAAAGAACCAAACTGTTATCACATACTTAAACACAGAGCATTACTATAAGTCAAATATAAGATGCCAACAACTACCAACAATGAAGGCTATGGCTTCATTCTTATGGTCATAAAACAGGATCACTGGGGAAGATGGTTTTCATGTATTTATCTTTGGTAGGAACATCATAACACTTTGAAAGTGAGTGGAAAGTCTAGAAGTATTAGTAAAATTAACAGAAATGTTAGTATGTCAAACACTTCAAGGTGACATTTTACTGTTTCATTTTCAACCATGAAACAAGCATTTTTATCATAAAAGTGTACGAATTGCCCAAGAATACCTATAAACATGTACTTTACAAAGCTATTCAGTCAAGAGACATGTAAACAAAAATAATGTGCAGTACTAGATCATAATGTCACAAAATTAGCTGTGATTATTCAGTACTACTGTGACAACTTGATAGACACCCCTTCTGCTACTCCAGTGAGCTCAGATGCTCTGATATCTGCTCAATGTACAGTTGTAATGCTGTCATTCGCTGGGAGCCATTTGAAAAATTACATATCTTTATGAAATTGGTCTCTTATGGTTCTTGACACCATTATACCATGTATAATACATATAATATATGAAATATGTCATGCTGTCCTGTTTATATAATTGTCAAGGTTTTGTCTGTTAGTAGGATTTTGGGCAAGCGATTTACATGTACATTTGAGTGTTCTGAAAGTTAGTAGCTCTAAGTTCCATGTGATTCAAAATGAACCATATTATTATGTGATCATGTTAATATTTATTAACCCATCCTTGGTCCTGATTGGACTACATGTAGAAAATATGAAGAGAGGCATTTCTTTTACACTGTAACTTATTTTTTTTCCAGTTTTGTGTGGTTTTGCTTACTTATATTTACTTTATACTTATTGAATTTCCTTTTGTAAATCTGGACTCTATTAATCATTAGGTAAGTTGTTTAACAACCAGTCTAAAGATATTTTGGTTTTAATAAATTATATAAAAGTCTTTTGATATGTTCATTTTTGGTACCAGCTAAAACATCTTCTTGGTTAGGGGAGGGAATCCCCTTTTCCATGCTAGAGTTTTGCAGGCTTTGAATCTGTTCAGGTCTTGTGCATGATCATATGCCCACAGTCACTCTGAGCTCATCTGTGCATCATTCCTGCTGTTTTGGAAGATTTTTTTTCCCTGAAGTCATCCATCTCCTCTGGCTCTTACAATGGTTCTGCTTCATCGTCTACTTAGATCCCAGACATTGGGTGGAAAAGGGTTTGATAAAAATGTTTTGGGCTAAGTGCTCCAGAGTCTCTTACTCTGCAAATTGTCCAGTTGTCGATCTCTGTGACAATAACCATGTACTTCAGAAGAAGCACCTCTGATGAGGTCTACGTAATCTTCTGATCTATGAGTAAAATATGTCATTAGTATATCCACTAGTAACTGAGGATACCTTACTTAAGAACAGAGCATGTCAGTACCGATGTTATCTATAAAAGATCTCAGATTCGTTAAAGAGATAGAAATATAAGGTGCCATTTCCTTTGAGAAAATAGAAAAACTACATATCCAGAAACATATTTCTATACTAACAAAGTAAGTACTGTATATGTGTTGACTGTTAATAAGCTAAATTTCAAAGTAGTAAGTGTAGCTGCTTATAAAAATTGATGAAATCAAAACACAAAACAAAATGGAATTACTTGCTTTTTAGTCAATATGTTATTTTTAATTTTTTAATGTTATTTTATGTGTATGAGTGTGTTACATCATGTTTTTAGGTGGACCCCATGGATGCAGTGTTCACAGAGTCCAAAAGAGAGCATTGGGTTCCCTGGAACTGGAGTTGTAGATGGTTGTGAGCTGCTATGTGGGTTCTGTTCGGATTCTCAGCAAGAGTAATCATTGTTATTAACTGTACTCTTGAGCATTTCTCCAGCTCCACCAGTGTTATCCTTAGGTATACAAATCAATGCTGGCTTCTTTTTCTACAAAGGCTGATGTTCTCCTTGCCCTTGTCTTCCACAGGTCGCTCATCCATGTAGTCCCAAAGAGATTGTGCCCTGTGAGTAGTAAGTGTAGAAAGAACATGTCAAAGAAAAATATAGGGAGGAAAAACAAAGTCCTAACTAATAAATGCCTGTGCCTTCCCTTTCCCCTTAGACTCTCAGCATATCAAGCCTCAACTAGTACTCAGCTCGGCTGAATGGGGAACACATAAATTGCAAAGTTCACAGGTCTTCTCTGCTAATTATTGAAGTGGACATTTTAATTACAGAAATGGGATTGTTCTTGTAACTGACTACAGGGAGCTAAGAAACTGTGAAATGTGTCTGAAATTTCATCCAAAGGCAGGAGAAAAAAATAGCTTATCAACTAGGTGTAGGGGCCAGTGGGAAAAGGAAGTTGACTTGTAGCTTCCTCCTATTGATAGCACTAATTAATAAGTGATTGCATAAAAGCAGTTGATAGAAAATCTGACTGGTTTAAATACCTTACTTTCTACCTACATAATATACTGAACAACAAATAAATCAAGAAATGTACAAAGTGAGTTTTACAAAATCACTAAGGCCAAAGCAAGATTAGAAATCAACCTGGGAAATGGCACTTTAACTTAGGAGAGCCTCACCTGAGTCCTTCCATAAACCTAGGAGGACAGGATAGCCACATGTGCAGCCAGTGCACCCAGAGCTGTGGTTCATAGTAAACAACTAGTATTGCCACAATACAGTTGTCTTCTGGTCCTGCAACTCAGCATTGTTGCTGGTTCACCATGTGCCACTGGAATATATCTCAAATGGCAACAACTATTTTGCATCAATTGTTCCTGGTTTAATATTGGCATTGGGTATATCTAACTGCCTAAGTATTCAGAGCTCCCATAATCTGGATATTAAGATACTGGAGGGAAAATGCATGGTAAATAGAATTCAGATGGTAATCACTATACTTGGTAATTACAAACTAAAGCATAGCAACAATGAAAACCTCTTTACCAGTTTAGTAATGTCTTCAAACACCATGGCTGAGAAAGAACAATGCAGTAAGATCAGTTTCTGAGAGCTTCTTTGATAGCTTAGACAGTTCCATCTATGTGTAGTAGCTTATGATCTCGTAACTATCAGGACTTGGATTTCTATCATACAGTTCTAGTAATTTACAATCTTCACTACAAAATGCCAAATCAACCTGTGCCATTTCGTACAGTTAAACAGTAAGGTGTCATTGATCTGATGGTTCATTTTATAAAATCAGTTTTACGATGCCATCTGTGCCCAATGAATACAATATTTTCTTGAGAGGCTTTGAAATTTATTTTACAATACTACTGCATCTGTAATATCATTTTCTATCCTTTTAAATAATATCAGTTTCCACGGGTATACACCTATATACTCAGACCACTACAAAGCATTTACTTGGTACTTGGCCATCTCACATTCATTGTTTTCCCTTTCAATTCATCTTCAGCATCATAGTTGTACCTGTTATAAAAAGTTAAATTAGTTTATGTCAAAGCCTGCTTGAATCATGTTGAAGGCTCGGCACTTCTCTATCCCATAAACCTTTGCTTTGGGAACATTCCAGAAGCTTCACTCCTATTCCTTCACCTTTGCTTACATATCACTTACTGATGGTGTTTTTGTTTCATTTAAGAGAATACACGCAGCTTCTGCTCCTTCCAAGGCCTCTGCATCCACTTCCTTTTCCTGAAATTCTTCACAAACAGCCTCTATGGAATTGACTTTAGGCACCCTTTACTTTGGGAGGAAGGTTCCACGTGTTTACCTCACTCAGTATCATATTGTGCTACACTTTTGTACTTCCATTTATCATATTCAGAAGTGTTCACAAAATATTTTTATGATTTATTATTTACTGTTTGTACATTTCAAAAGAATGCAAATTTCACAAGAATAAAGTTAATACATTTTTTCTTTTGTTCTTTCATTTTCTAATCAAAAAGGAAATGACTGGAATATATTACATGCTGTTTTAATTGAAGTTGACTGAATGATAGGAAGAAGGATGGAAGGAATATTTATGAAGAATAATTGGTATTTAGATGAGAATAGTCACCTGATAAATAGAAACAAAAAGTCTGAAATGAATGAAATTTCATATATAAAACATATCCATTTATTCAAACATTATAAAATTTAAGTATTTTTTCCATATGTTTAATAGTGTTTAAAAGATATTTATGAAGGAAAAATTTTTAACTTCATCATTTCATCATTTGGCAAACACCAAATCTGGCAACCCTAAATCTACCATCTGAGGATCATTACTGAATTTTCTGTACTCTAAAAGCAGCCATACCTCTCTACCTCTGACACCTAAAGCGTGCATAGCCTTCCCATGAGCCAGTTCCACTGCATGTGTACAGATTTTGTTAGTGGATGCTGTCTCCTTCTAGCCTCTCCAGCACCATGGGGTCCCTGACAACTTATGCTTCAAATTCTCAGCTTCACACATTGGCCTGCCATGCTCTTTCAGAGAATCACACTTTCACTAGCATCATTTGGACTCAATGCCTTTGGGGACCTTGGCTAAAGCTTTAATGAGCCTGAACCCCAACCCCAACCCCTCCTGTGCTTCTATCAGGATGGTAAAGTCTATACTGAGTGGATGATGTTGCTGAGTCTTGCTGCTTGCTCAAGATGAAGGCTGACCCTCTGGAACATCAGTGAGGACAGTGTCTGTGAGCTTTAAACACCTGACCTTCTGGGAACACTCCTTTCTGTGGTTGTTTTCAAGTACCTTAGTGACATTATCAGTTAGATTTTCTCCTTTCAAATGAATCTTAATGTTTTTACAAATGAGTTCTTTATGGGTGAGATATTGTCCTTTAACACCACTTCTATTGCCCAATGTAGAGCAGGATATTTCTCTTTAATGGTGTCATTTCTTCAACAATGAAAGACGATTTCTCAGCACTAGTCTTTTTTTTTTAAGATATTTTCTTTATTTACATTTCAAATGTTAGCCCCTTTCATAGTTTCCTCTCTGAAACCCCCCTATCCCATCCCCCTCCCCCCTGCTCACCAACCCACCCACTCCCACATCCTGGTTCTGGCATTCCCCTACACAGGGACATCAAGCCTTCACAGGACCAAGGACCTCTCCTCCCATTGATGTCCAACAAAACATCCTCTGCTACATATGTAGCTGAAGCCATGGGTCCCTCCATGTGTATTCTTTGGTTGGTGGTTCAGCACTAGTCTTATCCACAACTTAAAGTCTTTCCCTGCCTCACTGGACAGCACATTCTCCCATCCCTTTGCTCTAGTTCTTGTAGTTGCTCAATGCAGAGAACAGGGACTAGCAGCCATGACTTAGAAAAGAGCACTATGATGTTTCTGAGTAGAATCTAGGAACAATTAGAATAAAAGTAGAAGAAATGGAGAAGTGGATTAGCATATTTAAATGAATAATTGTTTCAATTGGGGCTAAAGAGATGACTTGGCAATTAAGCATGCTTGTAGTCCTTCTAGCAGACTTGAATTTGATTCACAGTCTCCTACAATTCTTGCTCCAGGGATCTCATGTTTTCTTTATATGTCTATGGATTCTTGTATACATGTGCACACACACACACACAAATAAATACAATTTTTAAGAAAAAATGTTTAAAAAACTACATCTTTTCTTTGACTTTCTTGGATTTTTTTTCTTGAAATGTAAGAATATAAATGTATGTATGTATTTATGTGTGTCTCTGTATGCAATTTATATTAAAGGCAAGTACAATACCTGCTTGCTGAAGATAACAGGGATGTCAAGTGTGTACTATTAAATGCATGAACAAGGTACATTCAGGATTTGGAGTATGCTATTGATGCACAGTATGAATGTGAGAAATGTGTTGTACTAACATTTTTATTTTTGATACTTGTGAAAAGATGCTTTTATACATGATCATAAACTGATCAGTATTGAATTTAAGATGCCTCAGTTACTTATCAGCATTCTACTAGGGTTATGAGTATCTGAGTGGAGATCTGGTCTGTGTATTTTCCTTCTCCTGATGGACCATTAAGGGGTATGTGGTACAGAACAGGCTGGGTTAGGCTTGCAGTTTTTGCCTGTGAAGCTGAGAAATACAACAAAGAGTATAGGATAGGGACATATTTCCCAAGAGAAGCCTTGAATGCTGATATTCCACTGGCCCTCAGACAGGAACCTAACTCTTCCAACACTTATCAGACTGTCTATATGTGATATTAACAAACAGCATTACAAACCCTAGTGTCTGCTGTGGTCAGAAAAAAAGTTGTTGGATAAATTTATATCTAGTAAAATCGGGTATTTACCAAGTGTAATAAGTACAAACAAAGTTTAAACTGAAGTGACATATTTAAGAAAATTTATGTGCTGTGTGTGGGTCCTCAATGTATCCATATATGCATGTTCAATTTTCTGAGGACAAAATGACATGTTTAATTTATGCCGTGCTTTGTAAAATTTTGAAGGGATTAAATTCAAAACAAATCAGAGGAAAGATGATATCATAAACCAATATAGTAATAATTCCAAAATTAAAAGAAGAAAATAAAATTATATATTTGTATCCAAGTTCTTATTTTGACACCAGGAGAGAGAAGACAGAGTAACTGAGGCAAAGAGTGCCTGTAGGACTGCTAAAGCCAGTGATGATGCCATGGACCTTGGGACAAAATAGAAACAAGTATCACTGGCAAGCTAAACTTCCAGGCAGGCATCACCCATTATATAAACAGAGGGCATGGGCTAAGAAAGTCTGAAGGGAAAAGAATGTAGAGACCTCAACAGAGGAAAAGGTGGGCTGAAAGAAATGTGTTAAAAACTCTGGGAGGGGTGAATAGCCTGCTCTGTGTTCAGTAAGAATCTAAATGCAGATTGGGACACTGTGAACTACTATAAAGGAAATCTAAAAATGAAGCAAAGCCTAGAAATTCCAACTGAGGTTAAAGAAAGTGAATAAATATATAAAGATTTCTTGTCAGAGGCAAGGAGCAGAAGTCATGATCCAAACCTGCCACTGGGTTTGGTTAAATTATTGGGATGAAGGGAAAAGGGAGACACAATGTGAATAATTTTGGAAAAGGAAAAGTTATCTCTTCATAAGTATATTAGCTAATTTGTCCAGATTTTGAGGACCAAACCTTAAATTATAATAAGTAAAGACTTGTAAAACACAAGTTCCAAACACAATGTTTTCCTTTTCTTTCTTTTTTTCTTCACTTTAACTTCTAATGAAGTAATTGTTGGACACAGAGGGAAGTGATCATTTCCTTAAACAGACCAGAAGAAATAATAAACCAACAATGCACATGAGGCAATTAAGATAGATAAATGACAGCTGAAATTTCTGGAATGTCTACCTGAGCCCTTCCTTTTGACAGATGAACAGTCCAGCTTAACTACCACTCTTTCTTCCTAATTCTCCCACCCTTCAGTCTTGCTCAATAAGGTCGACTATTAACATGTAAAGTATATATTTCTCTGGAGGGTTTGCAACAGTAAAGTTTCCTTTTTTAAAAAAGTCTTTTTTCCTCTGTATTTTCTTCCTCATACACTTATAACATCAAACAGATCCAATGGCCTCAGCTGCCCCTATTAATCAATTTTTATTAGATATTTTCCTCATTTGCATTTCAAATGTTATCCTGAAAGTATTCTGTACCCCCCCACACACACACACACCACCTGCTCCCCAACTCACCGACTCCTGCTTCCTGGCCCTAGAATTCCCTTGTGCTGGAGCATATAATCTTTGCAAGATCAAAGACTTCTCCTCCCAATGATGGCCGAATAGTCCATCTTCTGCTACATATGCAGCTAGACACAAGAGCTCGAGGGGTACTGGTTAGTTCATATTGTTGTTCTGCCTATAGGGTTGCAGACCCCTTCAGCTTCTTGGGTACTTTCTCTAGCTCCTCCACTGGGGGTCCTGTGTTCCCTTCCAATTGCTGACTATGAGCATCCACTTCTGTATTTGCCAGGCACTGGAGTAGCCTCACAAGACACAGCTATATCAGGGTCATGTCAGCAAAATCTTGCTGGTATATGCAATAGTGTCTGCGTTTGGCAGCTGACTATGGTTTGGATCCCCAGATGTATAATAATCACAAGATTAGCAGCTCTGTTCTAATTAGATTATTCAAAATAGACCTGGATATCCTCTTTGTTGAAGGGACACTAGCAGTGTACTAGCTGCCATCTTGAAATTTAAGCTCTCCATACACAAATACTGTACCTATCAGATGTGATATGAAGCCTTTGTTACTAAAATATGAAACATAAATTAATGCTTGTCTTCATTATTTATAATGAATTCGAAGGGTAGAAAGACAGATAACAGAAACAAATAGCAAGTGTGAAAAGAGACTTTGGCATACTAACATGCCAGACAAATGTGCAGCTTTCAAAAGCATTTACTGCTCTTGCAGAGGACTAAAGTCTGATTCTCATAGCCTGTGCCATGTGACTCACAACCCCCTGTAACTCCAGCTCCAAGGAATCTAACACACTCTTCTGGCCTTTGGGGGACACTCACATGCTGGTGGTATATACTCAGATACAGATAAACGCGTGAGTTTATAATAACAGTAAGAGTTTAAAATAAATTATAATAAATATGTAATAAAAGGCATCTAAAACAGGCAAACCTCTTGCAATTAAAACTATATAGGAAAAAATATTTGACAAGTTTATAATAAAGAGACATAAATTAAGTTCTGATTTGTAGATATAGAAAGATTGTAACATTAAGAGATATTCAACTCAGCCCTTAATGGCAATGGAAAAGCCAAGTGTGAATGGTGAGATTCTGTGTTAAATAATTCCTAGTATAAATACCTTTCTCTATCTGGCCCCGAAAATGTGGTCAAGTACTCAGGTTATATGACTGCACACTTATAGACGAGTTTCTTCTTTTTGCTTTGCCCTGCTCCCAAAAAAGAGCATAAATGTAATTCAATCTCAATGAGACTATTTTAAAATTTTGTGTTTGTCTGTGTGTGTGCTTTTTAGTTTGAGTAAAATAAAATACTCTAGACATTAACTCTAATACAAGAAGCAGAGAATAACCAACAATGTGTGAAATTGAACAGCACCAATGGACTAGGATCTGAGAAACTGTCTTAGCAGAGCTTGTAAGCTAGAAATCTTCCCTGTCACATTACTTGGATTTTACATAGGAATAGACAAATTCTTTTAGCACAGAAAATAAACCAGAGGGAAGTCCTATTATATGGTAGACTTTATTATATAATAAAGGTGGGATTCAACTGCTTGTCATAGAACTATTAAATAGAGCTACTGAGTATCTTCAAAATCAGAAACAATGAAATAAAACAAAATCTAATTTATTAATCATGTCACATTCAAAAATGAATTTTTGATGTAGTACCATTTCATTTGCAATGTGGAGGAAAACTAGCCTTATTTAATGAATCATTCCTATACAAATAGAGACAGTCTATTACTTTGTCCAGGAGAATATTTATTAAATAACAATAAAAAAGACTTGTATATCAGTGATATACTAATATTTTAACAAATATTTTAAATGCCAGGACAACTAATTCAGATGAAAAACAAACAAACAAAAGATCTTCATAAGGAATTAGAAAACAAAAAGGCCATTTATGAAATCAAAAGCTATTCGAGATCACAATAACCAGGAAAGAGCAATTTAAAATAGCAATGACCTGATGCAATCAAGTGCATAAAAATTAAGAAAATGAAAAAAATGTGGCTGAAATGCAGAAAAAAAGAATTATTCTCATGTGCTTTGTTGAGGTACGTGTTTCTTTAGAAAAGCAAGCAGGCAAAATTAGTTACATTGATTTACAGTCCAATTTCCCATGTAAAAGGATTGTTGTCAACACAAAGTACATATTCATAGACTATGAATGTGGTGATATTCTATAAAATAATATTAGTGATAATGATAATAATTCAAATGCAATTAGTTATCCTCCACAACTTAACAAAGATAAACTATTACTGATAAAACATCAGAGAACATGGAGAAATCAAGTAAAAGCTTAGAAGCTTCATTCTTTGCGAAGATAGCAACATCCAGCACTTTGAAAAATAAACAATGATCTTATCATGCTGTGAACTCTGAGGTCTAAAATAATGACTGACCTGGCCAGGTATACCTACTAATACAACCATGAAGTGATCATCAGAGAAGCCACCAAACACTTTCCAATTGGATTAAGAACTCTTCCACAAGATGAAACCTATATCTGACACCAATTTCAGGGACAACAAGTACCTGTGTTTAGATAGGACATGGGTTAAAGAAAACCTGCAACTATTATTGTGATAAATGGACATAGTGTTAGATCAATTCCTGGCAGCTTCACATACATGCATAGATGAGAGCATTTCTCCAACCTTACCAGAGAAGATACTATTTGCAAAAGATGGTTGATTAACACAGAGACCCACAACTGGTTGAGGAAAAATATAAGAAACTTTTGAACTCTCAGCCCTAAATCTAGTATCAATACGATACTCCATCCTCCCAATGCCCCCCCATCATTGTAGAAGAGAGGGTAGAAAGCTTATAAGAGCCTGAAGTTATGGGTGAGCACAAGGAAACACTGCCAGACATAGCAGGGCATTTGCACATATGAGCTCTCAATGTCTGTGATAGTATGCACAAGATCTATGAGAGTTCATGCCAGACCATATTCTAGCGTGGAGAGAGGAGGTAGGTACTAAATCCCACACCAAGCAGAGGAGCTATTGGCCATTAACATGGGAGAACAGGTGGTTTTCTCTAAGAGTGTACACCCTGTTGGAAAGACCATGCTCCAGTGGAAGTCCATGTACCCAAGGATACATGGGAAGCACAAGTAGATTATATGCATTTTAGAAAGAAAGAGGGAGAGTGAAACAAAGTTGGGTGTATAGGAATAAAGTTGGCTCTGGATGGAGTTAGATAAGGGGTGAAAATTAGCAAAATTCTCAAAGAGCTAATAAGAATAAAGGAAGTGAGGAGAAACAGAAAGAACTGTGCAAGGGTGATTTATTATTCCAGGCCATATGAAATTTGAAAAACTCTTTCCCTAGAATGATATGCAGAACAATATTACCCAGGATCTGTAAAACATGTAGATACATGTGTTTTTAAAGCCTTGCAGAAATGCAGCAAATTCTAATTTGTTTGAGTGGATGACTAACAGCAAAATTTCACACAAGAATGAATCTAAATTTTGTAGATAGTCTTAGTGTTGTAAATGTCTTCCTCTGAGATATAATGTCTTGCTTTGAGGAGCTGGCTCAGAGTATTCATTTTGTCTGTTTTCTTTAACAAGTTACCAGATAAAATTAGCTGTTGTTCAAAAATCACTATGCAGGAAAAATATAAAATAGTTCTTCTCAAGAATTATAGAAATTTTCTTATTGATTTATTGAAGCAAACTTGCTTTTGCTTTGGTATCTACAGAAAATGCTAGAACATCACTGGTCCTGATGCCTCACATATAATAAAGCGTTTTGTTCTTAATTTTTAAGATATCTAAAAAGATTTAATTACCTTTTTTTTTTCATTCGAAGGCTTCAGGGTGGTTCATTTTTATTCAAATTGTGTTAACTAACAGTACTCACATGTATGTACTTTGGCATTATCTCTTGTTATATGGATTCATCTTACAATTATTCAAATCTTGTCCCTAAACTGGTAAAATAATGTACTCAATTTATTGCCTCTGAGTGTATTGAGTTCTTATTTTTCTCAAGGAAACCTATTTGTATATTTTTCTCTATAGGATTTCTAGTCTGGAACTTCCCAGAGGAAAGATGCCATCCAATACAGTATTTATTGTGTCTTTGCCATCTGGGTTTTCAGATTCATTTGGTTTAATTCAAAGATTAAAAGACAGAAAAATTAGACCAAATGGTGGAATAAACCCCTGTGGAAAACATGCTTCTGCTGTGATTATTTCTTAGATTAATTGACTTCTTAACTTGCAACTACACCCCAGGAATTCAGCTGCAACTAATAACTGGTCCTTGTAATACATAGATTCATTTGGCAGACACATGCTGGCTGTTAGGTTAACTGTTTCATGTAACACTCAATAAATGTACACTCAGTGAATAAATCAATACTGCATCAAACTGCCTTCTAAGTATCAATATTCATACTCTACATCTCACTCAAAGAATGTTCTCTTTATAGTGAATAGTGCCAGATGCCAAGACTCATGACTGTTCAAGATGCTAAGAATAAGTGATGGCTGAAGGCCATTCCTAAAGAAGATATTTATACCATCTCTCCAAGCCACAGCAATACTATGGAAGAAGTAGTGGGAAGACTATTAAGAACTGGAACATGGGGAAGGCATGGGGAAATGTGTCTTCCAACCACGACTCAACCTCAGCGATTGTGGACACACAGTAGCTTTCTGTTTGTGCAAGATCTACGCAAGTCTGTCCTGCCAATAACTAGTCACGAGTTGAGGAGGGCTCATAGGGCCCTACTCCTTAAAAATTAACCATTGTCTATTAATGAATTCTGTGAAAGGAGAAGCCATTGCCTTTGATTATACAGTCATGGCTGAGCCTGCCAGCCTCTAATGGCTGACATTCCCATACCCCCAGATATCCTTGGTTAAACTCTGTGTCACAAAACAAAACAGAAACAGAAATGTAAGAAAGAGGCTGTGGGGAGATGTAAATTGAAGTGTGGAAAACAGTTAAGGGATAGGGTAATTACTGTGCCTTGTATACCTGTATGAAATTGACAAAGAACAAATTTAATTAGTAAGCAACAAAAGCAAAAAAAAAAAAAAAAAACACATACAGAGAAAGAATTATGACACTTTAAAACTCTATTAACTTTCTAAAGTGGACTGTCTTTGTGGGATTACATAAATTGCTGCCATTGTTAAATATTTAAAATGTGGGATTTTCAACAAAGCTATTATTATGTTTTTAAGAAGAAAAATATTTATGCATATTGAAATTGCATAAATATTTAGTCAACTAACAACAAAGAAAGCTATAGAGTGTGGAAAAAACTAGTTATTTTAAGATAAAAAGTGACAGCCTTAATGTGTTGTCAATTGACATAACCTAGGAGACAAGGGACATGAGATAAAACCTCCTTTGATGCAGAGAAGCATTGAAAAAGCAACCTTCCATGAATCAGCATTATAAAATTATCCATTTAAAGTGTATAGCCCTTAATCAACCATTATTTATTTAAATGACTATTGCCTGTATTCAACATTTGCTGGAGATGATGGCTTCTTTATAAAAATTATTATTGTTTCTTACAAACTTCTAATTCTTCATTATTTGAAGTTAAATGCAAATTTCTCCAGTACAGGTTAGCAAGCCAAAGGCAAAGCAAGATCCTATTGATCACTAATTTCCCTGTCACTGACCCCTACTTCCTGGTAGGAAATAAGGAAGCGATTGTTATTACATATTTCACAGTGTTCCTATCCAATTTTAACTCAGTAAAACATAGATAAATGACTGCTAAGTCCACCACTACATAATATACCAATCCAAGGCTCCCATGACTCATATATCAAAAATTAGATACTTTTTTTCTTACTTTCATAACTTCTCATCATTGCCCTGCCTTTCAGCCTTCTCAGAACTGGGGAAGTATCATTTCTCTCCTTTTTCTTTATTCCTCGTCATTTTGCCTCTGCCTACCCCATCACCTTTCCCTTAGTCTCTATCAACACTTAATTTCTTTTGGACACTGGGTACTCTCTATAACTCCTTGGTATTTTGCTTTTATTCTCCTCAAAAATTCCTTGAGTATTCCAGGATGCATAAAGCATGCCTATGAATCTCAAATCCAAATCTGCAGTACAAACTTCTTCTGTTTGTATAATTTTGTTTTCTTTTTAAAACTGTATATATAAGCACTGCATCCACAATGTTCCCATCTTACCTTCTTTCCTCTCCAAATCCTCTTGTGCCATCCTTCTGAACTCATGATTTGTTCTTTAATTACTAATGTGTGTGTGTGTGTGTGTACCTGTGTGTGTGTATGTGTATGTGTGTGTATGTGAGAGAGACATGGAGAGAGACAGAGAAATAGAGAGACAGAGACATAGAGAATCTTCTGAGTCTATTTAGCTCTGCTCATATGAGCATGTATTGAAGGCTAAGAACCTGACATTGGAAAAAATCTGTGTTAGGACTTATCCTTGGTTTCTCTCTCTCTCTCTCTCTCTCTCTCTCTCTCTCTCTCTCTCTCTCTCTCTCTCTCTCTCTCTCTCTCGACTGACTACCTATAGCTTTTATAGCTTTTCTTCTGCAGATGTGGAATTTTACCCATCTACATTAGCATGTCAACTGGCATTGCTGTCCTGCTGTTTGTTTCCAGGCAACAATATTTTTGAGAGCTCATGGGTCCAGCTTTTCTTTCATATATAGAAGACACTGTTTTGCAGAAGGCACTCTGATCTTATGTCTCTTACAATCTTTCTGTCCTGTCTTCTGTGATTTCCCCTGAGCCACAATGTAGGGATTGTATTGGAGGCGTATCAGCAGGGCACATGACCATCATTTCTTGTGGTTCTCTATAATAGTTCTCATCTGTTGTAATAAGATTTTTTCATGAAGGGAGAGAGCTCCTCACATGTATGTATATGATATATGTGTATACAGGTAAATATCAGAAATTTACTGGTTTAGAAAAATGGCAATTGAAGCTTCTCCTTTTGGACCCATGGCCTCTTCAACCAAGGGTAGTTAGTTAAGTTTACAGAACCAGGAATGAATTTCCTCCTGTTCAGCATGCTTTAAGTCCAATTAGACAGCTGTTGGTCACTCCCAGGTCTTGCACATTATAGCTGGAGGAAATGTAGTTTCCTGACATTCAACATGATTCACATTGAGCTAAGCTATCAGCTCCCTCCTTTCACATCTTTCTCCTACCCTTCCCAAAGGCCAGACATAGCTGTCACTTCACACTTTGTAATTCATTCAATGGTGAAATTCAGATAGCTAGTAACAGCTATCTTTGACTCACTCTCTTCCCTCAGCACCACAATTAGTCATCCATATAGCTCATCCATTCAATCTTTCTCTCCATGCTCATTGAAAAAGGGTTGTCTCGATGGCTTTTTCCAAGTTTATATAAACTACCACAGAATCCTCTTTTTATTCTTATTAATCTCCTCGACATTACATTTGCCACATTAAGTTCTCTCACGCAGAAAGAAGCTGTTAAAGTATTTCTAAAAAGAAAGCACGCATTCTCTAAAAGACAATGTGATTGATTTCCTATACTATCCATAAGGCTAGCAATGCTTTAGCTCATTTTTATCTGTCAACTGTTCTATAGTATTATTATACTGCCTTCTCTATATTGCAATATATAGTTTATATGAAATTTACTGTGATATTTCACAAGTTTATGCATACTATTTCCTTCTCCTATTTTATTCTCCTAACTTAGAATTTGCATCATATTTCATTTTTAAAAGCTTTCAGTTTTATTTT
The DNA here is from genome assembly GCF_978045245.1 of Mus caroli. Lineage (NCBI taxonomy): Eukaryota > Metazoa > Chordata > Mammalia > Rodentia > Muridae > Mus > Mus caroli. The sequence goes on along the minus strand of NW_028227269.1, from coordinate 65,175,842 downwards.
ATTCAAGATGTGTTTGCTTTTATTCTCTACAAAATTTTTATTTAATTCTAGTGTTTTCTCATCTTTACTCAGTTTCTTGACATAAATTACAGAGTTTTTATAAATTGGAAAGAGAGTGTATTTGTAGATAGATAAAATTATCAAAATATCATGTTTAAAATTTAGATTTATATAAATGTGGTTATAATAGTAACACTAATACATACGTAGTTATGAATTATTAATTGTCGTAAAACTTAGTTTCTTGGGATAATAAAAGACAAAAATTCGGTAACAATGACATTAGTTGCTCTTCTTGAAGTATCTTCTAAAACAACTTGTACCAAAATATATATTCAATAAATTGTAAATCCATTATTGTAAATTTGGGATTTGTATACTGTCTTGAACATATGCATGTCACATAGGACTCATGTCATAGGAACTCAGAAAATGTATGAAAGATTGAAGAAGTTATGAATTATTAATTGTCGTAAAACTTAATTTCTTGGGATAATAAAAGACAAAAATTCGGTAACAATGACATTAGTTGCTCTTCTTGAAGTATCTTCTAAAACAACTTGTACCAAAATATATATTCAATAAATTGTAAATCCATTATTGTAAATTTGGGATTTGTATACTGTCTTGAACATATGCATGTCACATAGGACTCATGTCATAGGAACTCAGAAAATGTATGAAAGATTGAAGAAGGCGAGAAGCTCATTCTTTCAAGTCCACAAAGTGAAATGTGTGGGAAGTTTATACTGTTTTCCAACATTCTCTTCCCATTTTATCTAAAACTGGTTAAAGGGTTGTCGTACTGTAAATCCTTCTGATGGACTTGTTCCTAAAGTGAATGGATATAACAGGCATCAGATTTGTTTTTTCTTAGAATGACTTTAATCTGCTAGTGTCTGACATCTTTAATCAAGCAAAATGTTTCAAGAAAATTACTTCTGTTATAAATGGCTAGCTGCCAAAGTTAAGAGTAAAAATAAATTCCCTTAGATAATTATTATGTTATATATGGGTAACCTTGCAGAAAACTGACACTGGTCATATCACTAAGAGATTTATCTTACTTAAAACTGATTTATTAGGTCATTATTAACTATTTATATAGCTTATATTGGTTTGTGGAAATAAAAATCTAACTAAAATATGGGTCCTATATACATATTAAAAGACTTGATATGAAATCTTATAAGATTTTGACGTATTTAAAATGATTTTTTGCATATCCAGTAAAGCATTTGTTGATTCAAACCATTTTATAAATTAAAAAAAATATACCCACAGTTAAATATTTAACTGCCTGGTTCTCCTCCTCCTTCTTTTAAAATCACATGCCATTTATTTTTTTCTCATTTTTCTTTTTTACTGATTCTTTGTGAATTTCATACAATGCATCATAATCCCATTCATTTCTCAATCCCCCTACATTCCATATCTGCCCAACACCCTTGTTAAAGTTCTCTCCATGGAAAGCAGTGGTATATCATTGTGTATCGTATAGTATATTCTTTTGCCCAAACAGCATTATGTGGAAATTCTCGTTGCAAAGAGAATTTGCATTGGTCTGATTTGAGATCTCTGGCTTCTGTTACACTACCAATTCTGGATCCTCACTGAGGTTCCTCTCAGATATCCCGCTTTTTCTCTAGGTCATATAGGTCCTGCAGCTTTGACTCAGCAGGTCCAACCCCTTTGCTTTATCAGTGCATAGATGGTGTAGAAGTTCTGTTAGGACAATTCAAAGCCCTGGATTTGGGCCTGGGTCATAGCTGAGTTGGTCATCTCACCAGCTGTCCCATGTCCATGCCACTATGGCCAGCTCTTTCACCCTGCCCAGGTGAGGAGCAGGGCCAGCAGTTGAGTGCCTCAACCAGTGAGGGGCAGGGCCATGTGGTGGCCAGTGAGGAGTTGCCCCAGCTCAAAGCAGTATTGAGACATTAACGGCTCAGATGGCATTCCTGACCAGAGGTTCACATGTCCTTAGGAGATAACATGGGCCACAGCCATCAACACACACACACACACACACACACACACACACACACACACACATGTACTGTAGAAAGGGCATCTATCCAGCCATTGCCCAAGACATCAGCACAGATCCAGATTTCACCACTGCCACAGGTGACAGTGTAGCCACCCACATCAGGCTGTTCATCACCACCTTTGATTCTCTAGATCTTCCTCCCTTCATAGTGCACAAACCAGTCAGCTTCTCTTTCCCTCCCATTTCCACAAACCAATATAAGCTACATAAGTAGTTAATAATGACCTAATAAATCAGTTTTAAGTAAGATACATCTCTTAGTGATATGACCAGTGTCAGTTTTCTGCAAGGTTACCCATAATAATAACCACACACTTTCTCATCTTTGTGTAGCCTGTCCCAGTGCAGGTCAGCTCTATAGCTTCAGGCTGTTTTCTGCCCTGGACCATACCTTGCAATGGTGGGTCACACATCCTATTTACTTCAAATAATTTTCCTTCCAGTTGCCTGTGAATTTCATGAAGTCATTGTTAATAATAGCTGAGTAGTACTCCATTATGTAAACCTACCACATTTTCTGTATCCATTCCTATGTTTAGGGACATCTGGGTTGTTTCCAGCTTCTGGCTATTATAAATAAGGCTGCTATGAACATAGTGGAGCATATTTTCTTGTTATATGTTGGAGCATCTTTTGGGTATATGCCCAGTAGCTAGGTTTGTCTGGTAATGCTAAGTCCAATTTTTCTGAGAAAGCGCCGTAAAACTCACAGAACATATGAAGCACAAGAAGGAAGACCAAAGTCTGGATGCTTCAGTCCTTCTTAGAAGGGGGGAACAAAATAATCACGGAGGTAGAGGGAAGGAGAGACTTGGGAAGGAGAGATGAGGGTGAGGGAAAAAAAAGGTCAGGATCAGGTGTCAGAGGTGACAGGGGAGATGTTTATAGAGAGAGGGTAAGGAAATTGAACAGAGGCATGTAGAAGTGGGGAATGGGGACCTGGGTGTAGCTACCAGAAAGTTCCAGATGCCAGGAAAGCAAAAGACTTCCATAACCCAATGGGGATGACATTAGATGAAATACCCAACAAAGAGAAAAGAATACCTGTAGAGACCATATTCAGAGGTTAGACACGGCCCATGGTTGAGGGATGGGGCCACCCACCCACCTCAAAAATATTAATCCAGAATTCCTCCTGTCAAAAGAAAATGCAGGGATAAAGAGTGAAGCAGAAACTGAAGGAAAGGCCATCCAGAGACTGCCCCACCTAGGGATCCATTCCATCTGCTGACTCCAAACCCAGACACTATTGTTGATGCCAAGAAGTGCTTACTGACAGGAGCCCGGTATAGCTGCCCCTGGAGAGGCTCTGGCAGAGCTGGACCAATACAGATGTGGTACACAGCCAAAACACCATACTGAGCACGGGTACCCCAATGGGGAAGTTAGGGCAAAAGCTGTAGGAGCTGAAGGTGTTTGCAACTTCATAGGAAAAACAACACTATCAACCAACCAGACCCCTCAAAGCTCCCAGGGACTAAAACCTCCAACCAAAAAGTAAACATGGGGTAACCAGGGCTCCAGCTGGATATGTATGGACTTATCTGGCATCTCTGGGTGGGAAGCCCCTTGGTCCTCTGAAGGCTTAATGACACAAGGATAGGGAACGCTCTCCCTCTGAGGCAGGGAGTAAGTAGATGGGTGGGGAAGCATCCTCATAGAGGCAGGGGGAGGAAGAAGGGGGATAGAGGGCTTGTAGAGGGGAAACTGAGAAGAAGGATAATATTTGAAATGTAAATAACTTTTAAAAAAAGGAGACCATCTATTCTGAGGGGTATGAATTGATCCCAAATCAAGAAGTTTATGTATCACTTATCACTTCAAAGAAGATGGACATGGTAGCCCCAGAAAGAAGCAAGCTGCTACTCTGGCCTAGACTGTTTTGAGAAATCAAGAGTTTCAAAGTCGTTTTAACTTCATAAATCTCTAACTCAATGTTCTACTTTAAACAGTTGAGTTCTTCCCTCACCTGAGTCTCTGCTATATTTCCAAATAGAAACATCTTCATATTTTGTTGCAGAGATCCTCTACTCTCCCCACTCTCAAGTAGTGATTAATTACATTCATCCTTTCACTGATGATTGATCAAGGTATGAATGGAATGCAGAAGAAACTGATTCCATTATTCTTATAATTATTTCTCCCCCAACCCCGAATTCCTCAAAAACCTAGAGGATATCAATACTGGATCCTCACTAGATCCTCTCAGATATCTTGTGTTTGCTCTGCGTCACAGAGGCCCTATAGTTTTGGCTCATCGGGTGCAGACTCTTTGCTTCAGCAGTTTATACATATAGTAGATGTTGTAGGTATGAAATTCACAAAGAAGAAAAGACTGCACTCAGAAATTGTTCCTTTCCACTGATGCCCCTTCTCACCACAAATGAAGATTTTACATAGCATTCAAGGATTAGCATTGTTCCACTTGAGGTCAGTAGATGTCCCTTGGGTGTCAGGCACCTGAATAGTTGGCTGATGGGTGAAGTCTCATTAAAAGCCATCTCCAATGTAAATTCTTTAGAGCACATAGAAGGGGTACTTGGCACATCTTATATTTTGATAACAACATGTACTGACAAAATAGAAAACAATTTGCCCTGCATGGAGTTAATGTGAGAGATTGATTGCCTAGCATGAAGAAGCCTTGGGTTTGGTTCAAGAACTGGTGAAAAACAACCATCCTTAAATCAAACAAATCAAAACAAAAGCCAAAGTTCACTAAGGGTCAACTGTTGATCAAATGCAAACAAAAGATTTTCAAGCAAGGATTAGGCAGTGGAAAGTATTTAACTGAATTGTATTACTTCAGAGGCTCCACATAATCAGGATGGAGGCCCTAAATTAAAGACTTGTCCAAGCTCTTGCACCAACTTTCTACAAGGAGAAGTGTAAGTGATTAGTTGCTCAATGATGAAGAGGTGTGGTCTTGGGAAAGGTGTATCTTTCTGCTGAACACAACTCAGTAAGAGGTCATTTAAGTTATGTTCTTTCTAACACTACAAGGAGGTATACTTTCTTTAATAATATTTATATTTATCTTAATTTTATAAGCTATATAAAAAACCTCAAATTCCTGGAAATTATAGTCACTAACACAGGGAATATATTCTTTTCTTTTTTAATTTTAGTTGATTTTTCACCCTCTACAAACCCCCTACCCCCTACCCCTTCCTCCGCTTCTATGAGGGTGCTCCCCACCCACCCACCCACTCCATGCCTCAGAGGCATGGCATTTCCTATCCTTGTGTCATTAAGCCTTCACAGGACCAAGGGGCTACCCTCCCAGTGATGACAGATAAGTCCATACATATCCAGCTGGAGCCCTGGGTACCCCCTGTTTACGTTTTGGTTGGAGGTTTTAGTCCCTGGGAGCTTTGAGGGGTCTGGTTGGTTGACAGTGCTGTTCTTCCTATGAGGTTGCAAACACCTTCAGCTCCTACAGTTTTTGCCCTAACTTCCCCATTGGGGTACCCATGCTCAGTATAGTGTTTTGGCTATGTACCACATCTGTAATGGTCCAGCTCTGCCAAAGCCTCTCCAGGGGCAACTATACTGGGCTCCTGTCAGTAAGCACTTCTTGGCATCAGCAATAATGTCTGGGTTTTGAGTCAGCACATGGAATGGATTCCTAAGGTGGAGCAGTCTCTGGATGGCCTTTCCTTCAGTTTCTGCTTCACTCTTTGTCCCTGCATTTCCTTTGACAGGAAGAATTCTGGGATAATATTTTTGAGGTGGGTGTATGACCCCATCTCTCACCTGGGGGCCCTGACTATCCACTGAATATGGTCTCTACAGGTTCTATCTCCCCTTTGTTAGGTATTTGGGTATTGTCCTTCCTGTTGGGTTTTGGAAAGCTCTTGGGTCCCTGGCATCTGGAACTTTCTAGTGGCAACCCTCAGTTCCCTCTCCCCCACTGCTACACACCTACTTTCAAATTCCTGGCCATCTGTACTTCTCCCTCATCTCTTAATCACATGGAATAGATAACTACATGTAAGCATTCTCTGCCATTACCTTCTAGATATGATATTACACTCCATATATGTAAAAGAACACCTGTGATCCTATACTCAGAAACAAAGGTAGGGATTTCTAAATATCACAAGCCAGTCTGGTGTAAGTAGAAAGTTGCAGATCAGCTGAGGCTATATAATATAGGAGAAACCTGTCTCAAACAATAAAAGAAACAAAAGTACAAACAATAATATTACTTTTCATTGAAACTACTATGTCTCATCAGGGGTTATCACAGTGTGTTCAGAGCAAGAGCCTAAGCCGATGGAATTAAATGTGTTGGAGAATGAAACTGAATGAATGTGTGGACAGAGGAAACCAAGTGAGGATGAAAAGTAAAAGCTTATTGACATATGAGCATTCTCACATGACAAGCCCTTAACACCTTTGGAGGCAGCAGGGAAGACAGGGTTCCCACTGAGTTGTAACTACCACCATTGGAGAACAGACTGTTAAAACTTATATTTTATAAAAGGATTTATAGGCTTGCTATGGTGAATAAAACAAAAAGTCCAGAAATAACAGCACTTGACCCTACTCTTTACGAATGTTTTGAACTGCCTGCACTGACTAAGATATTACGAATACACTACTAACTAAAGCATAGAGTTCATGGAGAATCTCACTGCCCTTTCTAGACAATGTTGATGGACAGGAGATGCCCTTACAGAATGGAGCTTTGCATGAGGAGTGGGCATGACAATTTATCAAGGTCATAGATATTAGATGACAGTGATTAACTTTCAAATGCAGACTTAGTATTCTTAGCTGCATTATCAGATAATTTGGATGCACCCAGCACTCTAGGCTCCCAAAATATATAGAGACCCTTAGGTCATATTATACCTGGGAGAAAAACAAGTAGCTAGTCACTAAAAATAAGTAGCTAGTATGTAAGTTATATGCAGTTAAAATAAATAAAATGTGTATAATTAAAAGAGTAAATATGGACAATTAGAAAAAATACGTGGTTTCTGGGCTAGTTTCAGAATGTGTTTATAGTGACTAAGTAGGTAATTGAAGGAATTTGTAGCATCACTCTGAGTATGTTCTATGGTGATTCAATCGACAAATTCTTTCTAAGAACATATATACATTCACTTGCAAAACAATATTCTGGAGAAAGGAAATCCTTGAAATATCTTTTAGAGATATCACTTGCAGGATCTGTGTTGACTCTGATGCACAGGTTCTGCAGTGGGCATGTTGTCATAGTATTATCTTGTCACAGCATTTCCCATATCACATAGAAATGCTAGCTTAGTAGAATGACAGAATGGCCCTTTGAAATGTCTATATAATCTTTATAATCTTTAAAGCTAACATCCAGTGAGGAGTAGGTGCTTCTTCCAGGTTCAGTGAAAATCTAAACCACTGATCAGATTTAAATGATGGTATACTTTTTAAGAAGAATTCATGGGTCCAAGAAACAATGAGTGACCTCATTTACTACCGTCATGTCCACTCAGCTACTGAAATCAATGCTTTTCTTTTCTATTTGCCATTTTCGAGGGCTCAGTTCCAAGAAGAGGACAAACTTTTATTAAATTACCCAAGAAGATCCCCTTTAATCTCTAAGCCATGGCCATTAGTTACTCTAGTATCCTGTGTCAAGAAACATCACATAGAAGAGGCACGACCCTGAAAAGAACTCACAGCATATACATCCCACAAAAACGAAATGTAGCAAGACAGCAGAGTGTACTGCATGCCCACTTACCCCAGTGAGGGGACATATGTTTGTTTATTTGTATTTTCTTTTTCACATTTCGTGGTAAATAAGTCAGACATCAACCATGAAAGGTATAGTGACCTAGATCTCGACTTTCTCTGCAAAAAAGTTATCGTGGCCACACCAGGAGAACTGCCCATGCCACGTGATACACTAAGGCCATGGTGTGGAGCTTCTCAAGCAATAGGAGGAGTACAAGGAGAACATGGATGTGAGCCCACTACATATTCTTGCAGACATTTCTTCCAGAAAAGAAGACTACTCAGATTTCTGGCTCAACCTTTCTCAGCTAGAAGCATCACATGTTATAAGTGGATATCAGTAATTATTCTAGTTGAAAGCCAGATACCCCACATAGGACCACAGTCTACATTCCTCATACTGCTGAGAGGATTGCAGCTGGTGACCAACAGCAATTCCCTCTCTAGAAATCATTGCAGTCCAAACAGTGCTTGTACTTCCAAAGGTCCTGCATACTGGTGGGAAACAGAATTAATTAAACCATAATGTTGGGTTAGAAGGTCTTACCCCGTATACTTGCTCTATCAGAACATTTCTTCATTTCTTATCCATATATTTCACCTGTGTAAAATACTTTTATTCAGTATTTAGGGATATGTAAAATATAAAATTAGGAGTATATGAATATACAGTATATATTAAGAGATATTTAAGGGATAAATGGGAATTACTTAAACCATATGTACACAAAAAATATATTTAGAATGTGTGTATATATATATATATATACACACACACATATATATATATATGTACTCGTATGCATGGTTATTTATAATCTACCTATAATATTTGCTATGCTTATATGAATCTTATTCAGGATTCATCTGCCTTCCTAGTCTCTCTCTGCTTACTATGAGAGGATGTAATGACATCTATTTGCCTTCTGCCTGCCAGGATGGTCGTACCTTCCTGTTGCTGTGATGGACAGTATCCTATTTAAGATCATATAAATCCTCATTCTTATGTTTTTTTTCTTTTATCAGTGTATTTCATGACAACAATAAAAAAGAAGATAATATAGCTATTAACTATTCAGAGACTAAGGATCCACCGCTGTTATGTCACCAACTACTTGTGACTGGCGAATAGTGATGGAAATTCTAACAAGAAAGAAAATAAAATTTTCACAATCACAATACAGTTAGTTCCTAATTCAAGTGACTGAACTGAATTCACTTCATGAGTCTGATGTTGGATTAGGTTTATGTGAAGAGCTAATCATTATGTGAATATTTTATAGGCTTGAAAATCCCCAAATATCCCAGCTTATTAAGATCAGACAGCACATGTCTCTACACGGCCAGTAGAGTGAATTTGAACTGACAGTCCTTAATATGTAGCAGAAAGCAGCAGTTGTTCTGTAAATTTGCACTACTAAAATTAGAGGCCTGTGAGATAGCTGCGAAAAGATGCTAATGTTGGAAGAAATTTAAAAAAAAAATCTTATAATGTTGCAAAACAAGAAATCAAAATAGGACTGTTGTCGTGTAATTCACATTTTTGAAGAACTGTCAAGAGAATGGAGGAATTTTCTCCTTTGTGTGTGTGTGTGTGTGTGTGTGTGTGTGTGTCTATCACTAGCAATAACTTCACTAGTTGTGTTGGTTTTTTATTATTTTATACATCAAAAGAATCATTTCTCAGGAACTGTGACTTTTTTTTTAGCTTGATTTTTTTTCTTTTTTTTTCTTAGATATTTTCTTTATTTACATTTCAAATGTTATCCCCTTTCCTGGTTTTCCCTCTGAAAATCCTCAACCCCTTGCCTACTCCCCCTGCTGGAACTGTGACTTTTTAAACATGATGTGTTCCGCTGCCTTATGCTCACATTCTTCTTTGTTATGTATATGTGCACACTGTAGCTTTTCTCCAGTCTTTGATTTAAAAATCACTTGTCATCTGGAGGCTTTGATAGCCTGAACAAATGGCCAAGTGCCCCATTGGCGCGCACTTATAATGAGAGCTGAGTGCATATAGGGTCATATGATAAAGACAAGAAAAATCATGGACTCAGTGGGATTTATTATGAAGAGATCCTAATAGTGACAATTATGTATTAATACTAAAGGCTAAACTGTGTTTACTATTTACTCTGTACCCGTTGCTTTATAAGCTATCTCATTAATTAGTCTAACAACAACCTGGATAATACAGAACCATTTTACTGATAAGGAAGATCATTAAAATTAAATAATTTTTTTTGTGAGTTATGTAGCTGAAAGAACATTTAGTGGGATTTGATAGTAATTAACAGCAAGGGTTTACATCATTCCTGAGACTTTATGTTCAGTTTATGTTTGAGGATGGGGCTTCCAGCTTGTCATGCTAAAAGGCAGGTGGGTTTGTTATGTATTTTTTTTTCTTTTTGTAAGAAAAATCTACAAGGCTATACTACATGAAGTGTGAGCAAACTATGATCCCTCAGCCAAATCTGATAGGAGTAGCTATGTTTGTTATAGTGTTTCTGCAACTTAGTGACTCCATCCATCTTCATTTACCTGGTGCCTTGGCTTCTGAGTAGACAAAGAAATGAAAACTCCAAGCTCTAAATGACTTGGCCTTTCTCTGAAGCCTGTCCCTTTGAATATATATTTATAATGCTACACATAAGCCAATAGTCATCAGAAGAGATCTTAATGACTTTCAATGATGCCTTCTGTTAGTACATTTCAAATTTGCAAATATACTATGATATAAAATCTAAGATAAAGAGAAATTTTCACACAATTCAATGTCATAATTTGTTACTATGCAGATTATTATAATTTAGAAATACTTCTTTTATATAAATTTGTTATCAGATATCACTAAATGAAAAGAGTCATTTGGGCTTTGTGATACTGAATTCTGTAGTTGACTTTAGTTTTATTGCTTTGAATTTATTTTTAACTTTTTTAAAAATTGAGATTGTAATTTAATTGCATTTCTCCCTGTTATTTCTTCCCTTCAAACTTTCCCATATAACTTACCTACTCTCCTTCATATTCATAACTTCCTTTCTTATCAATTGCTTGAACGTATGCATGTTTACATACATATATACACACATGTGTGTGTGTGCGTGTGTATGTGTATGTTCCTAAAAATAACCTACTGAGTACATAAAATGTTAGTTGTATGTGTGTTGTCAGGGCTGACCATTTGGATTTTGTTCACTTTCATGAGTCTTTTATTATTGGCTGACAAGGAGGTTGAAAAATGTTAGAACTTCTGTACTGTCTCAACAAATCTAAAGACAAAACTATTGATTTTTATAAGTTGGAAATTTTTTGTTAGTGAGTTTAGTAAGGTTACTTAGCTACTTTCAGACAGGTACTATCATTAGAAGCATGGGTCATTAACCAGGTGTTACATAGGTGTGCCACACTTTAGAAGTTGTACATATTGTAATGTTTTCACTTGCCTGTTTCTTATTTCTTCTAGACTTGGATGATCCAGTAGTAACTGTTCATCAAAGTATAGGTGAAGCTAAAGAACAATTTTACTATGAGAGAACAGTGTTTCTCCGATGTGTGGCCAATTCCAACCCCCCTGTGCGCTATAGCTGGAGACGTGGTCAGGAGGTGTTGCTACAAGGATCTGACAAGGGAGTGGAGATTTATGAGCCTTTTTTTACCCAGGTAAGAGATTGTGAACGGTATTCCTACCCCAGCGGATTGTGATAATTTCTTGACTCTGGCAACATTCAATACTATAGCCATTTGAAAAGACATTTTCTCCAAATGTACTCTTTTATAAAACAATATATGTTTGATTGAAAAGCCAGCACACTTAGATATAAAGGACAACTTGTTTATATGTGATAAATTTGAAATACTGATTCCTGAAATAATATTAACGTCAATGTACCCTGACATATTTTTTTATCTATACATTTACCCTCCTTTAAATAGCATGACTTCACACTTCAATGACAAATTTGATTGAAAACATTTTAAAAATAATTGTAATATTCCAACTTGCAATGTCATATTTATTTATTATGCTTTTTCTTATAATCACAATAATTAGATAGATAGATAGATAGATAGATAGATAGATAGATAGATAGATAGACAAAAATATGTATCCATAAATGTAATCTGATATGTCCATTTAGTTTTGCTTGTACACTTATATTTTTAGGGTTGACCACTTGATATTGGATCACTAGTTAGGGACTTCACCACTGTGGAATTTTAATTCCCCCTATCCCAGTAGTCAGAAATAGATCTGGTCTAAGGTTAGAGCCATTGAGAGTTTTCTACTTCTACATTAGCATGTCTGTTGCTGTTGTCTTTGGTTTTTGTTTAGCCACCCATGTTGTTGAATGCTGGGAGTGGTTTCCCTTTTATTTCTGGAAGACACATTTCATAGCTGACTTCTTTATTTAATGGCTCTCCCCATCCCTCTTCCATAATGTACCCTGAGCCTTAGCTGTAAGGATTAAGTTATAGATGTACCAACTGGGCCTGGAGATCCATGTTCAATGCATTTTGACTTGTTGATTTCTATGATGATTTCTATCTGTTGCGAAGTTAATCTCCTTTGAAGTACACTTTATATATATATATATATATATATATATATATATATATATATATATATGAAGTTAGTAATTATAATGTTTAATTAAGTGACATTTGTAAGTTCTGTAAGATCAATGATCTCACAGTAGTTGGCTATGATTCAGGTACCAGGCATGGGATTCCTACTGGCAAGAATCCTAAAGTCTAATTAGAGAGCTGTTGTTAACCTCTAAGTTATGAATGCCACTATCATACCTTTGTGTATATCTTGCTGTGCTGGTCATTGTTCTGGTTTATAAGCATCAAAACTGTATAGGAGTAGAGGTTGCCTTTCTCCCTTGGCAGATTGTGTAGCATTTTCATATACTATGAAAGCCAGTCCTGAAGGTGGAACCTTTACTATTAGATCCAGCTGGATTCCTTGTAGCCCTGTGTCCAAACTACATTGTGTCATTATTAGTAGGGGCTTACATTGAATTTCTGGGAGGATAGCATGGACAACAGAAATATCTACATTGTTTGGGGTATCTCTTGGTATCCTCTAAACAAAAGCTACATAAGAGGTTTCTTTTGTTTAGTGCTGAGATTTTTGTTAGTCTATAGTTCTTAGAGAGGGAGAATAATATCACTTCTAAGTATCACAACTACATTTGGATTATATACGTATGTGTACACATATACATGTATGTACATAAAATTTGGTCATTATATGTTCTAAAAAAACTTTCCTATAAAGAAATGGTATATCATGAGTTGAACTGAAGTCATGTATTCTAATGGGAACCCATGGTTTCTTTATTGACTGGATCACACTTATTCTGCTTTATCACAGGCATCTCAAATGTAAATGGCTGCTGAAATAATGGGGCAAAAAGAATATGTGATTTTAACTTGGAGAATGAATTAAGAATTAATAAGTCCTGCAGAGATGGAATGTGCATACCTACCCTGTGTCTCTATTTGCACTGTGGGCAATGATTTTGAAACTCTGCTTGAATCTAGAGCTTATGTAGGATTGATCCTGTAGCCCATAATGTTTTATATAATTTTACAAATGAAGAGTTTCAGACTATTCTGTTTCTTCAAAATTGTGCTAACTGATGAAAATTACAATAGATTGAGACACTTGAGTCTAATTCTAACTTTCAAGTACATGTTAATAATACAGAAAAAAGTGATAAGAAGAACATTTTTACCTACAAGTCTACTTAATAGCCACCAATGGCCTCATTTCTAGCTGATAATTGCCAAGAGTGGTTGAAAGTATTGTGATTTTGCAGTCATCGTGCAATAGAAAGCAACGGAATTGATTAAGCTTGTTTATTTGAATATGAGAACTTTTGTCACATTGTAATTCACAAATTGATCGACTTTTTTTCTCTGCACTGTAAGGTTAAAAATATCACATACTCTAAACTAATTATACAGGTCTTTGTGATGAAGCTAAGAACACCAATTATTCTTTCACCTATAAATGTTGCATTAGACTTAAAATTAATTATGTTATAATCTTAAAATATCATGTAAGGCCATATTTCCTTTGTGTGATGACTTTGTTCTTTCATATTCTATTGCTCTTTTAGTGATCATTATATATATATTATATATATATAATATATATATATTTTATATATATATATATAAAATCAAGATATATATGTGTATATGTATGCATATATATGTATATCTTGCATTAGTTTCTTCACACAGTTTCCATTGTGTGCCAAGAATACTTTATGAATAGCAATCTGTCAATATTGACAATGCTTATATTAGAACGTGTCTTAATCTGTGCTCTGCTACTGTAATGACCATCTGAGTACTTTATTTTAAAAATACTTTCAATCCTCGATATTAGAAAGTTCATTCTAGGTCCATTTTAACATAGTGAAAAAACACAAAGAAAGCACACTTTTAAAACAAGGTCAATCCTATAATTGATATACCTACTCCCAAAATAAAGGGATTGACTTATTTATGAGGACAAAGACATTGTGGTAAAGTTCTATGAAGGTCCCATTTTCTAGTACTGTAACAGTGACTATTAAACCCAACGAACATCTATGGTGAAGCATGCAGACAAACCACTGTGGTGTTCTTTAGTTCTATAGTTTAGGATTCCTGTGGTTTAAACTTCAAAAAGGTAACTTTGATCTGCCATGTACAGGCTATGGAAAAAGCTTTGCCAAAAAAAAATGTAAAGATTGCTGCAAGGCTCCAGTCTTCCTAACATTATTGATGTAAGGAAGTGGTTAATGGAAAGAGGATTTTGGAGTGAAAATAAAAGTTAAAATAAAAGCTAACAAAATGTTATGGAAACATGCAGAAGACAAACAGTGGCATCAAAATTAATAATCTAGCAGAGTGATTCCCCATGATTTTCCATGCCTGAGATCCACTAGGTTGATTTGAGGATGTGGGGAAGATTCCCTGTGGAAATGGCTGGGCAGACTGGGACAATGCTGGATATGGATTCAGAAGAAAAGTCATAGATCTCTTACGCTTTTCACGTTAGGAAATTAAAGTCCTGGGAAAATATTAGATTTTCTCTACTAATGCTATTAAATGATCTTATTTTTAATAAAAAATAATTTCAGAAATGATGAGAAGGCTTTATCTTTTGTGCCTGTGCACACAGGCTAATAACAACATCACTTTGAACTAAATATTTATTTCACAATCGTCATGAGCAACAAAATATTATTTATAGTTTCTTGCACTTATATCCATAATGAAATTGGCATGTGTTTTTGAGGCTGAAATGAAACTTCAGCTACATAATAAGTTTAAGAGGAATAATTTTCCTTTCACATCTTTATTCACTTAATGCTGAAAGGGAAAGGCATGCATGCTACATACTTATAGTAAATTAGGGCATGAGTTAATATAAATTGGAGACTGTATGCTTTTCCCAGTAGCTCAGGATAATAAAATATATTGGAAATAAATATTTTAAAGGTCTAGTCTATTATGAAAAAAACCTGAATATACCATTGACAGTTATAGATATTTTCATTAGAAAATGTCAATATTGGAAAAGTCACAGGCTAATATATAATAATCTTATCTTCTATTTCATAAAAGTTTCAAATGGATTGTATTTATGGACAATTACAAGATACTTTTAAAGCTAAATTATAAAATTCCTGTGTGATTGCCAAAAAATGTGAATTTAACTTTTAAAAGTTGCATATTTATTTAATTGCAATTTTCTATAGTGTTTGAAAAATTGTTCATGACATCATCTTGTGTATTTTAATTATATATACTAATTTTCAAACTGAACATATTTACATCAATTATGTAATTAGTTACTATAAAGCTTGCTAAACAAAGTATGTAATTAGTGATAGTCAAATCAAAATTCTTTTTTTTTTTTGATGATATAAAATTGTATTTTATTTTTTTATTTTTTTTATTAGGTAATTTCCTCAATTACATTTCCAATGCTATCCAAAAAGTCCCCAATACACTCCCCCCCCCACAGTCCCCCACCCACCCACCCCCACCCCTTGGCCCTGGCATTCCCCTGTACTGGGGCATATAAAGTTGGCAAGTCTAATGGGCCTCTCTTTCCAGTGATGGCCTACTAGGCCATCTTTTGATACAAATGCAGCTAGAGACAAGAGCTCTGGGGTACTGGTTAGTTCATAATAATGATCCACCCATGGGGTTGCAGTTCCCTTTAGCTCCTTGGGTACTTTCTCTAGCTCCTCTATTGGGGGCCCTGTAATCCATCCAATAGCTGACTGTGAGCATCCACTTCTGTGTTTGCTAGGCCCCGGCATTGTCTCACAAGAGACAGCTATATCTGGGTCCTTTCAGCAAAATCTTGCTAGTATATGCAATGGTGTCAGCGTTTGGAAGCTGATTATGGGATGGATCCCTGGATATGGCAGTCTTTAGATGGTCCATCCTTTCTTCACAGCTCCAAACTTTATCTCTGTAACTCTTTCCATGGGTGTTTTGTTCCCAATTCCAAGAAGGGGCACAGTGTCCACACTTTGGTCTTCATTCTTCTTGAGTTTCATGCGTTTAACAAATTGTATCTTATATCTTGGGTATGCTAAGTTTTTGGGCTAATATCCACTTATCAGTGAGTACATATTGTGTGAGTTCCTTTGTGAATATGTTACCTCACTCAGAATGATGCCCTCCAGATCCATCCATTTGCCTAGGAATTTCATAAATTCATTCCTTTTAATAGCTGAGTAGTACTCCATTGTGTAAATGTACCACATTTTCTGTATCCATTCCTCTGTTGAGGGGCATCTGGCTTCTTTCCTGCTTCTGGCTATTATAAATAAGGCTGCTATGAACATAGTGGAGCATGTGTCCTTCTTACCGGTTGGAACATCTTCTGGATATATGCCCAGGAGAGGTATTGCTGGATCCTCTGGTAGTATTATGTCCAATTTTCTGAGGAACCGCCAAACTGATTTCCAGAGTGGTTGTACCAGCTTGCAATCCCACCAACAATGAAGGAGTGTTCCTCTTTCTCCACATCCTCGCCAGCATCTGCAAATACATTTACTTTATAAACCATAAAATAGTTTTTAATCCCTTAATGAATGCAGTGAATTAAATGCATGAGGTACAAAGATTTCAGAGTTCAGCCTGTAATTACTTTTTTCATCCAACAAAATAACATGGTTTACCAGCACCTCTACTCTTCACAAGTGTAGAGGTTATCCTTGCATATTACCTTAAGGAATTATTTTTCTGTGGACTCTAGTTTTACTCTCTTTGGGATCTTGATTTGCAGCTATAGAAAGTAATCACCTTCTAAGCTATTCTAGATCAACCTGCCAATCACTGGGCAGTTAAACAGAGAAATCAAATAAGGAAATACTTCTCAGATTTGTAATGTGCCCATTGTGCTCCTATGTTCTTATAAAACTGAGATATAGATCTTCCCACCATAGTAATAACTGGGCCATCCTTCATGATAGAGTCACAATTATTTCAGAGTAGCAAGAATTTCCTAAGTCTTAAACTAGCACTTCAACCCTAACACTAGCTTGGGCTACTATGACAGGGTCCCAAAAGGAAGAATCACTTGATCCGAAGATAAGGAAGATAGACAATTTGGGGGTCAAGAAGTCATGTTCAAGCAAGTTTATGAAGAAATACAGCATCTGATATAGTTTTAAAATGGAGGTGGGTGGGTAAAGTCACCAAAAAGCCATCACATCATGGGACAGTGTCAGTAGGGAGACAATGAAGCAATGTTGCACAAGGAAAAACCTGATCAAGTGATTCACAGACCAAGCACATAGAAGCCTTACCCCTGATAACTCGAAGGTATAAGGCACAGAGAGGGGTCAGTGGATGTTTTTTAGGGTATGAAACAATGAGATGAAAGAGTCAATATGTGTTTCCTTATTAAAGCTACCTTAAATTATTCATATGATTTAGCATGGAGATAAAACAATATATTTCATATTTAAAAGCAGGGAATCCACAAACATGATGGCACATAACTAGTTAAGCTTTGATCATGAGGACTGCTTCAGGCAAGCTTGAGCTATATAGCTAGACTCTTTCTCCTCTCCTGATACATTTGTAGACTAGGTAGATAGATAGGCTAGATGATAGATAGGTAGATAGATAGGTAGATAGATAGATAGATAGATAGATAGATAGATAGATAGATAGATAGATAGATAGATAGATGCATAGATGGATGGCAGATGTATGTATATATGTATGTATGTATGTATGTATGTATGTATGTATGTATAGTCAGCAACAGGTAGATCTGAGATTTGAAACAATGCACAACTTTGTAAGATGATGGACAACCAGTAAACTTTGTTGGATTCCTATCTCATGATATAAAGATCGAAGAAAACAAAGCATTGTATACCTTAAATACATATAATTGCTATTTCTCAATTATACAACAGTAATTCAAAGAAAATGGTTAAAATGTTGTTCACTTAACCTCCATACATCCTCTAAATTTGCCACATACATTTAAGAGTTTATCAACTGATTGTATGGTTACAGGATTACAATTAAAAATAAACAAAGATGGACCATCTAGAGACTTCCATACCCGGGAATCCATCCCATAATCAGCTTCCAAACGCTGACACCATTGCACACACTAGCAAGATTTTGCTGAAAGGACCCTGATACAGCTATCTCTTGCAAGGCTATGCTGGGGCCTAGCAAACACAGAAGTGGATGCTCACAGTCAGATGGATCACAGGGCCCCCAATGGAGGAGCTAGAGAAAGTACTCAAAGGAGCTAAAGGGATCTGCAATCCTATAGGTGGAACAACAATATGAACTAACCAGTACCCCCCGGAGCTTGTGTCTCTAGCTGCATATGTATCAGAAGATGCATATGTATGTACTAGATGACCTAGTCTGCCATCAGTGGAAAAAGAGGCCCATTGGTCTTGCAAACTTTATATGCCTCAGTACAGGGGAACGCCAGGGCCAAGAAGTGGGAGTGGGGGGAGAGGGGAGTGGTGGGGGAGGGTTTGGGGGACTTATGTGGTAGCATTGGAAATGTAAATGAAGAAAATACCTAATTTAAAAAAAATAAACAAAGACATATAATTTGGGTGGAACATGATAAGTGCCAATGAAAGAGCTAGTTAAAGGAGATTCTGTATATAAGATGCATATTTGCAGGGGTTCTCAACCTTAATGCTGAGAGCATTTATTACAGTTACTTATGTTGTAGTGACCCCAACCATAAAATTGTCTTTATTGCTAGTTCATAACTGTAAATTTGCTACTTTTATGAATCTTGATGTAAATACCTGCATGTTCCAGTGGTCTTTAGGGGGTTACAACCCACAGGTAGAGAACTGCTGCTTTAGAGGAATACATGTCAAGTTCATCTGCAGATATGTTAAGTTTCCATGTGAGGGAAGTATCCAAAGCACACGTTGAAAGAAAATTTTGGACAGTAGGAGACAGGTATCTACCCAGAGCTGAGGGGGTCTCTGAAATAGTGAGACTGGGAGAAAAACAGAGCTTTCAGTAGAAACTTAGAAGCAGTACTCTGGAACCTGGATAAAGTGAGGCGTCCAAGTGGGACTAGAGGCCCAGCTGACACCTGTTTCCAGGACTGAAAAAGTAAACACATAAGCAGTAAACGTCTGAAGGAAGGGAGCTAAGGGATGGTGAGGTAGCTGAGCAGGTAAAGGCATTTGCTGCCAAACCTCGTCATCTTAATTTGAATTCCAGGCCTCACATGGTTGAAAGAGGGAACCAGGTTCCTGCAAGTTCTTCTATGGCCTGCATATACACACACAGCCACATATGTAACTGTCCATAAATGTACACACGCACACACACAAGCACCTGTGTACATGCAATACACACATACGAGAAATAAATATATTTTTTTAAATTTGATTAACTAATTCAAGTGTCAAAGTTTTTTTTTTTTTTTTTTCTGGATAGCGAAACACAGTTTTCAAGACATTTTATGTTTGATGCATGATAGCTCTGTCACAAGAGAACATGGTCAGCTACATTATAAAACAATATTGATTTCCCTCTATGTTTGCACAGGATCTTTGTTCTTTAAAAAGGCAATGCAAAGTTTTTCCTAAAACAGGGAAAAGAAAAATTCACATGACTTAGCAGGGAGACTGAACAGGTTTCACATTTTTAGAAAAGTGAAATGTGGCATTTATGTGAGGTGGTTGGAGTCTTCTTTAATTTAAATGCAGTGATTATTTCACAATATCAATCATAAAATAGAATTTTACTTATGTAGCTGAGGAAAATGTCACATATGTTAATGGTTTAAAATTGAAGTTTGTCGGTGGTGGTGCACGCCATTAATCCCAGCACTTGGGAGGCAGGTGGATTTCTGAGTTCGAGGCCAGCCTGGTCTACAAAGTGAGTTCCAGGACAGCCAGGGTTATACAGAGAAACCCTGTCTCAAACAAACAAACAAAAAAAAAATGAAGTTTGTCATGAATGGAAGGATTATTAGCATGATGCCACAGTTACTATTGTGAATTTCCATGTCATCCGGATACAGAGGTGTCTGGATAAGAGCCTTGCTTTGCTTTCTGTGTTAAGCCACACAGCACATCAGTTCATACTTGGTGTATGGTGATTTTTAAGACCAATCAGACCCTGCCAGAGCTCCCAGGAACTAAACCTCCAACCAAAGAGTACACATGGAGGGACCATGACTCCAGCCACATATGTAGCAGAGGATGGCCTTGTCTGGCATCAAAAGGAGGGTAACCCCTTGGTCCTGTGAAGGCTTGATGCCCCAGTGTAGGGGAATACTAGGGCAGTGGGGTGGGAGTGGGCATGTGGGGGGGAGCACCCTCGTGGAGTCAGGGGGAGGAGGTGGGATGGGACACATGGAAGGGGATAACATTTGAAATGTAAATAAACAAAATAACAAATAGAAAAATTTTAAAAAGGAATTAAACGATGTTATTTAAGCAAAGAAAAGGGAAAAGGAAATGCATTGACCTTCTCAACTTAATATATGAAATAGGAAAATAATATTGGGGGTTGGGGATTTAGCTCCGTGGTAGAGCACTTGCCTAGCAAGCACAAGGCCCTGGGTTCGGTCATCAGCTCTGAAAAAAAAAAAAAAAGAAAGAAAGGAAAATAATATTGTAGAAGTTCTCTCAGATAGGTCACCAATGGGAGCTATTTCGTCATGAAAAATACATTCCTTAACAAAGGAACTATTTTGAGGAGGGTCAGGGAAGGTTTTGCAAGAGTCGAAGGAATTCCTTCCAAGGATTCTAGCCTGGCTTGAGCAGGAGGATCTTTTTCACTCTGGATGTTGGTTGTTGGTTGTCTTCACACTTGCAGCAGCTTCATCCAATGCGTTTGCAGTCAGTCCTGCTCAGCAGGAATGTATAGGGAATAACGACCACTTCTGAATTAGAAGAGTCTGCATTGCTCCACATTTACATGGAAGAGCTAACTCTGAGCTTTTGTGTTAAACCAACAAGGGCAATAACAATCAAGAAACATCTCGAAACTTCCCCCAGTCAGTGTTCAGTCTGCTATCAGCCATTGTTCCACCATACCAAATATTTATGTATATCACTATAATGGTCTATCATTAGATCGTCTCTAATTTGCTGTAAAACCAGTGTTTCATGTGTTGGGTCGTCTTCAGAAGTCTGGTTTTACATAACCTCTATTATTAAGTGTACTCTTCAGAGCTTTGCATAATAATTTGCATAACTACTGCTAGAAGTAGGCTTTCCTCCCCTAGGAAGCAAGTTTGCAAAGAAAACATTATGAATTTTCATTGTTGTCTGTTAGTTTTTACCTCTAAGCATATTCCAGTATTACACGTAAGTACAGTGTTGCTTTTTCACATTTAGGACACAATCTTCTAATAATAATATGATTTAATGCATTATAATGGTGTATGTCAGTTCATTCCTTCTGGTTAGCAGTGACCTGCACTAGTGACCTATTCTCCAATTTCAGGGGGAAACGAAGATCTTAAAGCTAAAGAATCTTCGCCCTCAAGATTATGCTAACTACAGCTGCATTGCTTCAGTAAGGAACGTGTGTAATATTCCAGACAAGATGGTGTCTTTTAGACTTTCCAATAAAACCGGTATGTATCTATCACTATATTTTCTATGTATGTTTTCCACAACTAGTTTATAGAAAACTTTTTAGCCTTCTTATAGGCCAGTTGATAGCTATAGATACAGAAGGAAGTCATCTTTTATCCAAGAAATGTTTGGCGTATTTCTAAAGCTTGTTACAAAGCAATACGGGGAAAAATAACTGAAAGAGACTGTATGTTATTATGTGTGAAATTTAGAGAATTCTAGTGTCTTAAAAATACTGTAGTCATAAATTTTCACAAATTACCCTATATATCATTTAAAGAGATTCGGAGGACTATTGGATTCTTTATATAGAAATTTATCATCTAATTTGCTGAAAATGCCTTATGGTTGCAAAGCAAAGTAAGACTCCTTTACAGTGCTATTTTTCAAATAAAAATTATAATGGGTAAATTCAAATAGTTTTTACCAAGATGGTACTTTTGTACAAGAAAGAATTAATGTGTTGATATGTCTAAAACGTTTAGAACATACATTATTTCTTCCCTAGGAAAGAACAACTCAGCAAATTCCAACCAGAGTATTTAGTAAAAATATTAAAGTTAAGATTTTATAAAAATATTTTCCAAAGAACATTTCTACTTTTGTATTTTTCCAATAAGTTGCTAAAACTTTAAATGAAGTCATTAACTTATATGTTTTACGACCATTAGTATTTAATATTTCTCTCTTTCCTGAAGCATATATTCCATGAAGTGTTTTACATCCTCATTAATAAAGCTGTCTTTTTCCTTACACGTTATTTTTTATTGGCTTCTATAGACTTTCACCAGGTGCTTAATGCAGTACTTTCTACTGTAAGGCCATTGGCCTATATACCTACACATATACATTCTGACTCAAGTAGGAGCTCAAGAAATTATTGCAGAATAAATGAATGAATAAATGAGCAAATAAATAGCAAAAGATATTCAACAGCCTGTTATAAAAGAATATAATATATTACTAACTGTAACATATTGCTCCTGTCATGAAATATACTGTAAATTATTCTAACTTTGTGTATATTTTACTTAAATTTAATTTTTAATTTCTAAAAGTAGCATACAAGGGATTGCTATTATTATGGTATTTTGAACAATGTAAATTTTAGTGATTCTCCTTCTCCTTAATCGAGTTTCTATATTTTTAAAGGGTATTTATTTATTCATGTCTGTGTAGGCGAGAGATTGTGTGACTGTGAGTGCATGTGTGCATTACACATATAAACACCAGAGGACAGCTTTGCTTTGCTAGGGTCTTTTCTCTTCTTCTGCCTTGTTTTAGGACAGAGTCTCTTATTTTGGCTGTTGCACTACAAATATTGCTTTCTGGCCAATTCTCTGTATCTGTATTCTGTCTCATCATAGTAGTGCTGGTGGCATGGGTGGTAAGTGAGGATAAACCATATCCTCCATCAATAATGTATAGTGAGTGTGTGTGAGTGTGTGTATGTGTGTGTGTCTGTGTGTTTGTGTTAGAGAAATCAGATCATCCATGAAGGAAAAAAAAAACAAAACAAAATAAAATGGAACTACTTCCTAGTAGATGGGTAAAGATAGTACAGTTGAGTGAAAAAGAACCAGGTACTAAGTATACCACTTACAATTGGCCTTACATTTCTTACATTTGAACAGTTCTTTATTAATTTGTTGTTGTTGTTTGGTTTTTAGTTTTGGTTTGGTTTGGTTTTTTGTTTTTCCAGACAGGGTTTCTCTGTGTAGTTCTGGCTGTCCTGGAACTAACTCTGTAGACCAGGCTAGCCTTGAACTCAGAAATCCACCTGCCTCTGCCTCCCATGTGCTGGGATTAAAGTCACCTGCCACGACTGCCCGGCCTTTAAAATTCTTAAGCTGTTCTCTGCTATTTTATCTCTATAACTATAATGGCAGAAGCCAATTGTGGCTTCATTTCTATGTTTTGGGCTTTATCGTGTCTTTTTATATGGCTTGACATGTAGTATATCGGCTCATATAGATTAAAATATATTCCTTTAGCTTAATCTGAGACTGAAGCAAATCAATGAAAACAAAAACCATTTAAAAACCAAACTTAAAAAAAAAAACTTAGCATTTTATATTGTGGGGATCTATAGTTTTTACAGTTGCATATTGCATGTGTTGGGAAAGACTGTCAAACCTGAAGAGTTATTTTAAACTGACAAGTTTCCAGCACTTTAGTTTTGTGTTGGAGCTAATGAAAGGAAATTCTAGCCAAAAGCAGAGTGTTTTATTAGATATAAATAAAGGCATCTTATTTCATTAGCAATATTAGAATAAAAACTGGCAGATTTCCTAAAGCCTATTAAAGAAGCTGGCTCCTTTTGTTGCTAAGATGACTTTTAATGAGAGGAGTCATAGCTACTATTTTTACAGAGGGCAGAGTTGTGCATTCTCACAAACGTTCTGTTGAAAATTTCAACATTGTCTTCTATTCTATTGGTCCCCACATTAATGTAAATGATTATACAGAAAACAAATGTTTGCCTTCTTTATAAATCATGCATTGGTAAAGAATCTTTTATTGATATTTATTTTAAAAATTAGTATTGAAACTGTGGAAGACAATTGAGATTATGGTCCTTGTTTCAGTCTTCCAACAACTTCAGTCAGATACCTCATTTGCCTAAGCTTTGATGCAGTCAAACCAGGTGTGCTCTGGTGCCTTTCCTGTGTGGTTTTTGCTCAGGGTTGGAAGGGTTTGTGCATTTCACATAGATGAAGGCATAGTAGCTCCCAAAGTGCATCAGGAGCAAATTCAGTGGCTACCATCTTTATGCAAGCAGAGATATAAATCAATAGTGGTCTCTAAGCCAAGTTTATTGTTCTTCTGACATGAAAGAGAAGTGCAGTCTTAGGGACATGACCAATGTGTTATCAGTCATTCTGCTAGAGATTGTTGTGGCACACACAAAATATTAATCCTGTGTCTTACACTGTGTTGTACACTATAGAAAGATAAAAATTATATTGTGAATGTTACAATAAGTTTGGTTAATGTTCTTTGTAACAAATATGTCTGTAAAAATTGAATTTTGGAATTTATAACTCTGGTAGTGGACAAAAATAGATAAGTATAATTTACTTTGAATAAACTTGCAATTGAAAGCTCTGTAGTTATTTAAAGTTATTAAGTAGCATCAATCTGAAGACCTGTTTACAAAATGCCCAAGACCCACAGCAAGCTAACATAGAAATACCATCAATGGTAACAGTTCTTCAAAGTTCTTAAAACAAAGCCATTTCCCTTTGACTATATTGCTGGGTCTGGTTTATACCTACTGAAGCAGTATTCTGATATGAGACCTAGGAATACAGACACTGGAAAAAGTTTAAATGATTTCTTTGGATAACAAGATCATGTCTTTGAATTTAGAATGTTTTAATGAACTCACTCCATTCTGATATATGAGCTTTGGTTAAAGACATGGAGTTGCTGCTGCAGCATCTATGAATCCTCTGGAATGGCAGAGTCATCTACAGATTAAGAAACAGTGTGTTGTCTTGGTTTTCCTAGGATGAATTAGCATTGCAGTTCAATTCTATATCAAGCTAAGGAAAGTGTTCAAAATTTTGGATCCTTAATGAGGACACTATTAAAATGTGTCCTGTCACATTAGTATCAGTGTATATTACATCACATTGCACTACATTAAATTAGCCAGATTGTGTTAACCCTATTATATCTGTTCTTAACATTTTATATAAAAAATGATATAGCAACATATTTATTTATTTCCTGTCACTCACAATGACCAAGAGACTTGTGATCTATTCCAGACCTTGATGGTTATTGTCTCCTCTTGAAGAAAAATTACATTAGTCCTTTTCTGTTGAACTACTGATGTAGTTTTATTTATCACAGCTGATTAAAATAAGTCCACTTAGATTTGTAAATTTATAATCTCAATAAATATGTGTATATTTGAAATGATCATAATTATGGGAGCAAAGTACAAATTATTTAAAATATGTATCTACAACCTAAGGGTACATAGAAATTATGATAAATTTTTCATTTATTTTAATGTATTTCAAGCACTTATATGTTGATGCCTCATGATTTCAATGGCAAATAAGAATTAAGTTGCTACCTATATTAGGATGAAAAACATGTTTTGAAGGGTGATGATGAAGGCTATAAAGAAACAAGGCAGGTGGGGCTAATTTACTTAATTATATAGATCCCTTGATTTAGTCTACACAGCCTTCACATTT
Source organism: Mus caroli (assembly GCF_978045245.1). Taxonomy (NCBI): domain Eukaryota; kingdom Metazoa; phylum Chordata; class Mammalia; order Rodentia; family Muridae; genus Mus; species Mus caroli. Next base: position 65,149,716 of record NW_028227269.1, on the reverse strand, counting down.
ATAAAAATTCCCTAATTAAGATGCCTTCCTTAGGTGAGGATTACATCCAGAGAGTAATGCATTACAAACGTGGTACTGTGTCAACAGGAACAAAACTCGAACACCTCCTCTATCTCTTCCTCATCTGTTTCTCCTTCCTCCTACTCCTCCTCCTTCAGCTCCTTCCTTGCACTTCCTTACTCACCACTTTCCATACCTGTCTCTGTCTCTATCTCTCTGTCTCTCTGTCTCTCTCTCTGTCTCTGTCTCTCTCTCTCTCTCACTCTCTCTCTCTCTCTCTCTCTCTCTCTCTCTCTCTCATCCTTCAATCTGTCCATCAATTGTCCCAGAAGCAAACGTTTTAAGAAAAACATCTCTTGTGCTTGGGATCTGCCATTCTTTTACGTAATGTAACTCAGAGCTCTCTCACAATCAGCTGTGAAATGGAATATAAAACATTGTATGCTCTGCTCTTTCCATGGTGGTCTCCTATGTTTAGAGGTATGAAGCCTATGTTTTATAAGAAATAAAATATTATTTTAGTTGGTGCAATTTTATAGCCAAAGTTATGAAATAAAATATATAAGCACACTTCTTTTTATAACATCCACATTATCAGAGGTGCCAATTTAAGTTCAAGAGAAAGAAGTATTGGGAATTTTGTTCTTGTACATAAACACTAACCTTAGCCACTTTCCTTAGCCAAGGTTATTTATTTCTTATTTTCTTTTCTAAGTTACTGAATTCAACTGGCTATAACAGAATCTAAGTGACAATTATTGCTGACTAGAATCTAGGTATGTTATCTTATTAACCATCATTTGTATTAGAAGGACTGGTTTTATGAGATATATCTAGAACAGAAAGGAGGGTGTCCTATACCAGCCTGGGTGGGCTGCATTAGCATGATGCCACACACTGGGAGGCACAAGCAACAGAAATATATCTATTCTTATGATTTTAGAAGCTACAAATTGCAGGATCATTCTTTCTTGACAGTTGGCTCCTAGTAAGAGTTGTCTTCCTGAGTTGCCATCATTAGGTGGTCACATGGCTTTCCTCTGAGGGACATGGAATGAAAGACCTGTACATATTCTTATTCATGTAAAGAACAACAATATCGACCAAACAGACCCCCCAGAGCTCCCAGGGATTAAACCATCAACCAAGGCATACACATGGAAGGACCCGTAGGTTCAGCTGCATATGTAGCAGAGGATGGCCTTGTTGGATATCAATGGCCCTTGGTTCTGTGAAGGCTCAATGCTCCAGTGTAGGGGAATGCGAGGGCGAGGAGTGGGTGGGTGGGTGGGGGTGCATCCTCATAGAAGCAGGGGAGGGGGTATTGCATAGGAAGTTTCAGAGGGCGAAAACGCCAAAAGGGATAACATTTGAAATGTAAATGAAGAAAAAAGATATTCATTCTTAGGTCAGTGCCACACTTATTAAACATTAAGTACATTTTGTTTTATTTCTATTAGTTCATTTCAAAATAGCACTCTATTGTGACTTTTTATAGCCCTATAAACTTTGTTTTGGGAAAATAGAAAGAAAGTAACTCTAAGGTAAGAGAAGGCTGAATCCTAAGAAAGACAGCCACAATTTTATACTCTCAGGATCACTATTTTTTAAAGGCAGGGTCACGATGCTAATAGTGCCATTATATGACAGTAAAGTCTGTGCACTTGTTGTGGTTATAATTTTTTATTTAGAATATATATTTTTTATATTTATTATATATATTTTTATATTCAGTATATGTTTTTATAGTTAGTATATGAAATACTAGGGAAAGTTTTGACTTTTGTTTTTTCACCTTTAAATCTTAGAACCTTTATGATATCAGAAAGGAGCAATTGATGTTACCTGGAACAACAGGGTTTACCAATACAGATGCCAATATTTAATGTTACATGTTGTTAGAGTGGTGTTGACGATAAATTTTTTTCCTGATCAGGCATCATGTATTACACCTGCAACCTTGGTGTTCGAGATGCTGAGGCAGGAGGTTTATAAAGAGTTTGAATCCAATCTGAATTGTGTAATGAGTACTAAGTCATTAATGGCTAAAATATAAGTCCCTGTCTCTCTCAACGGGGCCCACATGGCGTGGGTTATTGTTCAGAGAACTTTTTTGTAAATGTTTATATTCAGAAATTTAGGATGCAAATTCTCGTTCTGGCTGTAAGTATCTGCATCTGTCTTAGTCAGGTGCTGGTTTTGCTAATGTTTTTAAACTTCTTAAAATTAGGGATAACAAAATCAAAAATATTCACAGTATGCTCTTATAGGTAATAAATTCTAGATATATAAAACATAAAAGTATTTGATTCATAGAAAATACTCTGTAGATAATATTTGCAATAAGATTTATAATATAAATAGTAGAAGAAAATATGATTGCAATCATCAATCAAGCTAAAATGGTAAAGAAAATCTCAAAATTTGCTGGGATTATTCTTTCATTGACTAATGGCAGTCTGAAAGAAGTTCATGATCAAGTTTTATGGTCATTATCAATAAACTTCTCTCTTATATGCGAACACCATTACCCATAGAAATCTACAGAAATTAATATTTACAATGCATATAATTTTTGTGACCTGTTCTTGACTGTTTTTTTAATATTAAAAATAGTTACATTTGTATCCAACAGAAAACAAACTCAAAGCGATCTTTATAAGTTCTTTGTCTCATAATTTTGTATCAGGCCTTTTAAATTGTTTATCATACTTACTATTATTATTATTATCATTATTATTATTATTATTATTATTATTATGTGCTTTCTCTCTCTTTTACTCTATAGGTCTTTACATATATATTATGGCTTCAAATTCAGTGATTTTTATGTGATTCCTTAATATGCCTTTTCTTTTTTCTTTCTTGTTTTTAATCTTTTCTATTAGTTATTTTATTTATTTACATTTCAAATGTTATTCCCCTTCCCAGTTTCCCCTCCACAAATCCCCTCTCCCCTCTCTCCCCTCCCCTTGCCTCTATGAGGGTGCTCCCTGACCTGCCTGCCCACTCCTGCCTCAGTGCCTAGCATTCCCCTATCCTGGGTCATCACCGACCCTCCACTGGATCTTGTGCTTTTTCTTGTTCCTTTTTCTACGGTTAGTTTTTGTCCTCCGCTGATATGTTAGGTGTTGTTTTGCCTTATATATTTTATTCTATTATTATCCTATGGAAGCCTGTTAGTGTTCTAATGAGAAACAAAAAGTAGGAGAGGAAGTGGGAACGGACTAGGAGAAGCAGCAGGAGGGGAAACTGTAGTCGGGATATATTACGTGAGAAAAAGATCTATTTTTAATAAAAGACAAAAAAAAAAGAGTTCATCAAGCAAATAGAGGAAACACAGGAGGTTGTCAATGCACACCAAATCCTCTATCTAAGTGCGCTCTCGTTTCCTAAGGTAATCAAACCTGAATGTCCCCCAGTCTCACTAATGCAGCTTCAGATATCGGAAAACATAGACGATGACTTCGTCGTCAATTGGGGAGAAAATGTAATGGTCATTACGAGGTTTCAACTTTACTCTTCCTGAGAGTTTCCACAGCAACAAGATGACCCAGATTTTCCAAAATTCTATTGCCATAGTAACAGAAAGTTTGCAAGTTGCCGGGTTCTCCGTCTACCTGTCTATTTTATTGTCCTCCCAATAAATTTTTTACATCCCTGGTATTCACATTTATTTTGAGACTGTAGATTCTTATATAAAACATACCTTATTGACTAGTAACTTTCCTAGAAGATACAATAATTAAAATAATAATAATAAATGGCAAAAAATATGAGTATTACCATAAGAAAGCCTTAAAGGAACTTAATACCACCGGGTTTAGTGATTGTGTCACTGCGTTGGCAAAGGTAAATTAAGCACTAGGTTTTCATTTTCCTAATCCCAAGAATATAAATTTTGTATTTTAAAACTGAAATTTGTGAGCATGGTATGGCTTTTAGCACTTTTCCAGTTTCTAACAAACCTCTTAAGCATCCTGTCACCTGCCTGTGGTGACTAAAACCCGCATGGCATGTGAGGCTGCTGCTTCTGAGACACAGTTACTAACCTCTTCCAGTCCCCAGGTCAGCCAAGGCAGACCAGCCTTTTCAGCTGGGCTGTTTCAGTCCACAGAGTGTTTTCCATGGATGGGGGAATGGAGATGGGAAAAGGAACTAGGGGAGAATAGGAAAGGACTATGCTATACTTGCTATCAAATTGTGCAATTGTTTTTCTAAAAACACACTGCTGGTCATATGTGTGCACCTAAACCCTTAATACCACAGGCTCTGTGAAAAAAAAAAAAAGCACACTGCACATGCAAATCTTTAAGCCATTTGAAAACATTTATTTGGGGCTTGTAATATAACAAAGTTATCAATCTAAGGTTTTATTCAGCTTAATAGTTTTGATTTAAAAGATAGTGGGATCCGTCAACTGAAATTATGTAAAATAAAAAAAAAAAACAGTGCATTTATGTTTTTCCTTGCACCAGGGATTTTTTCCCCCCAAATGGAGGTATTTCTTTAAGGAAAGTAAATATTTTAAACTCGTTTGTTAAATAGTTGTAAAAGACAAAAAATTATTGAAGTTTGTTTACACGTGTACCCTTGATTTTTGTTTTTATTTTTCAAGACTCAACAAAGACAAGGAACAGCTCTTGTCAAGTTCTTTGACACCTGCTCCAGCTCATATAATCAGTTACAGTATACAAGAATGATAATTTGCATGTTAACACACAGGTCAACACTGCTGAAGCAGCAATGATTTTTTTTTTTTTCATCTCATAAGAAGTTCACAGATTCGGTCCCAATGACCCCTTATCCTGTCAGATTGCTCTCACTAAGGATGGTCAGAAAACCAGAGGTTGCCACAGTTTGTTTTTTCAGTAGAAAGAAAGTCCCAGTTTAATTAATCTATTTCCATGTCTCAAATTACATGAGGTTTTTTTCTTTCTTTCTTTTTGTTTGTATGATTTTTTTGACTGTTGGAAACCTGAATGCTTTTGGTAAAATTAGAAATTTTCTGAAATGCTGGATTATCTATTTTTAAACAAGCAGCTGATTTAAAACTTGTCTGGCAAGTTTGGAGTTCTAGTTCTAGTTTCCTGAGGGGTTTGGGATTTTGTGAATTACTGACTAGGATAAACAACCCAGGTTGTTGCATATAGCTGATCCTATTGCCTGTTCTCTTGGACTCTGCAAGTCCCAGGTGTTTTAAAGCCTCTGCGTTCAGAGCAACACAGAACTGTGTAGTCTGCCAGTGATGTAATGTACCACCCAGAAAACTCTGTGTGGCTGCTTCCTGTGTTTTGTTGTTTTCTTTCTTTCTTTCTTTTGGTGTTTCTTTTTGTTTTCATTTGTCTTTGTCTTTGCCTTTGTTTTTGTGGTTGAGATATTGTCTCACTGTGTAGTCCTGACTAGTATGAAACCTGCAATTCACTATGTAGATATTCCTAATAGCCACTCACATTCGTCACAGTCCCCCTACTTCTGCCTCTTGAGTGCTGGGATTGAAGTTGTACACCCCACCCATTGTCAATGCTGGCTCATATAAAGGCTTCATCAACTCTAAGTGAGAAAGCATGTATTTGCAAGAGCTTTTGTGGACTCGGTCCATTCCCTATAAGGTGGTGATTTTTATCAACTCCTTCAACTCTGTGGATTTGTTTTGCTGTTAAACCATATTGATAGTGAGATCAGTGGGAAAAAGTGATGAACAGAAAACCATAATATTTTACTTCTATTTATCACAGTTATAATAGCAACAACAAAATTTAGAAGAAATGTGTCAAGAAATAGGTGCAGAACTTCCCAGTGACCCATAAGCCTTAAGATCTTTGCATTCAAAGTAAAAGCTTACAGAATTTGAGACTATTGCTATCTGCTTGAAGAGATTTATAATATAATTCAGGAGAAAAAGGGTCACCAAATCACTTTTGAATTAAATTCAAATTATCACATCAATACATTAGAAATCAACTTTGGTTTAATAGGTATGTATGTATATGCAAGTATATATGAATGTCTGTGTATATATGTGTATGCATATATATATGTATATGTATAAATGTATATATTAAAACTTAAAATTTTATGTATTAAAAACAATGGTAAATATTTTCTCTGCTAATATATTCCAGTAGCTCATTAATCTAATAAGAACAAGTGTAGTTTTTCTAGTTTGCTGGAACTAGAATGTGAAAGCTTTATTTCTAGTAACTTTGGGGATGAATTACTGACAGAATATTATGTACATGAATTTCTGTGTAGAGAGGAAGTAAATTAAAAAGTGATTTACTGTTTTATCTTTCATTAGAAAATAGTATCGAGATAGTTTTATTGCTCTTCACCATCACCTTAAGAAACATTCCATTTTGTGTGTCTTAAATTTTTTTTCTATATTTTGTATTTGAAATCTAAGCACCTTCCTTATCACATAGCAGCACTGTCCTAAAACAAAGAACAATATATGTAAATATTCTGTCTGAAGCCCCAAGATAAGGACTAGAGCTACTTAAGTGTTGGTACAGTCTCATTTGAAATAGATCTATAATACCTGAATTAGGCAGAAGTTAGTATTCACAGGAAGTCAACATGATGCTTTAGTGACAGGGAGTACAGGGTGCATACTTTCAAGCTCCTACCTTCTTCAGGGAAAAGCACAACTTTGTGCCTTTGTATTCCAATCCACTGAAACAACTCCACCTGCATACAACACTTGGAATTATAGCCATCTCTTCAGTTCGTTTTTTTTTTTCTGTTTTAAGATTTATTTTTATTTATATGAGTACAATGTAGCTTCTTCAGATACACACCAGAAGAGTGCATTCATCCCATTACAGACGGTTGTGAGCCACCATGTAGTTTCTGGGAATTGAACTCAGGACCTCTGGAAGAGCAGTCAGTGCTCTTAATCGCTAAGCCATCTCTCCAGCCCTGTTTTTTTTTTTTTTTTTTTTTAATACCACTGTAAATCTGTTTCACTTAAATGGGAGACAAAAAGTATGTGTGTGTGTGTGTGTGTGTGTGTGTGTGTGTGTGTGTGTGTGTGCTATTGATGATTATAGGTACACTGGTGCACTGCATATCTTCAGAAGTTATTAATTTTGCTTGGTTAATGCTTTAATGCACATGATTAGTAATGCTCGACTTCATTCTCCCTCAAACCCTGGCAAACATTAATCCATACTGAATCTGATTGAATGTGTTAGATACTCTTTATGAGGAATATCATATAGTGTGTGTTAACTGCTTATTTTTCTTTAAAAAATGTCCTCAAAGTTCATTCATGTTTTCACATATTACAGGAATTTTCATTTTGAATGACATAATTGTTATGTCTTATGCAGATGATACAGTTATATATCCATATATTAATTACTATATAATTTACTTTTTCCCCTGTTTTTTTGGCTATCATGGTGTAATGAATATGAGTCCTTATATCTCTGTGTCTTGATTTATTTATTTATTTTTTGATACTATTCAGGATCCTAAAAAGCATTTCATTCAAAGTAATCTGAAAGTTAAATATATTTTTTATTGATTTTGATTCTCCATGCTGATTCTTGCAACACTGTTTTGCTCCATTCACAATGTGAAACCTTCTCATTTTTCCAAAACATCACCATACTACTCTGTATTAAAAACTAATTAGTATCCTGAAATGTATGGGTAACGTTATATTGGTTTTTTTTCATTCTCTAGTAGTTATTGATAACAATTAAAATGTTTTGCCTATTCCTATTAGCCTTCAGTATGTCCTGAAAGAAGTCTATTCAAGTTGTGAGCCACTTTTAAAACTGACTTATTAGGATATATGCATAAATAATATGAGATTGCTATATATTTTAGACATTAACTGCCAATTTGTGTGAAGTACAAGTATTTTCTTCCTTTCTGTGAATTGTGTTTTCCTCCAGGTGGTGATCTATTTGCTATCATCAAACAGTTCAGTTTGATAAAAATCACTGTTGTTTATAATTTCCTGCCTCTTTATAAAAGTAATAGTGTAGCCTCCCCTCCCCCAGCCTTAGGGTTCCACTGTTTACACCTGGATGGAGCTTGCCGGCTCAATCGTTCTGCCACACCCACTGCTAGAACCTGCTGCCTTGCTATTGGTCCCCGGGACTATTTGGCGGGAGTCGGGGCCCCGCCTTCCTCTCCTTTATAATTGCGTGCTGATATTGTAAAATTGAGCTTTGATCAGAGTTGCTTTTGACTTGGCTCCGTTCTTTCTCTCGTCGCCTAGCCCCTCTTCTCTTCCAGGTTTCCAAAATGCCTTTCCAGGCTAGAATCCAGGCTGTGATCTGCTGGCCGGACACAACATAATATCTTTGTATTAGTAAAACTTTGTGGGCATTGCCTAAGATATACTAACATCTCTAGCCAGCTTTATCTAGTGGCACATTTCAGAAGGACAGTATTTATAATTGATTTGTTTTGACACTTTTCAAAGTCTGAGACAAATCTTACCACACAGTTAATGCCCAGTGGATCTATTTCAAATTGGCATTTCTTTCATAAAATAGTTTATAAATAGACAACAGCATCAAATTTTAAAGGCTCCCAAACAGTGAAAGAAAGAAATAAACAAGTGAAGAGAGAGCTTGTAAAACGCTGAAAAATCTTCATGAAATTCCCAAAAGGGAATTAATGTTTAGAATATGCTGAAAGAATATTAGTAGCAAAGGAAAATTAGAACTTTATCGAAGTGCACTTTATGCATAGAGGGATGTCTCATAAGCAAACCCTTTACCTTGTTCCACTCGTAACCACTAATACAGCATGTACACTTTGGACATTGCAGTTCATATATTCTACTACTATCACTAACAAGGATGCATAGGCTTCTAATGTGACTTTCAATACTTGTTACAGCTTGAATACTTTAGGTATAACTACACTCAAAGCTGTAGCTTTACACCCCAGGGTTTTCCTTAGCATAGCAGAATTTGCCTCAGGCAGTCCTCCTTAGAAACTGACTCATTTCCTCCTTGATTAGAGAAAAACCCTGGACTCCAAAGAATTATGAAAAAAAAAAAAAAAAAAAAACAAAAACCCACAATCAACATTCTATGAATTGGAGTTAGGCAATTATACAGGATTAAAACTATAACTCTGAAATAATTTTGTCCCAGGATAGAGAATGAAAGTTAAAATATCTTTATCAAACAAATATTTTAAGTAATCTGAGAATACTTTCTAATATAGCACCCAATTTAAAAAATAAAATAGCTAGCTATATGACCAATAGCAGTCTTCATTTGTTCTATCCTCTTACTGATTTTATTTTATTTTTTATTAGATATTTTCTTTATTTACATTTCAAATGTTATCCCCTTTCCTAGTTTCCCCTCCAACCCACTCCATCCTTTTCCCCTTCCCCCTGCTCACCAACCCACCCACTCCTTCTTCCTGGCCCTGGCAGTCCCCTATACTTGGGCATAGAACCTTCACAGGGCCAAGGGCCTCTCCTTCCATTGATGACCAACTAGGCCATCCTCTGCTACATATGGAGCTGGAGCCATGAGTCTCACCCATCATGTGCACTCTTTGGTTGATGATTTAGTCCCTGGGAGCTCTGAGGTTACTGATTAGTTCATATTGTTGTTCCTCCTAGGGGGCTGCAAACCCCTTCAGCTCCCTGGGTCCTTTCTCTAGCTCCTTCATTGGGGACCTTGTGCTCAGTCCAATGGATGATTGTAAGCATCTACTTCTGTATTTGTCAG